>NC_143583.1:60911821-61220779 GCF_048544385.1 Mastigoproctus giganteus | reverse complement strand
TGACAATACTCCATGAGCTACTCTTGCAGCCCGTCTGCACTGCTCAGAAAACTTCATATCTGCCTGCACAACCACCCCCAAGTCCCTTTCATTCTCTACCACTGTCAGTGTAGTACCACAGAGTTGATATGTTGCTCTGGGGTTGCTGTTTCCCATGTGTAGTACTTTACATTTGTCAATGTTAAACTTCATTTGCCACCTCTCAGCCCATCTGCTCAACCTTTCCAGATCCTGTTGCAGCAGCATAGTGTCAGTAGTGTCCTTGACAACCCTGCCAACCTTTGTATCGTCTGCAAACTTGGACATTAAGCTTGATATACCATCATCAATATCATTTATAAATACAGAAAACAATAATGAACCCAACACTGAGCCCTGAGGGACTCCACTAATAACATTAGTCCACGATGAGCAGTGTCCATTGATTACCACTCTCTGTCTCCTTTATCCATAGCAGCAATTTGCCTCCAATGTCACACTGCTCCAATTTGTGTAGCAGTCTTCCATGTGCAACAGTATCAAAAGCCTTTCTAAGATCCAAGTATATAATATCAAAGTTATTCCCTGCATCCAGTTCTTTTGTGACTGCATCATAGTATCCAATCAAGTTGGTCAGGCAAGACTTCCCCTTAACAAAACCATGCTGTGTCTGAGCTATAACTGAAGTCTTGTCTAAATGATCCTGCAGTGCTTCTTTAACCAGTGCCTCCATTAATTTTCCTGGAACAGAAGTTAAGCTCACAGGTCTATAATTACTTGTGTCAGCCTTTGATCCTCCTTTGTGAATTGGGGTCACATTTGCACATTTCCAGTCTATGGGTACCTCCCCTGAGTCCAAGGAAGCTCTCATAACCATGGCCAAGGGCCCGCTTACTTCCCTTGCTGCCTCCTTTAATATAACTGGATAGATCCCATCCACCCCGGGTGCCTTTCTTGTGTTTATCTTCAACAGTTTCTCCTCCACTTTACTCCCAGTTATTTCAAGATTCTGTAGCTTACTGCTAGAGTTGAATACACCTCTGGCATTCCCCTTGCTGAATAACTCCTCATGTGTGAATGTCAATGCAAAATATTCATTTAGTTTGTTAGCTACCTGAGCAGGATCATCTACAGTTGACCCATCAATATCAAGTGGACCAATCTGATTCATCCCCTTCCTTCTAGAGTTTTCATAAGTAAAGAACTCTTTGCTGTTTTTCTTTGCATCCCTTGCCAAGGATTTCTCGTAATCTGCCTTCGCCTGCCTAACCTCCTTTGTAACTTGGTTTCATATCAACTTGTATATATCATAGGCTTCTGTGTCATGTGTTAATTTGTAAGTATCCCATGCATTTTTCTTCTCTGCCATATGCCTCATTAGTTCATCTGACATCCATTTTGGCCTAAACCTTGAACAATATTTCTTAGTTGGTATGTAAAGCCTAGTAGCTTCCAAGATAAGTTCTTTGAATGCTTCCCATTTTGAATTTGCTGTTGGTAACATCGTCAGTTGGTCCCACTGTATAGAATTTAAATACTGTCTCAGTCCATCGTAGTCGCCTTTACGGAAGCAATAACCCTTCCCTTTACCCCTAATGGTAGTTACCTCTTTCAGTAAATCCCACTTCAGCACACTGTGATCACTGCCACCTAGTGATTCATTTATCTGCAGATTCTTAATGCATGAAGAATCACTGCTGATAATCAAATCAAGAGTATTACTCCCTCTAGTTGCCTCCCGAACATGCTGATGTAGAAAACAATCATCCAATAAATCCACAAAAGCCCTGCTAGTGTGTGAGTAACCAGCCCCCAAATTCCAGTCAATATCTGGGAAATTAAAATCTCCCATTGTAAGACTCTCTGATTTACTGGCCCACTCTATTTCCCTGTACAGATCCTTATTATACTCATCAGAGTCATTAGGCCTATAGCACACTCCTACTCTCAATTTTGATCTCCCAATGCTTATGTCACACCAAACTGACTGAACACTGCACTGTCCAACGATGTCGACTGGCTTCACTTCCTTGGTTTTTATGTGTTTCTTAACTAATAGCATAACCCCTCCCCCCTTCCTATCCTGTCTATCCTTTATGTAGACGTTGTACTCCCCAAATTGCAGTTCTGCATCCCTTATATCTGTGTGACACCACGTCTCTGATATCCCAACAATATCTGCCTTTGATGTTTTGAGCAATACCTCAAATTCATCAAATTTATTTACTAAACTCCTAGCATTGGTGTACACGCAAGTATACCTGCACCTGTTTCTATTCTTAGCTACCCTAACACAACCCATATGTTTACTTGTACCGCAATGGCTCCCAGCAGTCTCTGAAATACCATGCATCTTGTTTTTCAGGCTTCTGCTCATTCTAATAGAAGCAGTGCAAGAATCTCTTTCACCTCTGCCAGTGGCTACTGTCAATCTATTGGTCTTTGTCTCCCCCCAAGCTAGCAGTTTTCCGACCCACCTAACACTGCCTCGATAGCATCAGCAAATATTCTTGCACCCTTTCTATTTAAGTGTATCCCATCCCTGTAGAAGCAATCTCTCCTGTTAACAAGTACAGTCCAGGCTGAAAAAAATTCTACCCCTTGAGCCTTGCACAATCTTTCCAGCGTCGAATTGATCGACAAGGCTCTAATCATATACTCCCTCCTATCGTGTCTGGGCAGAATTGCAGACACTTTCAAATTCAACCCTAATTCTCGGCTTTTGTTCAACAGTGACCTGTACTTGTTAAGTAATTCTGCCGGTCTCCTACTCTTAATATTATTAGTGCCAACGTGTACAACTATATCACCTTTTGTGCCCTTAAAAGATGATATTCGCTCTACAACGTCATCAACCTTTGCCCCTGGCAGACATACCCTGGTCCTGTTCCACCTATCTTTTTTACAAAGCATGTTCCCCGTTTCCCTGACAATAGAGTCACCAACAACTACTAGTTCCTTCGGGACCAGCGCATTCAGCCTTGGGGGTTGTCTCTGTGTCACGCGATGCCCAAATGCAACTCTGGCGTTGATGTGGGCAGCTGAGAGCTTGATGGGCCCCTCAATTTAGTTTCTTCGAGGGCTTCCACCCTGTCCCTCCAGCTCTCATATAGGCCCACAAGAACGCCGAGTTGTTGCCTGATATCGATACACTCCTTGCATCGCGCACACACAAAGACATCCCCCTTGGCAGTATCATGTCCCATACCCGATTGCTCTGCAAACATCAAGCAAATTACTCTATTTCTAGAGAAGCCATGCCGGCCACATACGTGTGACGCTATTATGGCATACATATGAAGGTTGTTTGTGATTAGTTTATTGCACGCGCTGAAATAAAACTAATTGCGATAAAATAAACTCTCAAACATCGCAATAAGTTTGTCAGTATTGTTAGAGATTTTGTGAAAACAAGTTCGTTAGCACGCTGTATTATCCATCATATTGTGTTGTGTTTTTCTGCCAGTTTGTACAAGTGTGTTGTAAAAAAAAAAAAAAAAAAAAAATCTAAAAGGAATGGCTAAAAGAAAATTACTAAAATAAGAGGACCTGAGAGAAATTGCTGGAATTTACAATTAAGCAGAGTTTAAACTTCTCACAGGACACACCACTGTCGAGTGTTTTCAGAAGTTCAACTTTATCTGTTATTGACAACGTACAGTGTTTGCGCTTTACACCACGAGAGGCACTTCCTTTATGCATTGGAACCATGGCTGGGGCTAAATGTGAGCAGGTTATAATAATAATAAATGCAGAAAAACAAGTGGGAATGGATTTCCAATGTTTACAAGTTCGCACTAACAGCTGATGCTGCAACCAATGCCACCAAAACAGTAACAGCAGGTCCGTCCACCGACCTGGGAAATTTGAAATTACGTTTGCAGAAATTATGTCCGAATTAGTGGCGGAACCAGATTACCGGTGGCTGGATTAGTGATGGTCGACCTGTATATGTTTTAAAAACAGATTCTCATTTGGAAGGACCAGAAAAATATTCTGACACCGTTGACAGCCCAACAAAATATAATTCAGAAAAAAGGGAAGGGCCTAGAAGGAATGGCTACTGTCACAAGAAGCCCTCTCTTTGCTTTTGCTCTCACCACAAAAGTTCACTTAAAAATTAATTATTAATAAAACTGTACCTAACAATATGCTAAAACTATACATCAAGAAACTGTTAAATATAACAGTCAGTAAACAGTGTACAATTACATTGAATCTCACTCAGATGCATGTCAATACAGTATCCAAACAGAGTTTTTTAATTGGAAATAGTTCTCAGTAGAGCAAGTCTTTTCCTTAAGGCCAAGTCTGAGAATCTTTGCAAAGCCCTAAAACAAATCTCATCCTGAATTAAGAAATTTACATTGTCCTCACAGGTGTTAGGAGCAACACTATAGAGTTCACTTCTAAATTCTTCATATACAGTACAATATAACAACACGTTTCTCATCCTCTCATTCGCCACAGAAGCACTCAGGATTATTCTCGAAACCTAACTTAAATAATTTGTCTTTTAACGATCCGTGGCCTGTCAGGGTGAATAAGTTTTCATGTAGGGATAAAACCAAAGCATCTGTTTTTTATTGACTGCCAAGAGAGCATCTCCAATAAATTGTCAAGTGGTTTGACTAGTTTCACTAGTTGCCCATCTGTGTTTCCAAACCTCCAAAAACTCAGTCCAAAGTTTAAGTTTTCCCTGTTCGATAGGGACAGAAGAATCACTCTCTACATTCAATATCCTGGTTGAAAGACCTTTCTTTAAATTGTATAACATCCCTTTATATGCTGTGCACAGATCCAATGGGATTAAGCCAGAAATTACCTGGAGAGCATTAGTGGATATAGTTCTGTAGCAATGATAAGTAACAAGTATCATAATACTCTGAAGGTAAAGAAGTTTCGCTTTCACCTTTACATGGGTTACTCTTGTGAACCAAATTCCTGCGGCACATGACACAATCGGCAGAAAATAGTTTTATAGTAGAGGGCAAGGATAGCATTTGCGGTGAATGTTTTAGCTTTGTCAGCTAGACTCTTAACATGAGGGATAAATGAGAATCTGTCTTCTATTATCAGGCCTAAATATTTTATCTGAGGTACATACAGAAGTCAGATGTTATTGATTTTAATTGTAAGAGGCCAGTGATAATCCAATCTGTGGTTAAATATCATAATTTTTGTTTTGGTTTCTGAAATTTTTTTTATTTGTTGAAGCCCATTCCTGTAGATCATCTAATATTTCTCTTCCTCTGTTTTCCAAGACCCGCTGTGAAATACCAGAAATGCAAAGAACAAGGTCGTCTTGGAAGAAAGTGTGTTGAATGCCGTTCTTGCACTCATTCATTTAGGTTTCTTACACTCGTTAAAATTGAAAACTGCCGAATTATTCCACTGCACCTCAGTTCTGCTTGGACACTCACTGGTCGATAAGATCGTGGCTGCCTTCTCCCTATTACTGTACTGCCTTAAGCATAAGGGCACCAGCAGTGCTGGTTACATACAGGGCAGTCTTTATTTTTTCAATTAACTCAACTATTTAAGGAAGAACTAAATATAAATTTTCATAAAAATTGATAAAACCATTTTTAAAAAAAAAACAATTTTCAAATTAATCTTCAAGTAAAGTTCATTGAACTTGGCAGGTAGAAAGTTCAGTTTCCAATAAAAATCACTTAAAAATATTAGTAAAACACAGCAATTAGTTTTTGAAACAGTGATTTTGGAACCTCCCTCTGATCGGGGCCCTATTATCCTATAGGCAAAAAAGACAGATGTCTTTTTTGCCTATAGGATAATGCACCACTGACAGAATGATAATAGAATGCCCCCCCCACACACACACACACTTTTTTTTTTTTTTTTTTTTTTATTATGAAAATCGCAAACATGAGAGGTATTAGAACCAGGTTTACCACAAAGCTAATAAAGCTTAATCTTCAGGGTGCACACTTGCATGTGTCCCTTCCAAGGCCCTGGGTGGGGCCCTAACAATGTGTTCACATGATATGTTTTTATAAAATTTGCAAAAGTAAGAAAATTTAGCCACAAGTGGTTAAGACTGCTGTCTCTTTCCACTCCGACTTCCCCTCCATCACACTTCTACCTGACTTTATTCAACAAAGTGAAACAAGTTCTGTATGATTCTAACGTGCTGTTGAACAACATTCTCGTTCAGTTGTATGACAATGCAGCTGTTATGAAAGGTGAGGACAACCTTAATAAGTATGCAGAATATGTGCCACGGGCAGCTCATTCTTTTAATCTTGTTGGAGAAAAAACTGCCTCCCCAGTACCTGAAGTTGTTGACTACTTTGGTATTTTGCAACAGTTATGTTTTTGGGTTCATCTCATAGATGGAGTATTTTAAGCACACATTCCAACTTGGATTTTTCTTTAAAGACTTTAAGTGAAATGAAATGGTCTGCCTATCTCATTATACTTAGACAAGGCTTGAGCCTTGAAACTTGGGTATAACTACATTTTAAGGACCCTAAAATATATTTTCAAAGACTTGGAAGAGAACCCAAACACAGACGAGATGCAAAAAGTTGACAAAGCTTGAATATGCCATTTTAACTGCAGTTTGAAAAGACAGTTTGGAACATTTCAATAAACAAGTGAGAAATCACAGACTCCTGATTTAGTTATATGAAGAGTGTGCCTTCTTTTGTAATCATGTTTAAATTTATTTATTAATGAACTAAAAGAAAATTCAGATTAAAAAATTAATATAATATGAAACAAAAATTATAAAGATGAGCGATAAAATCAATAGAAATTATTCTGACATCAAGAAGTGAATTGTAACAAAAAAAATTTCAGATCATACCAAAAGCAATAATTCATTAAGAGGAAGATATAAATTTCAAATAGATGTAATGAATAGGCTCTTGGATTGTTTGGTAATCCAATTAATGAAGTGGAGTGAATCATATGAACTCATTGGAAAAAGATTTAAATTTCTTGCTTATTTGACACAAAATGCTGATATTGATGAAGATAACATAAAACTCATAATACACCACTACAACGAGGACATCAACAACAAACTAGTTAATGACCGTCATTAATTCAAAGAGTATTTAAGATTAGTCACTGCACAAGAAAGCTTGAAATGCCCTGATATCTTACAGCTCATATAGGAAAGAAACTTCCTATATGAGTTTCCCCAATATCTTCATATATAGAGTTTCCCCAATATCTTCATATATAGAGTTTCCCCAAGTTTGACAATAGTCCTGAAAATTTGCTTGTGAAGAACGAGTTGTGAAGGTAATGAAACTTTTCTAAACTATCAATAATAAAAAGACAAATTTCGATCAACCATGCTAGAGGAAATACTGAATTACCTTTCTGGTCTGTCTATAGAAAATGATATTTTTATTGTCATATGAAGAGGCAATCAAAGAGTATGCAGCCAAAAAATGTAGGAAAAAAAGTATATAGAGGTGTGTCAGGCAATTAATTTTTTTTTTTTTAATGAAAATCCCGAACACGAAAGGTATCAAAACCTATAGTACTTAGTACCGTGCATGGGTTGAAGGATAAGTATGGGGGGGGGGGATGCCGGAAACTTTGCTCTAGAGACTAAACATGGGTTTCACCACTTCAAGCCTCCAATAAGCAAAGTGGTGGTATTTCACCGGTTGATCTACCACCTACAAATGAAAAAAAAAAAAAGTGTTATTTTTCTGGATTTTGTGGTTTGTCAGCTTTTTTAAATTTGTAATTTGTTGTGATTTCTTTTCTCATTCTAATTAAATATTCACATTCACTTTTGCACCTAATTTTATATTCATAATTTTGTATGCTTTTTTAAAGAGGGCCCCCAAAAATTGTATAAGATTCAAGCCCCACAAAACCTGGATCTGTCCTCAATTAGAACCTATAGTACTTAGTACAATGCATGAGTTGAAGGTTGAGAAAATGAAAGAATATATTTGTTGACATTATACTTGAACTTCTGTGGATTGTAATTTTTAGGAAATACATATGAAGGAAGGTTGTTCCAGAAAAATGAAGTTTAATGAATAAATAAGGAAGAAAAAAAGTTGGTTCTGTGAATTTGAAGTTGGACAGTGAAAGGAAGTTTACTTTTTGTTGCAGCACGTGTTCGGACTGCTTTGGCTAGAAATCAGAATGCCATCAAAGATATGCTAGCATAGGAGCATAAGAATCCTATTTGTGAGATATAAGACAGAACTGAGTTTTAGAAGGATTGAAATCAACTAAGTTATCTTTGTCCCGCTGAAGAATTACTTGAAAATCAGCATTTAAGGAATTGGTAGCAGATATTCCAAAGTTGAAGCTATTTGTGCAGGGCAAGGTTTCTCAAACTGGAAGGTGGAATGTAATGTGCTATCATCAGAAAAACTGTGGATAAGATTTCCGGTCAATGGAAGAAGGTCATTAATATACAAGAGAAAAAAAAAATTGGAAGAAAGAACTGAATTTTTTTGAGAACAGCAGCATTAGTGGAAAAGTTGGAAGACAGAGAGCCATCACTCACCACTATTATCTCTCTTGCCACAGTGAGTGGCAAGAGAGAAACCTCTGTACCCATTACAGTTATGACAAATCATAAGATGGAAGCTTATTTAGAAAACCTCTACACCAAGCACAATCAAAAGTCTTTGAAATGTCAAGAACAACTGCTAGTTTCACAAAACTTTTCCATTGAATTTGTCCTTAGATGGGCAACACAAACCAAATTAGTGATAATTCCAAATTATTGATAGTCCCCTGATGAAATACCTGATCATGTATCAATAATTATTTCCACTGACATCAGATCATGCATATTTGCATTACTTATATTCGACCAGTTTCTAAATATGGCCCCCCATATCTGATGACAGCTATAACATTTTAATTTTTATTTCCATTTTATTTGCATTATATTATTATTTTGATGTACTAATTTTCCTTTACAGTTCCCCCACTTTATATTAGCTTGGTAATTCAGCCCATAATTTTTCTTAATTTATCATAACCTCTAAGATTTGAACATTCTTTCATCTTTCATAAATCTACTACACTTCTTTTTCTACTTTCCTCACCCTGCTAGTTGCTGGCACTTTGTATAACTATCACATCCATTTATGCATATTTATTTCAATATATAATATAATGACATATTTTAATATAATGGAGTATTAGTTCATCTATTAAAATGAACAATGCATAATGATAAAAGAAATAAATAACAGTAAAAAGAAATGAGAGAAAGAGAACTGAAAGGTAATAGGTGAAAAACAGAAAATATCCTAAGCATATGAAATTAAGATAAAATGCTACACACACACACACACACACACACACACACACACACACACACACACACACACACAGTATAATAATTAGACAGCAAAATAAATTATAAAAAATTACAGATATCAATAATAGTAAAAAAAAAAAAAAAAAAAAAGAAAGAAAAGAAAAGGTAAACTGCAGCCATTATCAACCCACTGCAGGATGGAAGCCTCCTCAGCGATTCATGTTGAGGGAAATGGACCATAATCTGCCACGCTTGTCCAGTGCAGGTTGACAGATCAACTGTATTTAGCAGTCAGGGGCTTGAACCCCGGTCTACTCAAAGAGCGTGTGCTATGCATTCTCGCCCCTGACCATTCGGCTACGGTGGCTTTTATTAATAATGATGTAGTTCTAAGTGTGTGATGGGGAGTGCAATTTAAGAAAATGTTTAAAATAAGGCTTATGGAAGAAGGTAAGAAAATTTATACATAATATAGGGGTTGAAGGGCAGTCATCCACATGCAGGTAACAGGATGTGAAAAGTATAAAAAGTAGAATACTACCTTTTAATGTGAATACCTCCCAATCTGAGTTGTTTCTACTTAGACTATTATCCTGAAAATTCAATGTCAAAGGTGGTAACACCTTTTCACATCCTGTTACCTTCATCCATAATTTACTGTAATCCCCTCTCCAACACACTTTCTTTATCATTTTTTAACTACTCTATTTCAGTGTTCTACTGAGGTACATAATTATTTTATGTTCGGCCTGTTTTTCTGAAAGCGCTGCTCAGCATTCAGTAAATTATTTTTATTTATAAATTCGTGCATTGTACTATTTTTTTATACTTCTCACAAAATTTATACATCGGCATTAATATAATTAATAAAAATTCTAACTACACAAGCTAGAATCCACAGTGTTACAAACTGTGGATTTATTGGATGATCATTTTCTACACCTGCATGTTAGATATACAACAAGAGGAAGCAATACTCTTGATCTGATTATCACCAGTGATTCTTCATGCTTTCATAAGGATTACTACAGTAGTGTCAGGAAGTTTTTAAATTCTAAATGGGAAGCATTCAGCAAATTAATCTTAAAAGCTACTAGGGTTTTCGTACCATTTAAGAAATACCATTCCAAGCTTAGACCTAAATGGATGTCAGATGAACTGATGAGATGTGAGGCAAAGAAGAAGTGCATGGGATGCATATAAATTATCAGGTGATACAGAAGCTTTATGGTAAATATAAAATAGTCTTCAATCAAGTTACAAAGGAGGTTAAGCAAGCTATGGCAGATTATGAAAGGTCTCTGGCAAAGAATGCCAAAAAAAAAAAAAAAAACAGCCAAGACTTTGCTGATATTAACATTAGGAGGAAGAAATTGAATCACATTGGTCCACTTGGTATCAATGGTTTTACTGCTGATGAGCCTGCTCAAATTGCTGACAAACTGAATAGATATTTTGCATCTTCATTCACAAATGAGAAGTTCTTTAGGGAGGGAAATGCTAAAAGTTATCAAAATCTAACGGTGCTAAATGATTTTACGATAACTGAGATGAAACTGGAAGAGAAATTTTTGAAGTTTAACATAAAAAAAAGTGCCTGTGGTGGATAGAATCTATCCAATCATATTAAAGGAGATAGCAAAGGAGGTAAGCAAACTCATAGCCATAATTATGAGAGCATCTTTGAATTCAGGGTAAGTTCACAAAGGAAGGAGGAATCAAAGGGTGATAAGAGTAATTATGGACCTGTTAGCTTAGCTTCTGTGCCAGGGAAAATAATGAAGTCACTGGTTGAAGATGCAATACAAGGCCATCTAGACAGGAGTATAGTTATATTTCAGAAACAACATTGGTTTGTGAAGGGAAATCTTTAGTCTGACCAGTTTGATTAGATACTAGAGTACAGTCACAAAGGAAGAGGATGCAAAAAATAATTTGGATATCATATACTTGAATTTCAGGAAAGCTTTTGATACTATTGCACATAAAAGACTGCTGTACAAATTGGAGCAGTATACCATTGAGGGAAAGTTACTATTCATAAAGGGCTGGTTGAGTGGGAGAAGACAGAACATGGTTATCAATGTCACTGCTGTCTTTGAATAATGTTATTAGTGGAGTCCTCCAGGGTTCAGTACTGGGCCACTGTTATTTTCAATGTTTATTGACAGTATTTAATAAGGTATATCAGGCTTAATGTCTAAGTTTGCAGATGATGCCAAGGTTAGCAGGGTGGTTAATGAGAGTAATCAGGGTATTCTTCTGCAACAAGATCTAAAAAAAAATCAGGCAGATGGGCTGAAAATTGGCAGTTAAGGTGTAACATTGACAAATGCTAGGTACTGCATATGGGTAGCAGTAATCTGAGGTTAACCTACTAGTCATGCAGTCAGATATGAAGTCCTCTGAGCAATGCAGACAGGCTACCAGGACAGCTCATGAGGGTTTGTTAATGATATGCAGGATATACTTTGCTAGCAGAAATAAAGGAGTAGTTATCCCATTGCATCTTGAGTATACTGCATACAGGTCTGGATGCCTCATTTTATGAAGGATATAGATCTGCTGAATCAAATGTAGAGAAGGGCAGTGAGATTGGTGAAGGGAACAAAAAGGTGGTTTTACCAAGAAAAGCTTCACTTCAAATTGCCTTCAAAGTGTGTTCTAGACCAGGCCCCTGTGAGGTGATTGTGGTGTTTAAGGCTTTGAATGGATTGAGCAAGCTCAGTGCTTGCTGACGGCATTCTTCCTCTTGCTCAGACTACACACGTGAGGAGGCATAAATTTAAATGAGGAACGATGGGTGCAGAATAAAAATGCAGAGGTTTTCCTTCAGTCGATCGGTGGTTGATTGTTGGGAAACAATTTCATCTTTTGTTGTGGGTGTTTGAATAAATAAAAGAAAAATTATCAGAGCGGATAGACAAGTGATATGGGAGTGGGTTTTTCTTTTTTTTTTTTTTTTTTTTTGTTGACTTATGGTTTGTAATCTTAGTTTCTAGCATCATATGCCACTGCTGCTAGTAATAATAACCCATCATGCTTGATTGTTCATCTTTATAAGCAATTCTCTTCAAATAAAGATGAATAATCCTGGCTATATTGCAGATCATGCTATGGCTTCTTTCTTCACCTTATTTTACAGTGTTTGGTTTGCTATTTCCTGCCCTCCATTTACTTATAATACACAATTAAAATCTTGCTCCTGTCTACACACAGTTCTTTTATTTTAATACATATAATTATATTAAATAATTTTTTTTTTTTTTTTTTAAGAAAACTCCAAACATGAAAGGTATAAGAACCCATGGTGCTTAGTACCTTGCATGGGCTGGAGGTTGAGAAGACGAAAGAAGGTATTTGTTGACATTAGACTTGAACTTCTGTAGACTGTAATTTTCAGGAAATACGTATGAAGGAAGGTTGTTCCAGAAAACGGCAGTTGATAAACGAGGAAGATGAAAAGTTGGTTCTGTGAGTTTGAAGTTGGACAGTAAATGAATGTTGGCGGCACGTGTTTGGACTTTTTTGAAAGAGAGAGAGAGAGAGAGAGAATTATAGAAGTCAATTCAAAAGAACAGTGCCCATGGAAGTATCAGTAGAAAAGGCACGCAGCAGAAACAGTACGTCTATGAGAGAGCGAGTGGAGAGACTCAGTTAGAGATGAGTTATTAATTAACCTAGCTGACCTCTTCTGAATGGAATCTAGAAACCTGAGAGAGCTTTTGGAGGCACCGCCCCAGATGTGGGAACAATATTCCATTGTAGGGTGGATTTGAGATTTGTACAGAGTGAACAGCTGTTTGGAAGAAAAGTAACACTGAGAGCAAAAGAGAAAACCAAGTTTTTTTTGATGCAGAGGAAGCAGTATTTGTAATGTGCTTGTGCGAAGAGAGATTAGAAGTCACAGTAATCCCTAAAAGAGATATATCATCTTGCCTAGAAATCGGAGTGTCACCAAAGATAAGCATAGGAGCAGAAGAATTCTTTTTGCGAGATAAAAGACAGGACTGAGTTTTAGAAGGATTGAAATCAACTAAATTCTCTTTGCCTCACTGGAGAATTACCTGGAGATCAGCATTTAAGGAATTGGTAGCGGATATTCAAGAAGTTGAAGCTGATTGAACAGAGAAAGGTTTCTCAAAATGGAAAGTGGAATGCAATGTGCTATCATCGGCAAAACTATGGATAGGATTTACGGTCAATGGAAGAAGGTGATTAATATACAAGAGGAAAAGAGTGTGGGAAAGAACTGAACATTGGGTGAAATCAGCATTAGTGGAGAAGCTAGAAGAGAGAGAGCCATCACCCTCCAAGAGCGATCAGAGAGAAAACTGGATTGCCAATTAAAAAAAACAGTTTGGAAAACCATAAGATGGAAGCTTGTTTAGAAGACCATTATGCCAAACATGATGCGATCGAAAGCTTTTGAGATGTCAACAGCAACTGCTTGTGTTTCACCGAACTTTTCCATCCAATTTATCCATAAATGGGTAACATAAGCCAGAATATCACCAGTGGATCGACACTGACAGAATCCATACTGGCAATCGTTGATCAGACAGAAGGTTTCTAGGTAGTTTAAGAGTTGGTGGTTAATTGATTTCTCCATTACTTTAGATAGAAGTAATTGCAATGGTATGATAATTGGATGGGAGGGATTTGTCACCCTTTTTTAGGAACTGGCTGGATATGAGCAAATTTCCAAGCGGAAGGAAAAACACCTTTGGAATATGAAAGTGGGAAAAGGCAGCAAAGAACAGCAGTAAGTTTTTTGAGAACAAGTGGAGAAATCAAGATTCGTCAAAATCCTTCTGACATTGTTTTGATGGAAGACCACACCGTAGGCATTGAATAGGGTGTGCTGGGAATGGTAGGATGTTTTTTACCAAAATCATTAATACATGAGTTGGAAGAAAAATGGGATGCTAGCAGGTCAGCTTTATCCTTGGTTGAAGTGTCAATAGAACCATCTGGTTTTGACTGAGTTGGGGGCAGAGATGCAGCCAACAGCTTTGGCAAGAGACCAGAATGCTCTGTTAGCATTAGGGCAAGAATCAAGTTTTCTACTGTTAGCTGTTTCAAAATCTAGTTTGGGCTGATTAATAACTGGTTACAATTGTTGCGAGCTCTGGTGTAAGCAGAAAATGAAACTGAAGAATTGGAAACAAGCGAATTACAAGATGCAATATTCTTCTCTTGAACAGCCTTAGCACATTTATTGGAAAACCAAGATTTAGGTAAAAAGATGAGATTGTAAGGTGGAATGTGGAATATAGGATTCCATTCCTACAAGAATAATTTCACTGACACGATCTGAGCAAATGTGGACATCAGAAGTTTTGAAACAGTAATTCAGCCAAAGAAGAGAAGAAAAGAAATCTCGCAGGTCATCCCACATTGCATTCTGGTAATGCCAAACAACCGAAGGTTAGAAATATCATGAGATAAAGACTCTCCATTGGACAAAGACAATCAAAGTTGTGATCTGAGGTGCCTAAAGGACCACTCACTTCGACTGTGTACTTAGAAGGGTTGTTTGTGAGAAAAAGATCAAGCGTGTTAGCTGTATAATTAAAAGTTTATCAATCTCTAACAGGGAACTAAGTGATTTTGTGATAACTGAGAGCAAAGTGGAAGAGAAATTGTTGAAGTTAAACATAAAAAAGGCATCTATGGAATGACAGAGGCAGCAAGAGAAGTAAGCAAACCCTTAGCCATAATTATGAGAGCATCCTTAGAGTCAGGGGAGGTCCCCATTGACTGGATATGTGCAAATGTATCCCCAATTCACAAAGGGGTTCAAAGGATGACACAAATAGTTATAGACCTGTTGGTTTAATTTCTGTTCTGGCAAAAATAATGGAGTCACTGGTTAAAGAGGTGATACAGAATTACCTAGACAAGACAGCAGCAATAGTTCAGACACAGCATGGGTTTGTTAAGGGGAAATGTTGTCTAGCCAATTTGATTAGATACTACGATCTGGTCACAAAGGAACTGGATACTAAAAATAATTTTGATATCCTATATTGGATTTCAGGAAAGCTTTTGATACTGTTGCACATGGAAGATTGCTGTACAAATTGGAATGGTATGGCATTAAAGGGCATGACACGTTACTGCAATGGATAAAGGGATGGTTGAGTGGGAGATGGCAGAGAGTGGTAATAAATGGACACTGCTCTACATGGACTAATATTATTAGCGGACTCTCCCGGGGTTCAGTGCTGGGCCCATTGTTGTTTTGTGTATTTATCGATGAAGGTATATCAAACTTAATGTCCAAGTTTACAGATGATACAAAGTTTGACAGGGTTGTTAATGACACTAAAGACAGTATGCTACTGCAACAGGATGTAGAAAAGTTAGGCAGATGGGCTGAGAAGTGGCAACTGAAGTTTAACCTTGACAAGTGGCAACTGAAGTTTAACCTTGACAAATGCAAAGTACTGCATATGGGTAGCAGTAACCCAAGAGAAACATACCAATTCTGTGGATGCGCCTCCGTAGCCAGGTGGGCAGGAGCAGCAGTGCGTAGGACACGCTTCTTGATTAGACCGGGATTCGAGCCCGTGTCCACCAAATACGGAGGATGCAGAAAGGTCAGGGAATGACCACCACATATCCCCGGAGCAATATGGCCTTAGTTGCTAATGCTCCTAAAAACCAAATAACGTAATGTAACTTAACCAATTCTGTGGTACTACTCACTCAGAGTGGTGGAGAATGAAAAAGACTTGGGGATAATTGTGCAGTCAGATATGAAGTCCTCTGAGCAGTGCAGACCTGCTGCCAGAGCAGGTCGTGGAGTTTTGTCAATGATATATAGGATTTTGCAGAGACAAGGAGGTGATTACCCCTTTGTATAAGGCAATGGTCAGGCCACAACTTGAGTACTTGTTATTCAGGTTTGGAGGCCTCATTTTAGGAAGGATATAGAGTTGCTAGAATGAGTACAGAGAAAGACAACAAGATTGGTGAGAGGAACAAAGGAGTGCACTTATGAAGAAAGGCTTAAGTTCTGCAAATCGCAGCATCTGGAGACACACTGTGAGGTGATCTGATTGAAACGTATAAGGCTTTGAATGGTTTGAGCAGGCTCAATGCTGACAGGATACCTCCTCTTGCTCAGACTAAGAATCTGAGGACATAGATTCAAATTGAGGAAATACAGTTGTAGAATAAATGTGCGGAAGTTAGCCTTTAGCCAACGGCTAGTTGATTGCTGGAACAGATATCCATCTGTTGTTGTTGTGTGGAAGTTGATAGCTTAAACAAATTTAAGGCTGAACTAGACAAACATGTGAATGGGTGAATGGGACAAAGGGGTTCTCTTACGAAGAAAGGCTTAAGTTTTGCAAATTACAGTGTCTGGAAACTAGGCACCAGCGGGGTGATCTGATAGAGGTGTACAAAGCCTTGAATGGTTTGAGCATGCTCAATGCTGATGGGATTCTTCCTCTAGCTCAGAAAAATCACCTGAGAGGGCATAAATTCAAATTGAGGAAAGACAGATGTAGGATAGATGTGCGGAAATTTGCCTTTAGCCAGCGGGTGGTTGGTGGGTGGAACAGACTTCCATCCCTTGTCGTGGAAGTTGATAGCCTAAATAAGTTTAAGGCTCAGCTGGACAGGTATTTCGAACGAACAGAGGGGTGAAGTGGAAGTGGTTATTTTTATTTATTTATGTTACTTTTTTTTTTTTTTTTTTTTTTGGCTGATGCTGCATAAGCTTGCTTTCTTGCATCAAATGCCTCTACTAATGCTAATGCTAATGCTAATGCTAACATTTGGAGTGACCAGATGGATGAAATAGGAAAAGGTGGTTTTTTTTTTTCGGTTTTTTTTTGGCTGATGCTGTGTAAGGTTGCTTTCTTGCATCATATGCCTATGCTAATGCTAAAAGAAGAAACAGTACTGGCCAGGCTAAGAATCGGGCATACCCATATTACACACTCATTTTTGTTGCGAGCAGAAGAATCACCACGATACCAAACTTGTGACACTATCCAATCAGTTCAACACATATTAATAGACTGTCCTACATACGCAAATTAACGCAAACAAGCCTTCAAAGATATTTATAGGACACATGACACCATTACCCTAACAGAACTCTTGAAAAATAGAGATGACTTCGCAGATGTTTTCAACTTCCTTAAAGCTATTAATTTATACCACCTCCTCTAAGGAAGTGGACATAAGCAACAGACTAACACAATGAAGTACAAATCAGGTTAAAAGGAACAATTTAAATTCAAAGTAAACACCTCTGAAACACATCACATCATATGAACTGGCACATTATGACCTGCGTATAACATTATCATTAGTAGAGGCATTTGATGCAAGAAAGCAAGCTTATGCAGCATCAGCCAAAAAAAAAAAAAAAAAACCACTTCCACTTCACCCATCTGTTCGTTCAAAATACCTGTCCAGCTGAGCCTTAAACCTATTTAGGCTATCAACTTCCACGACAAGGGATGGAAGTCTGTTCCACCAACCAACCACCCGCTGGCTAAGGGCAAATTTCCACACGTCTATCCAACACATCGGTCTTTCCTCAATTTGAATTTATGCCCTCTTAGGTGATTATTCTGAGCAAGAGGAAGAATCCCATTGCCTTATACAAGGGAATAATCACCTCCTTATCCCTGCTAGAAAAATTCCTATATATCATTGACAATACACCATGAGCTACTCTTGCAGCCCGTCTGCACTGCTCAGAGAACTTCATATCTGCCTGCACAACCACCCCCAGGTCCCTTTCATTCTCTACCACTGTCAGTGTAGTACCACAGAGTTGATACGTTGCTCTGGGGTTGCTGTTTCCCATGTGTAGTACTTTACATTTGTCAATGTTAAACTTCATTTGCCACCTCTCAGCCCATCTGTTCAACCTTTCCAGATCCTGTTGCAGCAGCATAGTGTCAGTAGTGTCCTTGACAACCCTGCCTACCTTTGTATCATCTGCAAACTTCGACATTAAGCTTGATATACCATCATCAATATCATTTATGAATACAGAAAACAATAATGGACCCAACACTGAGCCCTGAGGGACTCCACTAATAACATTAGTCCACGACGAGCAGTGTCCATTGATTACCACTCTCTGTCTTCTCCCCCTCACCACCCCTTTATCCACAGCAGCAGTTTGCCTCCAATGTCACACTGCTCCAGTTTGTGCAGCAGTCTTCCATGTGCAACAGTATCAAAAGCCTTTCTAAGATCCAAGTACAGTCTGTCCTCGTATAGCACGATAGTTGTGTTCCTAGAAACCCTCGTGCAATGCAAAATCGTGCAATATAAACAACAAGCCCTATGGGAAAAGTGGGGTTAGGTGCCGACCACCCAAGATTGAACACACATTTGGAACCAAAACATTACCAAACACAATAAATAATCGGGTATTTTAATCGTTATAAAATACTTACGTATTTTATAACAATTAAAATACGTAATAAAAAATATTTATTTTTTATTATTTATTATAATAAAGTATTTTTAGTATTTTTTAATACTAAAAAAGTATTTTTTATGAATAAAATACGTATTTTATTCGTAAAAAAAGTATATTAAATAAAATAGTCGTAATAAAATACTTACGTATTTTATAATATGTAAGTCGTAATAAAATAAAATGCTTACGTATTTTATTACGACTATTACGTAATAAAATATTGCTAATGCTTTTGCTTCTATCGTAAGCAAACTTGTTTTTTTGTTTGATTTTCTATCCAAACAGATAGAAAATCGAAAAACAGATAGAAAAGACAGCCGTTCCATCTCTTCCAATTCTTGTCTTAATCTAATGGATTTTAATTACACTTTGAGTTGTTCCCGCTATGAAAGTTGTTTTTATTTTCTCTGCATTCTTTGTAATTCTCGGCGTTGCCTCATTTAGGTCTGTAGCACGTGCAATATCACATGGTCTTTCATTTCGCTCAAAGCGTTTCAAAATTTCATATTTTTTTCTCTATCGACAGAGGCGGACTGGCCATAAGCCTTACCCGGGAAATCATGGTGGGCCGGAGGCCGGTGTGATTTTGGCCATAAACCGTAGTATGAGGCCGCTATAAATTTTCCCGGGTAAGATTTTTTTGACCCAGTCCGCCTCTGTTTATCGATATTGCTTTTTTTTTTTTTTTTTCTCTCTGAATCTGCAGTGTCTTCGCCAGGACGCTTCCTTTTCACACCTTTTAAGTATTTTACTCATTTTTAAAGCACAATTACAAAACGAGGAGGCACGCTTGATACACATAAACAAAGCTGCGCACGTGTAGCAACTGAATAAACAACACCGTAAAGGCCGAAATACAGTATTAACACCTCACATTTTACTAAAGCACATTTCTGGGGGTTACTACCATAAAACAATTTCCAGTTGCTTTTCTGCTAGTGGAATCTGTTATAAACTGGTCGTAAACTCGATCTAATTGCAATTGCAAATTATCGATAGCTGGAATTGTGTTGGTTTTTACGTTATTATGGTGAAATGTGTTTCCCCTTCACTGATATAAAACACATAAATACATTTTCAGAATCTTCTTCATTCCTATCGTGTTGCGTTCGGTTGGGGTGATTCCGCGTTCGACTGCCATTTCTTGTAAACACAAAGGCGAATCGTGCATAAGCGAATTCGGTTCGTGTTATATAAGATAACGTTCCCCTATTTATAAATCGTGTATGATCGAATTCATGTAATGTAAACACGTGTTATACGAGGACCGACTGTATATAATATCAAAGTTATTCCCTGCATCCAGTTCCTTTGTGACTGCATCATAGTATCCAATCAAATTGGTCAGGCAAGACTTCCCCTTAACAAAACCATGCTGTGTCCGAGCTATAACTGAAGTCTTGTCTAAATGATCCTGCAGTGCTTCTTTAACTAGTGCCTCCATTAATTTTCCTGGAACAGAAGTTAAACTCACAGGTCTATAATTACTTGTGTCAGCCTTTGATCCTCCTTTGTGAATTGGGGTCACATTTGCACATCTCCAGTCTGTGGGTACCTCCCCTGAGTCCAAGGAAGCTCTTATAATTATGGCTAAGGGTTTGCTTACTTCCTCTGCTGCCTCCTTTAATATAACTGGATAGATCCCATCCACCCCGGGTGCCTTTCTTGTGTTTATCTTCAACAATTTCTCCTCCACTTTACTCTCAGTTATTACAAGATTCTCTAGCTTACTGCTAGAGTTGAATACACCTCTGGCTTTCCCCTCGCTAAATAACTCGTGTGAATGTTGATGCAAAATATTCATTTAGTTTGTTAGCTACCTGAGCAGGATCATCAACAGTTGACCCATCGATATCAAGTGGTCCAATCTGATTAATCCCCTTCCTTCTAGAGTTTACATAAGTAAAGAACTCTTTGCTCTTTTTCTTTGCATCCCATGCCAAAGATTTCTCGTAATCTGCCTTCGCCTGCCTAACCTCCTTTCTAACTTTGTTACAGATCAACTTGTATCTATCATAGGCTTCTGTGTCGTGTTAATTTGTATGTATCCCATGCATGTTTCTTCTCTGCCATATGCCTCATCAGTTCATCTGACATCCATTTAGGCCTAAACCTTGAACAATATTTCTTGGTTGGTATATAAAGCCTAGTAGCTTCCAAGATAAGTTCTTTGAATGCTTCCCATTTTGAATTTGCTGTTGGTAACATCATCAGTTGGTCCCACTGTATAGAATTTAAATACTGTCTCAGTCCATCGTAGTCGCCTTTACGAAAGCAATAACCCTTCCCTTTACCCCTAATGGTAGTTACCTCTTTGAGTAAATCCCACTTCAGCACACTGTGATCACTGCCACCTAGTGGTTCATTTACCTGCAGATTCTTAATGCATGAAGAATCACTACTGATAATCAAATCAAGAGTATTACTCCCTCTAGTTGCCTCCTGAACATGCTGATGTAGAAAACAATCATCCAATAAATCCACAAAAGCCTTGCTAGTGTGTGAGTGACCAGCCCCCAAATTCCAGTCAATATCTGGGAAATTAAAATCTCCCATTATAAGACTCTCTGATTTACTGGGCCACTCTATTTCCCTGTACAGTTTCTTATTATACTCATCAGAGTCATTAGGCCTATAGCACACTCCTACTCTCAATTTTGATCTCCCAATGCTTATGTCACACCAAACTGACTCGACACTGCACTGTCCAGCGATATCCACTGGCTTCCCTTCCTTGGATTTTATGTATTTCTTAACTAATAGCATAACCCCTCCTCCCTTCCTATCCAGTCTATCCTTTCTGTAGACGTTGTACTCCCCAAATTCCAGTTCTGCATTCCTTATATCTGTGTGACACCACGTCTCTGATATCCCAACAATATCTGCCTTTGATATTTTGAGCAATACCTCAAATTCATCAATCCATGCGCCACTAAACTTCAATACAAACAAACCTAAATTGTAATATTTTTTTCATTTGCTGCACACACCAGACCTGCTACCTGACATAATTTGCTTCAAATTCCTCAGTCTCATTCTTGGAATGTCGACTTTCTACCACATTTCTTCCATTTAAAGCCGTGTTCTCTTTTAATCTTCCACTGACTTATTTTGAGATGGTTGATTTCAACACACCAGTGATTTCCTTTGTTTTCTCAGTTGTGGCTGCTGCTAAACATGTTTCAACAGTAACACCTTTCTGAAACTTAGGAAGATCACCTGTCTTCCCCATGGCCAGATTGACTAAGCAATCCCAAGAAAGCATGCAGTATTTATCTTATAGCAAGGAACTTTAAATAATTCCTTGCGACAGCTTAGATTTGCATGCCATATGTTTAATTGTCTGTTGACACCAATCGCAAAGTTTTCTAATTGTTTGGAGTGCAAGTGCATTTTCTTACATTAATTTTGAACATTTCCTTAAATTTCTACCTTTCTCCCTCCATATTTACAGAATAACTAATATTAATATCTGTAGTAATTTTTCTTATTTATTGCTAATCTGTTTTGTTGCCTAATTATTATATTGTGTATATTGTTTTACTTTCATTTAATATGAATGTGACAGTTTAGTTTTTCACCTTTTTTTGCTTATGCATTATATATAGGTTTTTTTTTTTATGTCCACACACACACACACACACACCTGCATGCACTAGAACTGGAAACTAAAACATTGTGAAAAGTCATCAAATTTTGACCAAAGTTGGTGTCAATAATGTTAAGCAATATTATAGAAAGAAATTCTAATTTTTTCCAAAAGTTTGATTAAAATGTGTTGTGTTGTATTATTCCTAGAATAATGTCCAACTGTTGGATGTTGATAGAGGATAAATAATCTATGAGTTGTACTGTTCTGCAATATTGTTGGACATAATCTTCTTCTTCCTAGGATTTATTCCGTTATTACAATGGTTCTCCTCAACTTAACATCGAAAATTCATTCCTTTATTCTTTTTTTTTCCATTTTCTTCTGTCTTCCCAATCTCCGTCCACCAGTCCCCCTCTATTCATGGCTGCTCTCACACCCTCTATCCACGTCCTTCTTGGTCTTCTCTTTTTTCTTCTCCATGGCTGCTCTGGGCAATCTGTCATCCTCCATTCTCTTCACATGACCAAACCACTCCAATCTTTTCTCCTCTATTTTATTAATGATGGTTTTTTGGACATTCATTGTATTCTTTATCACATCTTTTCTAACTTTTTCAGTCCTAGACTTACTTGCCAACCTTTGCCAAAAATCCATCTCAACAGCCAGTAGTTTATTTTTTTGTCTTTCAGTTAAGGTCCAAGTCTCACATTCATATAATAAAACACTTTGTAATATTGCATTATATATTTGATGTTTAGTTTTGTTAATAATATTTTTATTCCATAGCACAGAATTAAGCATTCCTGTGACCTTTCTTCTCCCAGTCTTCTTTCAATTTCCTGCGCAGATGATCCATCAGCCTGGATAACTGCACCTGGTAAATTGCTGTACAGTTTTCACCTGTATTCCATCTAAATCCAGAACCTCCTCACTTCGACTTGTACTCTGTCTTATTAAAATTAACAGTCAGTTCCCATGTTTTATATTCTTCTAGTAACTTTCTGCCATGTAGTTTACATCATCGTTGTCCTGTGCTACCACAACTTGGTCGTCTGCAAACAGTAGATTGTAAAGGTACTTATTCTGACCAAGGGGAACACCCATTGAACTGCATTTCTGTGACCATGGTCTTAGAACAACTACCAACTACAGCTTAATCAAAGTAGGTGACAAACAGCATCCTTGAAGTAGTCCTTTGGAAGTCTTAAATTTTCTTGATATTTTTGAACCAATTTTTATACAGCATGTATTTTTCTTGTAGATCCTTCTAATTATTTCAATTAATGGCTGGCTTATTGACATTTTTTTCATGGTCTTCCAGAGAAGATTTCTTGGCACATTATCATATGCTTTCTCTGGGTCTATGAACAGCATACCTACATCTTGGTTTGTAGTCTAACATTTTTCCAGAATTTGCTTAACTGTGAATAATTGGTCTATACATCCAGTCAAAAAGCCACACTGCTCCTCAGAAATAACAATCTCTTGTTCCAGTTTTGATTTTATCACTTTTCCAAATAATTTAGCAATAGAGCTAATAACACATTCCTCTATAGTTGGAGCATCTTCTTCTGTCACCTTTCTCAAAAATTGATGTAATGTATCTGATTGTCATCTCATCTGGTATTTCTTTACTATCGCATAATTTTTTGAACAATCAAGTTAGTAGATTTACAACTTTTCGACCTCCATATTTAAGCAGCTCCATGTTAATTCCACCTGGGCCTGGTGCTTTTCTGTTTATTGCCATTTTTATTCCCACTTCCTTAATTTGGACGTTCAGTCCTTTTTCCATGACAACTGTTTGTGTTTCAGTTTCTCTAAATTCCTCTCTTCCTTCATTCAATAGCTGTTCATAAAAATTGACCCATTCCTCCAGATCTATCATTTCCAATCTAGCATTTTGCTTATGAGGTTTCCTTAAACTCTTCAATATTCTCCATGCCGCTGCAGACCTTGTACATCCTAGTTTGCTGTTCACCTCGACACATACACTATCCCAGGACTCATTCTTTGCCTTGATGACTTCTGCTTTCACTTCCTGATTTTTTTTCTTTATATATTTTTCTATGAACTTCACTTTTTTAGCTTAGCCATCTTTGACATGCTTCCTTTTTCTCCTTTATTAATTCTTCCTTAATTTCTATGTTCAGCCAATCATTTTGTTTCATCTTTTGAGATTTTCCTATTGCCTCTCCAGCACTGTTCCCAAGGTTCTGAGCTGGATATCATCATTCTTCTCTTCTTGGTGATTTCCTTCTACTTCTCTCTCTCTCTCTCTGAGTAACTTTTGGAAATTTTTTTTTTTAGCTGGTGCAGCATAAATCTCAGGCTTCCTTGCACTATATGGCTAGTAATAATAATAATAATAATATATCTTTTGCACTCTCCCCATAGATTTCATCTAATTCTTGGTCTAATCTTTATTGATATAAGCTCCTAGTGCTCTCATCTTTTAGTGAGTCCACGTTGAATCTTTTGGTGTCAAGTTGTTCACTCCACTCAAGGTCTTTCTTCCTTTTCTCCTTCCTTTTTTGACACATCCATGGGAATGACAACATAGCCTCCTTCACCAAAAAGTGATCAGAGCCACAATATGCTCCTCTCTGGGTCCTAACATCAGAAACAAAAATTGTGCTTTGATGTTTAGTGATCACATAATCAGTTATTGATTTCAGTTCTTTTGTTTCTTGGAACCATGTGAACTTATTAATGTCTATGTTGGAAGTAGGTGTTACTAATCCTCAGCTTATACTGAGAGCAAAGTTCTATTAGTCTCTCTCCATTATCATTCTTTACATTTTCTCCGTATCTTCCCACCACTTCATTGTTCGCAGCTTGTCCCACT
The DNA here is from genome assembly GCF_048544385.1 of Mastigoproctus giganteus. Lineage (NCBI taxonomy): Eukaryota > Metazoa > Arthropoda > Arachnida > Uropygi > Thelyphonidae > Mastigoproctus > Mastigoproctus giganteus. Next base: position 61,195,614 of record NC_143583.1, on the reverse strand, counting down.
CTGGAGTTCAAATCCCCCATTATGACTATCTCTCTGCAACGTGGAATTGCTTCTATTACTTCTCTCAGGTTTTCCCCGAAATCTTCTTTAATATCTGTAGGAGACTCATTATTAGAAGCATATACCCCAATAATAGTCGCAACAAAAATGGAGTTTTGTTGATGAACTCCATTTTTCAATAAAATTTCTGAGATTCTTGTGAATAAATACAGCCACCCCTGCCTTAGCTCTTACATGTCGGTTGACACCAGACCAAAGGAAAATATATTCTTCACCTCTCACTTTCTTCTTTGTTTCAGTTAAGACCGTCACATCCAATTTATTTTTCCAATTCCAATAAAATTTCATCTTGTTTTGTTCTAACTCCTTGTACATTCCAGCAGCCAAAATTCATAATCCTTTTCTGTTTGCCAATTTGATTCCTATTTGTCCATCCGATTTTTTCTCTGTTAGGTCTTTTAGCATTGAAAGAATGTTTTATGATGAATGGGGAGCTGGTCCATTGCATCAATCCCCAACCTGGAGGACTAGTGTATCTTTTTTCGTCTGGTCTCTAGCTACTAACCTTTCTGGCTTGGGAGGCCCTACCAGTAGCAAGCTACCGCCAGCATAGCTCTGTAGATTATCGAGACATGCAAGCCCCACCACCATGACAAGGTAAAGATACCATTGATGGGGTTGTTGGACATAATAGAAACAATATTGTTCTGCAATATTGTTGGACATAATGGAATGAGGGAGGCACAATGTTCAAGCAATAAGCACAGGACTTTCCAGCAGTACTAATAAAAGGCAGAACTAGCATATCTGATGGGTGTCTTTGGCAAACAGGTCAGCCATTTCTGCTCAGATTAGGAATGTTGTTGTTGTGCCCTACATTACCCCTCACACAGTTCACACCTGTTTGCTTCTCACTCTTACTCAAATCTTTTTGGTAATATTGTGCACAGGATCAATTGGAGGCCAGAATAGTGCTTAGTAGTATTTACTGATGAGAACCATTTTGGTCTCTGGTGAGTGACAGATAAATGAGGATCATATGACATCTAGGAAAGAAAGAGCATACCTGCTAGCTCTCTATATTTACAATGGAGAATCCATCTGTTTTATACTCTCTTTACTCCTTCTCCATTTCAACATCATGATATAGCTGGTGATAAAGACTCTTTATATAATCAGTTTTTCTCCATCTTTTTCTTTACATAAAAAAATGATAAAACTCCATTAAAAATTTTGTGAATTTCTGCTTATTTTTGCTAATGATTTCGCTGTCAGATGTGCTAGTTTACTTTACAAAAAAGAAATGTGGGATAATAGCATTGTTCTCTCTCCTATGTGTGATCATTTCAGAGTACTTGTGTGGTACAAAGCAGATTAACAGTGTCTTTGAGTAAGATGCCATAGACATAAAATTTCAAAAGATACATGCACAAGATTATCCATGTATTGCAAAATCTGAAAGAGCTAACCTGTTTGACTTGAGTATTATATATATAGATGCAATGTAATCAGACATTTGCAAAAAAATAAACATAAGGCCAGTGCATAGGAAGAAATGCAAAAATAGATGTTGCATTTCATAGTGATGAAGATGATGATGTCTAATGTACCAAATGTTTATTTGAATCTTTTTCTTGTAGGAAATAATCTTGGAAACATATTTCTGTTTAGAAATATGTTTTCCAATAGTAAAATAGCAAAAAAATGTGTGTGGAAGAACATAAACAACAAATATTGTTAGTGATATTGCATAGACAGGGAAACAGCGATAGTGATGGCTCTGAAAAAATGAGCATTTTCACTTGCTACAAGTGGCAGAAATCAAAGCAATTCCAAGCTATATCCCATTGTGCTAACCTTTTGAAACAAATTAAAAAATAAATTTAAATAGTCAAATCAAAATCAGCTTGCTCTCAGTGCTAGCATTTGAGAGTAACTGTAAAGCATACAACATTGGGCATCTTGAAAGTAAGTGGGATTCCTTCAAAAAAACTTCTGGCACTTAGTGTGATAATACATTTATTATGGTAGTCCTAAAAACTGAAGTAGTAGAGTTATTAAAACAGAAGATTGAATGCACTTGGTCGTAATAGGCTTATCATCTTATTAATTTGTATGGTATGGAGTTGAATGACTTTCTGTAAAAGTTGATGGACACTTGGTGAAAATTTACTACTATCCAGAAAGAACTGATATAAGGAAAAGGTAGATATAAACATTTTCAACTGATGCTTGCTGTTGAAGTAAAATATTTTGAAGAAATTTTGTGCACATTGACTGTCTTTGGTTAAATGTGTAACTAAACTGGTAGAACAGTGACAACCTTTGACAAGTCTGTTTAAAGAAGAGGTCAGAAGGGGCAAGAAAAGCAATATAACCAATTTTCAGAGTTACAAAATTGAAATATATGACACGTGATTACTGCTGACTCATGTTCAAATCCGGTTCATGATGCAAAAGGTTTGAAAAAAGACAAATTGATGAACTCTCCAATAACATCTGAAAAGAACTTTTGAATTGTAAACTTCTAGTAAAAGCAATTCTAAGCAAGCCTAGCAAACTGATAATTCTAGGCATTTGATCCTTTGTTTCTTTTGTTCTTTATGAAAATCCAAACATAGCTATTCAGTCCAGCATACCTCACATCCATATTGAGGTCATTACCCTAGATACGTTGAAGAATGTTACGTAAAAATTAATTTTACCAACACTGTTTAAATCTTCCATTTTGGAAATTGATTGCCATATTAGACTAAACTAGAAGGATAAGTCTGACTTAGTCATGGACATTTCTGCTGCTGAGGTTGTGGAGAGGCTAAAACAAGAGAATTTTTTTTTTTTTTTTTTGCTCAGTGAGGAAGTATTATGGCTGCAAGTGACTACAAGGCGCACAATTTCCCACTGGAAATTGATATTCTTATAAATTCTGAGGTAGCAGAAATTTCAACAGTTGGCAGTGCAGTGTTACCAAAATTTTTTGCGGACAAGTTTCTAGTACTTCTTGATGTTGTTGAAGACAAAGAAATAGATGAAACAATAGATGTTTTTCATCATCAGTTCTGCCAGTTCTGAAAGTTCTCTCATGTAACTTTCACAAAATAAGAAGCATTCTGTATACCATTCAGTATTGTTGGAATAATACCTAGAATTGTGCATCTGTGATAATATTCTTTGTTAAATTCTTTGTTTTGTTTTAAATGTTAAATGCAATAATAATGCTCTGCATCAGTTATGCAGCAATAATGCATTACACTATCAAGTTTATAGATGTTATTAAATAAATATATTATATCGAATTTGTTATTTGTATTACTTTATTGAGTTTACACTATGTGTATTAAGCTATATTGTTACACATGTAAAGTTATAAGCTAAATTATAATAATAATGTATTAATTATGTATTAATGTCAACCTACATGATTCGAACTTTCAAGATACCTATTATCATAATTAAAACATAGATTTCCCCTTCCACACACTACAGTACAACTTATGAGGTGTTGTGATTTTTATAATTTTGTTTTATCTTGTTACCCAGATAGCACAGTTGGTCTTTACCAAGTATAATGTTAATTATAGCATTAATTTGCTTTTTTTATAGTATATTTATTATGCTCTTAAATTCAGTTTGTCCTGGAATACTCCAGCAATTGCTTCCCTCATCACATGCCAGCAGTATTCAGTCAGGACTATTACAAGGTCATTTTAAATGTGAAAATTATGTTGTGTGAAATGATCTTTCACTTGGAGCAACTTGAAAAGGAGTAATTAATGCCCCCCCCTCCAGAATTTGTTTCCTGTAATTGGGGGGGGGGGGTAAAAGAAAGAAGAGAGAGAGAGAGAGAGAGAGAGAGAGAGAGAGAGAGAGAGAGAGAGAGAGAGAAAGTGCTCTTGTTAAGCTCTTTGATTAAAAAAAATATTAAAAAATACTCCATTTCAAGTTATATTATGCAGGGTGTCTGTCAAGTTGGGAAACCCCAAACAAAAAGGGCATATTTACAACTATAGAATAAAGAGATAACAGGAAATGGTATAGAATATCTACCATTTCCTGTTATATCAGTGGCCCTTAGCACCAGTGTGATACATATGACAAGGTAACTACACAGAACAAATGCGCAACCATTGGTGTTAATAGTAATATTTATTGTTTTACAGCGAGATGTCATTCACTATACAAGAGGGAATTTTTATCATGGAAACTTGTTTGCCAACAAAATCTTTGAAAAAGTTCCTTGAAAAATTTGTTCAGAAATTTGAAAAGGTGGAGTCTCCGAACAATACATCAGTTCTTCAGATTTATTCAGTGGTTTAAGAAAGGTGGAAGCATTTCCAACATGAAATGGACTGGATGCCTTTCAGTAATTACAGCAGAGATTAGCAAGAAGCAGCAACAAAAATCTTTGTGTTCCTCTCAGAAATCTGTACTTTGGCACAGCAAATGCACTTAGGTAAGACTTCTGCTCACAAAACAATTAAAAGTCTCAAATTTTTCCCATATAGTGTAGGAATTGTACCTGAACTGAAGGAACCAAATAAAGCTAAAAGATTGAAGTTTTGTCAATGGTTTCATTGTTTTGTTTGTTCTAACCATAGGATGCTAAATTCTACTTATATTTTTCTTATAAAGTTTTGTTTAAAATGGCTATATGAATAGTCAGAAAAACAGAATTTAGTCAACAGAGAATCCACTCCAATTTAAACAGAAACATCTTCACTCACTGAAGATCAGTGTATTCTGTGCAGCATCATAGCAAAGAATAATCAGTTCATTATTATGTATGGATAAAATGAATATTGAATGACATCTACAGACCATCAAACAGTTAATTTCACTATTGGAGCCAGATAAGCATCATTGTTCAAGACTTTCCACAAAATTTTTTATGCAATTTTTTGACAGTTCACTAATTAGACCACGTTGATGTCCCTGAATTGATGCCACCTGATTGTTTCCTATGATAATTCGCCAAGGACATGGTTATTGTAACATTCTGCAGAATTTGGTGGGCATTTTTAATTGGCTTATAATTTTTTTTTTTTTTTTTTTATTTATTTTCTAATTGTGATTGTATTTCAACTTAGCATTAGTAGAGGCATATGATTCAAGAAAGAAAGCTTATGCAGCATCAGCCAAAAAAAAAAAAAAAAAAAAACACTTCCATTTCATCATTCCATTTGTTCGAAATACCTGTCCAGCTGAGCCTCGCAATTCTTCATTTTATCCTCTGTTTTATGGGTTACATGACTTTAGAGACATCCTGTATAACCCATCATAAAATGACAAACTGTAGTTGAATTTTTGAGAAACTGAAAATTTATTCTAAACTTGACATTAAGCATTTATCATATATTTTAGTGCAGTTCATTAATGTAAAAGCACATTAAACATTGTCTGTATGAAAATTAGCATTAGCTGTAGTTTTTTTTTCCTTGCAAGGAAGCAAGGAAAAAAAAAAAAAAACTTCACCCCTCCGTTCATTCAAAATACCTGTCTAGCTGAGCCTTAAATTTATTTAGGCTATCAACTTCCACAATAAGGGATGGAAGTCTGTTCCACCAACCAACTACCCGCTGGCTAAACGCAAATTTCCGCACGTCTATCCTACATCTGTCTTTCCTCAATTTGAATTTATGCCCTCTCAGGTGATTATTCTGAGCAAGAAGTAGAATCCCCTCCATTGAGCATGCTCAAACCATTCGAGGCTTTATACACCTCTATCAGATCACCTCACTAGTGCCTAGTCTCCAGACACTGTAATTTGCAAAAACTTAAGCCTTTCTTCATAAGTGCAACCCTTTGTTCCATTCACTAACCTTGTTGACCTTTTCTGTACTCGTTCCAACAGCTCTACATCCTTGAAATGAGGCCTCCAGACCTGTATACAGTACTCAAGGTGTGGCCTGACCATTGCCTTATACAAGGGAATAATCACCTCCTTATCCCTGCTAGAAAAATTCCTGTATATCATTGATAAGACACCATGAGCTACTCTTGCAGCCTGTCTGCACTGCTCAGAAAACTTCATATCTGCCTGCACAATTATCCCCAGGTCCTTTTCATTCTCTACCACTGTCAGTGTAGTACCACAGAGTTGATACGTTGCTCTGCGGTTGCTGTTTCCCATATGCAGTATTTTACATTTGTCAATGTTAAACTTCATTTGCCAACTTTCAGCCCATCTGCTCAACCTTTGCAGATCCTGTTGCAGCAGCATAATGTCAGTCGTGTCCTTAACAACCCTTCCAACCTTTGTATCGTCTGCAAACTTGGACATTAAGCTTGATATACCATCATCAATATTATTTATAAATACAGAAAACAATAATGGACCCAACACTGAACCCTGAGGGACTCCACAAATAACATTAGTCCACGATGAGCAGTGTCCATTGATTACCATTCTCTATCTTCTCCCCCTCAACCACCACTTTATCCATAGCAGCAATTTGTCTCCAATGCGACACTGCTCCAATTTGTGCAGCAGTCTTCCATGTGCAACAGTATCAAAAGCCTTTCTAAGATCCAAGTATATAATTTCAAAGTTATTCACTGCATCCAGTTCTTTTTGACTGCATCATAGTATCCAATCAAATTGGTCAGGCAAGACTTCTCCTTAGCAAAACTATGCTGTGTCCGAGATATAACTGAAGTCTTGTCTAGATGATCCTGCGGTGCTTCTTTAACCAGTGCCTCCATTACAATTCCTGGAACAGAAGACAAACTCACAGGTCTATAATTACTTGTGTCAGCCTTTGATCCTCCTTTGTGAATTGGGGTCACATTTACACATCTCCAGTCTATGGGTACTTCCCCTGAGTCCAAGGAACCTCTCATAATTATGGCTAAATGTTTGCTTACTTCCTTTGCTGCCTCCTTTAATATAACTGGATAGATCCCATCCACCCCAAGTGTCTTTCTTGTGTTTATCTTCAACAATTTCTCCTCCACTTTACACTCAGTTATTACAAGATTATCTAGCTTACTGCCAGAGTTGAATACACCTCAGGTATTCCTCTCGCTGAATAACTGCTCATGTGTGAATGTCGATGGAAAATATTCATTTACTTTGTTAGCTACCTGAGCAGGATCATCAACAGTTGAACCATCGATATCAAGTGGACGAATCTGATTAATCCCCTTCCTTCTAGAGTTTACATAAGTAAAGAACTCTTTGCTGTTTTTCTTTGCATCCCTTGCCAAAGATTTCTTGTAATCTGCCTTCACCTGCCTAACCTCCTTTATAGCTTGGTTACAGATCAACTTATATCTATCATAGGCATCTGTGTCACGTGTTAATTTATATGTATCCCATGCATTTTTCTTCTCTGCCATATGTCTCATTATTAAGGCGCCTCCGTAGCCAGGTGGGAAGGAGCAGCAGTGCGTAGCACACGCTTCTTGATTAGACCAGGGTTCGAGCCCGTCACCACCAGATACGGAGGATGCGGAAAGGTCAGGGAATGACCACCGCATATCCCGGAGCAATATGGCCTTAGTTGCTAATGCTCCTAAAAACCAAATAACAACAACAACAACAACAACATATGTCTCATTAGTTCATCTGACATACATTTAGGCCTAAACCTTGAAAAATATTTCTTAGTTGGTATGTAAAGCCTAGTAGCTTCCAAAGTAAGTTCTTTGAATGCATCCCATTTTGAATTTGCTGTTGGTAACATCATCAGTTGTATAGAATTTAAATACTGTCTCAGACCACCGTAGTCGCCTTTACGAAAGCAATCTTTACCCCTGATGGTAGTTATCTCTTTAAGTAAATCCCACTTCAGCACACTGTGATCACTGCCACCTAGTGGTTCCTCTTATCTGCAGATTCTTAATGCATGAAGAATCACTACTGATAATCAAATCAAGAGTATTTCTCCCTCTAGTTGCCTGCCGAACATGCTGATGCAGAAAACAACCATCCAATAAATCCACAAAAGCCTTGCTAGTGTGTGAGCGACCAACCCACAAATTCCAGTCAATATCTGGGAAATTAAAATCCCCCATTATAAGACTCTCTGATTTACTGGCCCACTCTTTTTCCCTGTACAGTTTCTTATTATGCTCATCAGAGTCATTAGGCCTATAGCACACTCCTACTCTCAATTTTGATCTCCCAATGCTTATTTCACACCAAACTGACTCGACACTGCACTGTCCAGCGACAGTGCAGTGTTGACTGGCTTCACTTCCTTGGATTTTATGTGTTTCTTAACTAATAGCATAACCCCTCCTCCCTTCCTATCCTGTCTATCCTTTCTGTAGACGTTGTACTCCCCAAATTCCAGTTCTGCATTCCTTATATCTGTGTGACACCACGTCTCTGATATCCCAACAATATCTGCCTTTGATGCTTTGAGCTATACCTCATATTCATCAAATTTATTTACCAAACTCCTAGCATTGGTGTACACGCAAGTATACCTGCACCTGTTTCTATTCTTAGCTACCCTAACACAACTCATGTGTTTACTTGTACCGCAATGGCTCCCAGCAGTCTCTGAAATACCATGCATCTTGTTTTTCAGGCTTCTGCTCATTCTAATAGAAGCAGTGCAAGAATCTCTTTCACCTCTGCCAGTGTCTCCCCCCAAGCTAGCAGTTTTCCGACCCACCTAACACTGCCTTGATAGCATCAGCAAATATTCTTGCACCCTTTCTATTTAAGTGTATCCCATCCCTGTAGAAACAGTCCCTTCTGTTAACAAGTACAGACCAGGCTGAAAAAAACAAGTACAGACCAGGCTGAAAAAAATTCTACCCCTTGAGCCTTGCACAATCTTTCCAGGGCCAAATTGATCGACAAGGCTCTCATCATATACTCCCTCCTCTCGTGTCTGGGCAGAATTGCAGACACTTTCAAATTCACCCTAATTCACTGCTTTTTTTCAACAGTGACCTGTACTTATTAAGTACTTCTGCCGGTCTCCTACTCTTAATATCATTAGTGCCAATGTGTACAATGATATCACCTTTTGTACCCTGAAAAGATGATATCCACTCTACAACGTCATCAACCTTTGCCCCTGGCAGACATACCCTGGTCCTGTTCCACCTATCCTTTTTACAAAGCATGTTCCCCGTTTTCCTGACAGTAGAGTCACCAACAACTACTAGTTCCTGTGGGACCAGCACATTCTGCCTTGGGGTTTGCTGCTGTGTTGCGTGATGACCAAGTGCAAGCTGTGGCGTTGATGTGGGCAGCTGAGAGCTTGATGAGCCCCTCACTTTATATCCTTCGAGGGCATCCACCCTATCCTTCAAGCTCTCATATAGGCCCATAACAACGCTGAGTTGTCACCTGATTTCCTCACACTCCTTGCATCGCGCACACACAGAGACATTCCCCATGGCAATATCATGTCCCGTACCCAATTGCTCCACAAACATTATGCAAGCAGTGCATTTTAAAAGGCTGTGATTCAGAGGGCAACTGCCCCCCCCTCAGTTCTCCTCTGAGCCACAGCACTCCCATTAGCTTGAGCCTTTGGCTTTGCTGCTCTGGTCTGAGTCATGATTTCGATTTAATTTCAATAAAATTTCTATCTCATACAAAATTATAACCTAAACTTGTATCCCAACACAGTTATAACGCTATATATATTTTTCAGTATCAAATATTATCTACGAGTTCTGTTTATATAACTTCCGTATCAAGTTATGTATTAATTAATTATGTTTCGTTTGTAATCTAAGTCGTTATATGTATTTAACGACTGTTTATGTAATTTAATTGACAACGATGTTTAACAAAATTAGTAGATTTTGCCGATTAATTGACAATATTATATTATATACTATACTAATGCTATCTAGTTCGGGATATAACGTATCGTATAACGATGGCGCAAGTTACGAACGGTAAATCTACGGACACTTAAGTATTAATTAACTTCTAAATCTCGCTGTCTCAATTCAAAATAAACTAACGATCCTGACTAGGTCTATAAGCTACTTATAGAAAATAATTTGATGTATCAATTGGTTAATAAAGCGGCTAAATATGGCTAAAAACTTCTCGTTAAGCGGAGCTGCAACTTGTAACACGTGGATATGATACCCTTACTGATACGTTTATGCAATTACAAGGCCGAGTAAAGAATAAATACACCAGATTAATCAGAAAATCGCAAAATAATGCTATACTACTAAATTTAAATCAAAAGTTTTCGAAAAACAATTTCAATAAATAAGAAAATCCACTTAGCGGCTTTGAACACGTCTGGCTCCCACTAGCCTCATCAGCAGACAGACTGTTCCAAGGCAGCTCATAAAGAAACTGCACAAACCTTTGTTTGTTTGTTTGAAATTGTACAGTACCTTAGGCAACGCATTATGAAGGTATAGCTTAAGGTTATTTTATTTTTTTTTTTTTATTCAGAAGATTAAACAAATTAGTAATTGATTCATTCAAGACCCAGAAAATAACATTATTAATTTACCTATAGACTTGACAACAAGTACAAGTACACTGGATGTCATTAAGCTTAAACAGTGTTGCAATGTTTAATCATACTAATGTAGAGAAAGCCATACAATGAAAAAGTCATGACTAGCTATATATGCAACTGCCTTCAAGTTTTTTTGAATAATGGATTGGCTTCTTGGTGATGTTATTTGATTAAAAGCATTATTAGTAACTTTAGGTTGAATTGTGTATAGTATAGTCATTTCCAAAGTGAGTATAAGCCCAAGCTCTTTATCACTGTCAGTGGAGGGACACTAGTGGCCCCAGACAGAAAAATGTAAGTTAAACGAGCTGTAAACTACCTGTGTGCGCACACAGCACCCTGAAAACCATTTCAGGGTGCTGAAACATTCTCTTACATGAAACATTCTGCACATAATTTATAGTGTTTTTTAAATCATATATAGCCCACTCTTACAATATAATGAGCATACTGTGGCAGCTCTTCTGTCATTACTTCTGGCATGACAGCACTTAGCTTATTAGTATTAATTAGACCAAACAGTGCAAGAAAACAGTACAAAGTTTAATCTTGCATCAGCAAAAAATAAATAAATAAATAAGACTGCAAATGATCATAATTTTCTCAAGTACTAAAAAGTGATTATCCAGAAACATGCTTCTTGAAAGTTAACTTCATGATTTCTAATATTCTGTTGTTTGTCAAAATTTTTCATTTTAAATTTCTGTTCTACTTTTATATTTCAATTCATGAATATACCTCCCTTATTATTTTACTTATTCTTTACTTTAAGAGCATTAATCACCTTGATCAGGCCACTCCCAAGGTGTCTAGCTTACATGCTCTGTAGTCCACGTGTTCTAATATGCTCCTCATAGGGAAAACCTTTAGCACTCCTAAACAACCTATTTTCCCATTTTTGGATCCTCCCTAGAAGTTCTTTACTTTTTTTTTAACTGAGGCCTCCAGACCTAATACAGTATTCCAAATGTTGTCTCACCATCATTATGTAAATAGGATTAATAACATCCTTTTCAATGTTAGCAAAAGTCTTTATAGATCATTGATAGTACATCCCAAGCCTTCCTGTCTCACCTCTGTACACTGAAAAGAAAACTTCGCATTTGCTACTGTCATAACCCCCAAATCAAATGCAGTCCCCGACTTAAGACTTTACACTTTAAACTTCAATTGTCATGTTTCAGGCTATATCTGTAACCAGTCTAAGTTATTTTGAAGCAGAATAGCCTGGTCCCAATTATTTACCAACCACCTTTAAATCATCTTCAGACTTTGGCATTTCTGATCTTCATTATTGATGATGTATCCCTGAAAGGCGCCTCCGTAGCCAGGTGAGAAGGAGCAGCAGTGTGTAATACACGCTTCTTGATTAGACCGGGATTCGAGCCCATCACCACCAAATACGGAGGATGCGGAAAGGTCAGGGAATGACCACCGCATATTCTCGGAGTAATATGGCCTTAGTTGCTAATGCTCCTAAAAACCAAATAACAAACAAACAAACAAACGTATCCCTTCTTACTACACTAGTCCACTCTGAAGAATGCCCATTTATTACCACTCCTCTGTCACCTTTAACTCAGCCAACCTCTAATCTTTGTTCCATTTTGTACAGTAGCCTCTCACAAGGGATGAAATCAAAAGATTTACTAAATATGAAAAAAAAATAAAATTATTTTATACATCTAAATGGTTTATAATTTCATCATAGTAATTAATCATTTATTACATCCACAATACTTTTTATTGGTTGTTGTATTTCTTAGTGTCCCTTCCCATGTGTTATTCTGTGTTGTTATAATGAAATCTCTTACAAATACTCAAGTAGAGTGCAGTGTAACCTTGTTTCATGGATCTCCTCCCTTTCCCCCTACAGTTAGCAGTTTCTCTGAACCCTTAATGCTTCCTCTATGATTTTAGCAAAGATCCTCTCATCTTCTCTTTCCAGATGAATACCATCTTTATTAAATAAATTCTTTTTACCAATTAAGACAGGCAAAGCTGAAAAAAATTTCCTCCATAAGCCTTGCTGAGACCCTAAAGTCTCTTCTGGAGTTAATCAACAAGGCTGTTATATACATAAGATCCCTCCTATTGTGTGGGCAGAATTGCAGGTACATAAATGTATCAACCAGACTCATGGCAGTATTACAACATGACCTTATACTTCTGGACCAAATACTCAGCTTGTTTGCTTTAAATCATTAGTACCCACATGTATAATTATACTCCCTTTACTTCCATTAAGAATTGATAACTGGTTTGTAACTAACATTGTCAACCTTTGCACTAGGCAGCTATATGCTGGTTTTAGTTCATGATCTTTTGTACAGAAAATGTTTGCAGTTTTCCTTACAGTTGATCTCACAATAAAATTACCTCCTTTTGAACCAGAGCATAGTGCCTAGTGATCATTCATTCTTAGTAACAGGGCACTCAGGAGTCCACGACTAAATGCTTCACTGTAATTTAAAGTCAAAGTACTGTAAATGCAAGGCTCATCTGAGCTCTCTTTTTTTTTTTTTTTTTTTTTTTAATGCGATAACTACAATAGAAGATTAGCTTTAAAATAAAAAAAATAAATCACTAACTCCGCATGATAAACTGACAGAATTATAGTTTATTGGTTCCTGAATGTAATATAATTACTACAGAATGAGTTCCAAATAGCTAGATAATCTTTCTCAAAATTCAGCAATGTTTTGGAGCCTCTTTGGACTTTTATCATGTCTAAAGAGAGTGGAAAGAGGAGGAATAATAAGTTTTAAAACTCAAAATAATATAAAACCTTAATCAGAAACTTATTTTATGTTTCTACTACAGAAACTAAAATTTAAAAAAGACTATTAGGTATTTTAAATGAAAAAGTTAAAGAAATTATCAGCTCCTTTACTTAAATGTAACTAATAACAAGTAAAGGGGGAAGGAACTTAATAATCAGAAGGAAAAACTTAATAATAAGGAGGGGAAACTTGCCAGAAATCACACAACTAATATTTGTTCTGTCTGCATGGTTAGAAAACTAATGCTGAAGTTGTTACTGTGGGCTGAATAAATTTATTCTTCAATATCTTAATCTCATAACTGTGAGATTAAGATATTGGCATCATGTGATCTGGGTAGAGTGTGAATAAGAATGAAAAAAGCTGAGATGTGGAGACAAGGTTAAGATAAAGTTAATTAGTGCCCAGGGGCATTTCTTGCAGTAGTGAATATAATTTCTAAGGTATAATATCCAAATAACATGTAATATCCAAGGGGATATTTTCAGAGTTGACCTGAGGCTTAAAGATAAACAATGATTATCTGGTTATCTGTGTATTTTTACATTGGATGGGAAATGATAAATTAAAGCATGTAAAAAAAATTTAATTAGAATTACTATAATTAAAATAACATATAAATTAAAATTAAATATAAGGTAATAAATTAAAAAAATGAAATAAAATAAATTTTTAAACCAAAGAATGGTTAATCTGACAGCTATGCGATTAAGTTACTGAGGTTGTGTCTGATTGTCCTGGAAGAATTTTCGCTGGTTTCATTTTGGGTAGTTGGGTTACTGATCTCCTGTGAATTGAGATCGCTTTCCTACTGAATTCATTTTATTTGTTTTGTGGTTTGCTGCTGCTGCTGGAACTCTTGTGTTGCTTTTGAGTCTTCTATTATTGTTTATTGTGGATGATCTGATTTTTAAATAAATAGAGGTACTCTGGCATACAGTTTACAGCATACAGTTTTCAGTTGATGTTTTTTTTTTTTTGTTTTTTTTTATATTGCTTCTGATGGATGTATGATTTGAATGCTGTAGATGGCATAGAAACTGAACTGCGGGGGTTAATTAAAAATAATCTTTCTACATATTTAAACTATAGCAAGGGAAAATTCAAGGAATCCATTTTCATCAGAAACAAATATAGAAAGAGTCAGACTACCTCTGCTTGTTTAAAAATGAGATCCTCCACAATACAAAAGAACCAAAAGCAACATCACAGTTTAAGTGACAACAGACCACAGAATAAATGCAGAAGTAAGCATTCTGGATCAGCAGGAGTCAAACAAACCCACTTCCCAAGGATAAATCTGCAAAAATTCTTCCAGGACAACCACAGAAGCTAAATAGCTCAAAACTGACAAGCTATCCTTTTATTCAAGAATTAATTTTATTCCATCTAAGCAATTCTGATTCAGTTTACATGTGCATATGTGTTATAGGCTTTAATTTATTATTTCCCATCCTATACAAAAATACCCAAATAATCAGCTTTTTTTTTTCTTTTTTTTTTTTTATTATTTATCTGTAAACCTCTGTCTACCCTAAAAATATTCCCTTGAGTATTATGTGTGTGATATACCTCTGAAATTACATTTTCAACTTCAAAAAATGCCCCAAAACCCCTTGTAAAGTCTGAGCAAGAGAAAGAATGCCATCAGCATTGAGCTTACTCAATCCATTCACAGCCTTAAACACCCCAATCAAATCACCTTGCAGGTGCCTAGTCTCCAGAGGTTGCAGTCTGGTAAACTTTCTTGCTAAGTGCACCCTTTTGTTTCCCTCACCAGTCTCATTGGCTTCTCTGCACCTGTTCCTGCAGATCTACATGCTTCCTAAAATGAGGCCTCCAGACTTGTATGCAGTACTCAAGTGTGGCCTAATCATTGCCTTATTTTGTCAATATGCAGTGGACCAGATTTTAGTTGTATTTACTCATAACGTTTTGCCTTCTGATTACCAAATTTAACCCCCCATCACACACTTCTCTACTTCTCATTAGTTAGATTTAGTAATGGAGCTGAGCAGCTGAGTGGTCAGGCACGAAGATACATGAGTACACGTACTTTGAGTGATAGTAGTTCAAGTCTGCATGATTACTAAATACAGTGCTGTTTCTTGTATTCTCTCTAGCTTTTAAACTTTGTTCATTAGCATTAGTTGAGGCATACAATGCAAGAAAGCAAGCTTATGCAGCTTAAGCCAAAAAAACCTCATTTCACCCATCCATTCACTCCAAATGCCTTAATTTTTTTAAACTATCAACTTCCACAACAAGAGATGGAAATCTGTTCCAGCAATCAACTACCTGCTGGCTAAAGACAAATTTCTGTACATCGATTCTACAACTGTCTTTCCTCAATTTGAATCTATGCCCCCTTAGGTTCATAATCTCAGCAAGAGGAAGAATCCCATCAGCATTGAGCTTGCTTCACCCGTTCAAGGCCTTATACACCTCGATCAGGTCACCTCGCAGATGCCTAGCCTCCAGGCACTGCAATTTGCAGAACTTAAGCCTTTCTTGTTAAAAGCACCCCTTTGTTCCCCTCTCCAATCTAATTGTCTGGTTGTCCCAGAGTCTAAATTGCTTGCAAATATTTGATTTAAAATACCCAGTTGTCTTTTATAATTGTAGTTTCTGTTTTTAATTTTAGTTATACCCAAATAATCAGCTTTTTTTTTTTTTTTATATCATTTATCTTTAAACCTCTGTCCACCCTAAAAATATCCCCTTGAGTATTATGTGTGATATGCCTCTGAAATTACATTTTCAACTTCAGTTACATTTTAGATATTAGACACATCTAAAATATCAGTTTTTGATTAAGGTATGTTATGCTAATTTGGGTTTTAAAACTTATATTATTCCTCCTCCTCTTTCTAATATTATTGCATTTAGGGCAAGCTTATATGGATATTTAGAACTTATTTTTTTGGTAATTGTACTACACTTGGGAACCAATAAACTATAATTTTGTCAGTTTGTTGCATGGAGTTAAGTGTAGTACAATTACTATCCATGCCTTTCACACAAGATCTATAAAAAAGGAGAGTTCAGATCAGTTAACAGACCACTGTAGAACAAATCACCAGGCTGTCATCACTCACTGCCTTTTGCTTCCTGTCTGTTCCCTTCTTAGCAGTCTTATTTCAATCCATAATTATACAATTAACTTTGATATATGACTTAACATATACTTTTAGGCCCAAGTATATAATACTGAAAACTTACTATTGAATAGCTAATATTATTGCAAAGTTTTATCAGAGTAATTTGGAGAAATCTGTGCTACACTTACTATCAGTTTTATGCAATGAAAAAGACATAACCATTATAGAAAATTGACTATATTGCATGATTGTTAACTATTATAGAAAAAGATAAATATGAGTATGTTTAAAACAGAAAATGATAAGTATTTGACTATATTGCATGATTGTTTTAAGGTTTCCATGTGTTACCACACACATCTTATTTTAAAAAATAAGAAATCTTATTTGAATGTAATCTCCTAATTTAGCTAAAAAAATAAAGACATCGTATTCACAATGTGCAAAAGATACCCTCCTTTCCTCGATTCCAATGTTTATGTCTTGTTTAGGTTATTTTCCAGAAACTATGATTCATTTTATTTGTCTTATGAGTGCAACCAAAAAAATATTTATTATCCATATCAGCAGTTATGACAAAATCAGTTTCGTTGTTTCAGTCAAAATTTCTAGATCATATCCACAACATTAAACAGGACATACCCGTATACTAGCATTTTATATTAAAAAATATGATTAGGAAACCGGTTTTCTAATTAGTTCAGAAGTGCCCCATTACTACTTTAGATTATATTTCATAACCAGTAAGTCAAATTATGAACACCAATATTAAAATTATATATTGTTAAAACTTAAAACATCATTAGCATTAGTAGAGGCATATGTTGCAAGAAAGCAAGCTTATACAGCATCAACCAAAACAAAAAAAAAAAAAAACTTCCAATTTCATCCATTCATTTGTTCCAAAAGTTTGTCAAGTTCTTCCTTGAATTTATTTAAGCTATCAACTTCCACGATGACTGATGGAAGTTTGTTACTGCAATCAACCACCCACTGAATAAAGGCAAATTTCCACACATCTATTCTACAGCTATCTTTCACCAATTTGAATTTGTGTCCCCTCAGGTGCGTAATCTGAGGAAGAAGAGGAATCCCATCAACATTGAGCTTACTCAAACCTTTCAAGACCTTATACATCTCAATCAGATCATCTCGCAAGTACCTAGTCTCTAGATGCTACAATTTGCAGAACTGAAGGCCTTGGTAAGAGTACCCCTTTGTTCCACTTGCCAATCTCATTGTCCTTCTCTTTACTTGTTCTGGCACCTCTACATCCTTCTTAAAATGAGGTAACCAGACCTGTGTAGAGTACTCAAGGTGTGTCCTGACCATTGCCTTATACAAGGAGATCATCACCTCTTTATCCCTACTAACAAAATTCCTGTATATCATTGACAAGACCCCATGTGCTGCTCTGGCAGCCTATCTGCACTGCCCAGAAAAATTCATATCTGACTGCACAATTACCCCCCCCCCAGTTCTTTTTCATTCTCCACTATGCTGAGTGTAGTACTGCACAGTTGGTACGTTACTCTGGCGTTGCTGCTACCCATATGCTGTACTTTGCATTTGTCAGTGTTAAACTTCTGTTGCCACCTCTCAGCCCATCTGCCAAACTTTTCTAGGTCCTTTTGCAGCAGTGTACTGCCATTAACAACCCTGCAAACTTGGATATTAAGCTTGATATACTTTCATCAGGTCTGGAGGTCTCATTTTAGAAAGGATGTAGAGTTGCTACAACGAGTACAAAGAAGGGCAACAAGATTGGTGAGGGGAACAAAGTGGTGATCGTACCAAGAAAGGCTTAAGTTCTGCAAATTGCAGTGCCTGGAGAGTAGGCACCTGCGAGGTGATCTGATTGAGGTGTATAAGGCCTTGAATGGGTTGAGCAAGTTGAATGCTGATGAGATTCTTCCTCTAGCTCAGACTAAGAACCTGAGGGGGCACAGTTTCAAATTGAGGAAAGATAGTTGTAGAATAGATGTGCAGAAATTTGACTTTAGCCAGTGGGTAGTTGATTGGTGGAACAGGCTTTCATCTTTTGTTATGGAAACTAATAGCCTAAATAAATTTAAGGCTGAACTGGACAGGCATTTGGAGGAATTTTGGAACAAATGGAGGGGTGAAATGGGAGCATTTTTTTTTTTTTTTTGGCTGATGCTGCATAAGCTTGCTTTCTTGCATCGTATGCCTCTATTAATGCCAATGCTAATCAGTATCATTGATATATATATATATATATATATAAAACAACAATGGGCCAACACTGAACCCTGGGTAACTCCACTAATAACATTAGTCGAGAAAGAGCAGTGTCCATTGATTACCACTCTGTCTTCTCCCAGTCAACCATTCCTTTTACCATGCTGCTCCAATTTTTACAGCAGTCTCTATTGTGCAACAGTATCAAAAGCTTTCCTGAAATCAAAGTATATGATATCAAAATTATTTTTTTGCATCCAGTTCCTTTGGGACGGCATCATAGTATCCAATCAAGTTGGTCAGACGACTTCCCCTTAACAAAGTTATAGTTCAGCCATGCGCTGTGGCTGAACTATAACTTTGTTAAGGGGAAGTCTGCAGTCTTGTCTAGATGATCCTGCAATGCTTCTTTAACCAATGGCTCCATTATTTTTCCCAAAACAGAAGTTAAACTAACAGTGTAATTACTCGTGTCTGGCAGCCTATCTGCACTGCCCAGAAAAATTCATATCTGACTGCACAATTACCCCCCCCCCCCCAGTTCTTTTTCATTCTCCACTATGCTGAGTGTAGTACTGCACAGTTGGTACGTTACTCTGGCGTTGCTGCTACCCATATGCTGTACTTTGCATTTGTCAGTGTCCTCCTTTGTGAATTGGGAATCCATTTGCACATCTCCAATCCATGGTAACTCCTCTGAATCCGAGGATGCTGTCATAATTATGATGAAAGGTTTGCTTACTTACTTTGCTGCTTCCTTTAATATAACTGGATAGACCCCATTCACCCCAGGTGCCTTTCTTATGTTTATCTTCAACAGTTTCTCCCCCACTTTGCTCTCAGTTATTACAAAATCATTTATCTCCCTGTTAGAGTTTGATAAACTTCTGGCATCCACTTCTCTATAGAACCCCTTGTGTGAATATAGATGCAGAATACTCATTCAGTCTGTCGGCTACCTGAGCAGGATCATCAACAGTTGACCCATCAATATCAAGTAGACCAATCTGATTCATCCCCTTTCTCCTAGGGCAGTGGTTCCCAAACTACTGAGATCTACGCCGACCGGGCTAGCCGAGTGGGTAAAGTACCTGCCCGGCAACCCCAAGGTCGCGGGTTCGATTCCCGCCTCGGGCTTGGATCAAAGTACTGCAAAAACCTTGGGAGGTGCAATATGGCCACAGAAGCCGATGCGCCAACAACTACCAAATCAAAAAAAAAAAAAAAAAACTGAGATCTACAGACCCTTTTAAAAATCAAAAAAAAGTTCACGGACCCCTTCAAATATTAAAAAAAGTTTGCGGACACCTATGTATAGCATATGCATATGTTATATGCATGTATGTATCTATATATATAATATATATATGGTCGACCACTGTTTCGCGGACCCCAGTTTGGGAAACGCTGTTCTAGGGTTTACTTAAGTAGAGAAGTTTGCTGTTTTTCTTTGCATCCTTTTCAAAAGGTTTCTCATAATCTGCCTTCACTTTACTAACCTCCTTTGCGACTTGATTACAGACTAGGTATATCTACCATGGGCTTCTGTGTCGTCTGATAATTTATACATCCCATGCATATTTCTTCTCTGCCATGAGTCTCACCTAGTTCATCTTCCATCCATTTAGGCCTAAACCTTGAACAGTATTTCTTAATATGAAAAGCTTAGTCAGGGCCTAACAAGGATATGCGGGCCCTAGGCAAATGTTTTTTGGGGCCCCTGTAAAAATGTTTATTATGAAACACCTTACTTTAATAGTAAAAAAATAGGGCTTAGGGGCTCTTGGAAAATTAGGATTGCACTATCAATCAATATAAAAATGTAAAGTAAATAAATCTGCATATATTTCTAAGGAAATATATACAAATCTGAACATGTCAGCAGCATCCTCATTTTGATTAAAATTTGAAATTACAATTTTTAAGTATATTTTATTTGCAAATTTTATAAGGAACATGAGCACTCATCCTCATCATTACACTACTGGATATCACCAATTTGGCTGTGTGCATTGCCATTTACAGGCCCCTTCAAAGTGCGGGCCCTAGGCACATGCCTAGTTTGTCTAGGCTTAAGATAGGTTCTGAGCCTAATAGCTTCCAGGATTAATTCCTTGAATGCTTCCCATTTAAAATTTGCTGTTAGTAACATCATCAGTTCATCCCCTGTATAGAATTTAAAAACTGTCAGACTACTGTAGTCGCCTTCATGAAAGCAAAAACCCTTTCCTTTTACCCTTGATGGTAGTTAAATCCCACATCAGTACACCATGATCACTGCAACCAAGTGGTTCCTTTATATGCAGATTTTTAATGCATGAATAATCACTTCTGATAATCAGATCAAGACTATTACTCCCTCTGGTTGTGACTTGAACCTGCTGTTGTAGAAAACAATCGTACAATAAATCTACAAAAGTCTTGCTAGTGTGCAAGTGACCAACTACAAGTTCCAGTCAATATTTGGGAAGTTAAAGTCCCCTATTATAAGATATTCTGATTTACTGGCCCACTCTATTTCTCTGTTCAGTTGTTCATAGTACTCACCAGAGTCATTAGGCGTGTAACACACTGGTACTCTCATTTTTGCTTTCTATTAATGTCTGATTTACTTTAAAGAGCAGATATTTAACTGGAGCTATTTGTTTTCATATATAATAATTTGATGGTTATAGCGTACAAAAGAATAACTTTTAAAGAGAGAGAGAGAGAGAGAGAGAGAGAGAATAAAGTTTTGTTAGATTTACTGTTTAAAAGTATTGAAAAGTGATTTCATCTAAATAATTGATTTAAAGCATAATAAGGGCCTAATCTGATAGTTTTTACTTTCTGTGTTTTCTTTTCATTTAGGTCACTGCAAGTGTACTACGCAATCTGTCTTGGAGAGCTGACTCCTGTAGCAAAAAAGCACTTAGAGATGTTGGTGTAGTTACAGCTTTAATGAAAGCAGCTTTAGTTGTTACAAAAGAAACAACTTTGAAAAGTATGCTTTCTGCTCTGTGGAATTTATCTGCTCATTGTAACAAGAATAAGATTGATATTTGTAATGTGAGAGGATCCTTAATATTTCTTATTGGAACTCTTACTTACAAAAGTTCATCACAGACATTATCTATCATTGAAAATGGTGGTGGAGTTTTGAGAAACATATCTAGTTACATTGCACTAAGAGAAGATTATAGAGCTATTCTCAGGAAACACAAATGCTTTCAGATATTACTAGGTCATTTGCGATCTCCAAGTTTGACAGTAGTTAGTAATTCATGCGGAACTTTATGGAATTTATCCTCACATTGTATTGAGGATCAGCAAGCTTTATGGGAGATGGGAGCAGTAAGTATGCTAAAAAATTTAGTTCATTCTAGACACAGAATGATTTCAAAGGGTAGTTTAGCAACATTAAAAAATATCTTGTCAACTAAATCTTTTGGCAGTGCCCCAGAGTTAAATATTAGTACCGAACATGTAGGAGATGCTGCTAATAAAGGAGGTATCAGTACCAATAATTTTCCATGTCTTTTTGCCAGGAAGCAGAAAGCATTAGAATCAGATATTGATCAGAAATTTTCAGAAAATCTTGGTAATGCTGCAAGTTGTAAAAGAACTCCTGTAGACTTTTCAGAACTGGAATCTGGCGATCACTATTTTCCTACTGTTTCTTCATGGTTGTGCCAAAATATTGGTGATAACCCATTGACTCCTGCACAAATTAATAACTATTGTGGTAGAAAAAATATAAACTTGGAATCTTTGTACTCTTATAATCACAGAGAAGCACCTAAAATGTTTGCAAAGGGAGCTAGATATACATCATCTAACATGAGGTTTCTAGCAAACAGACTTCCTGATATTCAAGAAAGTGGCGACACGTCCTTTATAGAAAGTGAAATATCTCATGACACATCATTTACAATTAACCATAATGACTCTAGAATATTAACAACTAGCAGAAATATGTCTAATAGTAAATCTTTAGAAATAAATTTACCATGTGAAACAACATTAGAAATAAACTTGCAGTCTTCCTCACGTGATGTTGAAGGTGATTCAACAACGTTCGAAAACTCTTCAAATTCCGTTAACGCAGTGAATGACACTAATGCATTATCTCATTCATTTCCACCTTTGAAAGAAAATTACTCGTGTTTAAGTGATTCATCTAAAAGGATGAATTATGATATGTCCAATGTACTTTTTAATGGTGAAGTCACTGAAATGACTGTTTCTAAGCATATGAGTCATCTTAAATATCATAGTGATTCATTAAAATTCCCAAAATCAGAAGATGAGCATGGTTATATTTGTTCTAAGAGCAACAGTATTTCTTTTATAAAAAATGGTCCCAGAAAGAAAACTGATATGGTAGAACTTCAAAACAAAACCTTTAAAACAAAAAAAGGAACTCTGAATGTAACAAATGATGTAGAGACGAAGAAACTTCATAATAATCATATTGGCATTAAAAATCAACAAGACAAGTTTCATCATTGCCAAGAAACTGAAGTAGAAACTCTATATTATGATCATGCTACTGACATACATGGTAAGTTATTTTGTTTGGCAAACTGATTAATATTTATCAAAAGTTTTTCAAGTTTTTTGGTGATAAGTAGAAAATTAAGGTCTTACCTTGAATCATATTCTTAAATAAGACAGTTTGTGAATGATACCCATCAAGAAATGAGTAATTGCAACACTATGCACCACAATATTTGAAAATGTCTGTTCGTGCATTGTGGTACATTTGCACATTTCTTGATGTCTTGTATTTACATTGATAGTAGGACATGATCCGTTTTGCCATACCAGGCATATGAAACATAATTTGAATTAGGAAAAAAATATATATTTTTTTTTGTTCTCTATTCCTTCCCATGTTACTGACATATGCATTTTGAGGGTCCTTTCAAATGTGTCCATTATGGTGCAAAATTGTCTCAAAATAATTCATTACAATTAGGAAAAAAACAAAAGCCTTTTTCTTTTTTTCTAGTAAACATAGTTCATAATAGGTGGCAACATGAAAATATCTTTGAAAATCAGAGAAACAGATTGCAATTGTTAGCTTCACCTGTGTGTCTGATTTCAATTTATTCAAGCCAAAGTTGAAAAAATTCTGTGGAATTCAGGAGCCAATGAAATCAAATAAAATGATTATATAAATAGATGAAGAGGACACTATCCATCAAAAAAAAACAAAGGAAACAGTCAGTAATAATTTTTGGGGAATTTTTATTTTTTTTAAGTTTTAATTTAATTTTTTAACATTAGCATTAACATTAGCAGGGGCATATGTTGCAAGAAAGAAAGCTATGCAGCAACAGTCAAAAAAAAAAACTTCCCATTTCACATATTCATTTGCTCCAAGCGGTTCTCCAGTTCTTCCTTGAATTTATTTAAGCTATCAACTTCCACAACAACAGATGGAAGTTTGTTACAGCAATCAACCACTGCTGACTAAAGGCAAATTTTTGCACATCTGTTCCAATTTCAATTTATGCCCCTTCAAGTGCATAATCTAAGCAGGAAGAAGAATCCCATTGATCAGATCACCTCGCAGGTGCCTACTCTCTGGATGCTGCAGTAAGAGAAACAGTTTCTTCCCCTCACCAATCTTGTTGCCCTTCTCTGTATTCATTCCAGCAGCTCTACATGCATTAGCATTAGCATTAGTAGAGGCATTTGATGCAAGAAAGCAAGCTTATGCAGCATCAGCCAAAAAAAAAAAAAAAAAAGTAACATAAATAAATAAAAATAACCACTTCCACTTCACCCCTCTGTTCGTTCGAAATACCTGTCCAGCTGAGCCTTAAACTTATTTAGGCTATCAACTTCCACGACAAGGGATGGAAGTCTGTTCCACCCACCAACCACCCGCTGGCTAAAGGCAAATTTCCGCACATCTATCCTACATCTGTCTTTCCTCAATTTGAATTTATGCCCTCTCAGGTGATTTTTCTGAGCTAGAGGAAGAATCCCATCAGCATTGAGCATGCTCAAACCATTCAAGGCTTTGTACACCTCTATCAGATCACCCCGCTGGTGCCTAGTTTCCAGACACTGTAATTTGCAAAACTTAAGCCTTTCTTCGTAAGAGAACCCCTTTGTCCCATTCACCAATCTAGTTGCCCTTCTCTGTACTCGTTCCAGCAGCTCTACATCCTTCCTGAAATGAGGCCTCCAGGCCTGTATACAGTACTCTAGGTGTGGCCTGACCATTGCCTTATACAAGGGAATAATCACCTCCTTATCCCTGCTAGAAAAATTCCTATATATCATTGACAATACACCATGAGCTACTCTTGCAGCTCGTCTGCACTGCTCAGAGAACTTCATATCTGCCTGCACCACCACCACCCCCAGGTCCCTTTCATTCTCTACCACTGTCAGTGTAGTACCACAGAGTTGATACGTTGCTCTGGGGTTGCTGTTTCCCATATGTAGTACTTTACATTTGTCAATGTTAAACTTCATTTGCCACCTCGAAGCCCATCTGCTCAACCTTTCCAAATCCTGTTGCAGCATCATAGTGTCAGTAGTGTCCTTGACAACCTTGCCAACCTTCGTATCGTCTGCAAACTTGGACATTAAGCCTGATATACCATCATCAATATCATTTATAAATACAGAAAACAATAAAGGCCCCAATACTGAAGGAGGGACTCCCAATCCTGAGAGACTCCACTAATAACATTAGTCCACGATGAGCAGTGTCCATTGATTACCACTCTCTGTCTTCTCCCCCTCAACCACCCCTTTATCCATAGCAGCAACTTGCCTCCAATGCCACACTGCTCCAATTTGTGCAGCAGTCTTCCATGTGCAACAGTATCAAAAGCCTTTCTAAGATCCAAGTATATAATATCAAAGTTATTCCCTGCATCCAGTTCTTTTGTGACTGCATCATAGTATCCAATCAAATTGGTCAGGCAAGACTTTCCCTTAACAAAACCATGCTGTGTCCTAGCTATAACTGAAGTCTTGTCTAGATGATCCTGCAGTGCTTCTTTCACCAGTGCCTCCATTAATTTTCCGGTAACAGAAGTTAAACTCACAGGTCTATAATTACTTGTGTCAGCCTTTGATCCCCCTTTGTGAATTGGGGTCACATTTGCACATCTCCAGTCAATGGGTACCTCCCCTGAGTCCAAGGAAGCTCTCATAATTATGGCTAAGGGTTTGCTTACCTCCTTTGCTGCCTCCTTTAATATAACTGGATAGATCCCATCCACCCCAGGTGCCTTTCTTGTGTTTATCTTCAACAATTTCTCCTCCACTTTGCTCTCAGTTATTACAAGATTCTCTAGCTCACTGCTAGAGTTGAATACACCTCTGGCATTCCCCTCGCTGAATAACTCCTCATGTGTGAATGTCGATGCAAAATATTCATTTAGTTTGTTAGCTACCCGAGCAGGGTCATCAACAGTTGACCCATCGATCTCAAGTGGACCAATCTGATTCATCCCCTTCCTTCTAGAGTTTACATAAGTAAAGAACTCTTTGCTGTTTTTCTTCGCATCCCTTGCCAAGGATCTCTCGTAATCTGCCTTCGCCTGCCTAACCTCCTTTGTAACTTGGTTACAGATCAACTTGTATCTATCATAGGCGTCCGTGTCACGTGTTAATTTGTATGTATCCCATGCATTTTTCTTCTCTGCCATATGCCTTATTAGTTCATCTGACAACCATTTAGGCCTAAACCTTGAACAATATTTCTTAGTTGGTATGTAAAGCCTAGTAGCTTCCACAATAAGTTCTTTGAATGCTTCCCATTTTGAATTTGCTGTTGGCAATATCATCAGTTGATCCTACTGTATAGAATTTAAATACTGTCTCAGTCCATTGTAGTCGCCTTTACGAAAGCAATACCCCTTCCCTTTACCCCTAATGGTAGTTACCTCTTTGAGTAACTCCCACTTCAGCACACTGTGATCACTGCCACCAAGTGGTTCATTTATCTGCAGATTCTTAATGCATGAAGAATCACTACTGATAATCAAATCAAGAGTATTACTCCCTCTAGTTGCCTCCCGAACATGCTGATGTAGAAAATAATCATCCAATAAATCCACAAAAGCCTTGCTACTGTGTGAGTGACCAGCCCCCAAATTCCAGTCAATATCTGGGAAATTAAAATCCCCCATTATAAGACTCTCTGATTTACTGGCCCACTCTATTTCTCCGAACAGTTTCTTATTATACTCATCAGAGTCATTAGGCCTATAGCACACTCCTACTCTCAATTTTGATCTCCCAATGCTTATGTCACACCAAACTGACTCGACACTGCACTGTCCAGCGATGTCGACTGGCTTCACTTCCTTGGATTTTATGTGTTTTTTAACTAATAGCATAACCCCTCCTCCCTTCCTATCCTGTCTATCCTTTCTGTAGACATTGTACTCCCCAAATTCCAGTTCTGCATTTCTTATATCTGTGTGACACCATGTCTCTGAAATCCCCACAATATCTGCCTTTGATGTTTTGAGCAATACCTCAAATTCATCAAATTTATTTACTAAACTCCTAGCATTGGTGTACACACAAGTATACATGCACCTGTTCTTTTTCTTAGCTACCCTAACACAACCCATGTGTTTACTTGTACCCCAATGATTCCCAGCAGTCTCTGAAATATCCTGCATCTTATTTTCCAGGCTGCGGCTCATTCCAATAGAAGCAGTGCAAGAATCACTTTCACCTCTGCCAGTGGCTACTGTTAATCTATTAGTCCTTGTATACCCCCAATCTAGCAGTTTTCCGACCCACCTAACATTGCCTCGATAGCATCAGCAAACATTCTTGCACCCTTTCTAATTATGCTTCATAAATTGAGGCCTCCAGACCTGTTTGCAATACTCAAGGTGTGGTCTGACCATTGCTTTATACAAAACAATTAATCACCTCCTTATCCCTGCTAGCAAAGTTCCTGTATATCATTTACAGGACCCCATGAGCTGCTCTGCCAGCCTATCTACATTGCTCAGAAAACTTCATATCTGACTGAACAGTTATCCCAGGTCTTTTTCATTCTCCTCTACCCTGAGTGTTGAACAGCACAGCTAGTACATAACTATGAGGTTACTGCTAAACTTATGCAGCACTTTGCATTTGTCAATGTTAAACTTCAGTTGTCACCTCTCAGCCTATCTTACCAACTTTTCTAGACCTGTTGCATAGATCTGTGGTGCCTCTGTAGCCATGTGGGCAGGAGCAGCAGTGCATAGCACATGCTTCTTGATTAGACCAGGGTTTGAGCCTGTGACCACCAAATATGGAGGAAGCGGAAAGATCAGGGAATTACCACGCATATACCCGGAGCAATATGGCCTTAGTTGCTAATGCTCCTAAAAACCAAATAACAGACAAACAGCATAGATCTGTCTCTAGATCTTGATACTGTCTTAATGTAATTAACAACCTTGCAACCTTCATATCGTCTACAAACTTGGACATTCAGCCTGCTATACCTCCATCAATATCATTGATAAATCTATAAAACAACAATGAACCTAACCCTGGCTTTGGGTCCATTGTGAGTGAGATTGATGTCCTGGTGAGACTCCACTAATAAATGTTTCATACCTATTAAGAAATATTGTTCAAGGTTTAGCCCTAAATGGTTATCTAATGAACTAATGAGACTCGTAACAGAGAAGAAAAATGCATGGGATGCATATAAATTATCAAGCGACTCAGAAGCCTATGGCAGATATAAGCTAGTCTGTAATCAGGTCACAAAGGAGGTTAGGCAGGCGAAGGCAGATTACGAGAAATCCTTGGCAAAAGATGCTAAGAAAAACAGCAAGGATTTCTTTACTTATATAAATTCTAAAAGGAAGGAGATGAATCTGATTGGTCCACTTGACATCGATGGTTCGACTGTTGATGATCCTGCTCAGATGGCAAACAAACTGAATGAGTATTTTGCATCTACATTCACACATGAGGAATTATTAAGGTTTGAAAATGGCAGAAGGTTATCAAATTGTAGCAGGATACTTAATGATTTTGTAATAACTGAAAGCAAAGGGGAGGAGAAATTGTTGAAGTTAAACATAAGAAAGGCACCTGGGGTGGATGGGATCTATCCAGTTATATTAAAGGAGGCGGCAAAGCAACTAAGCAAACCCTTAGCCATAATTATGAGAGCATCCTTGGACTCAGGAGAGGTTCCCACGGACTGGAGATGTGTAAATGTATCCCCAATTCACAAAGGGGGATCAAAGGGTGACACGAGTAATTACAGACCAGTTAGTTTAACTTCTGTTCCAGGTAAAATAATGGAATCACTGGATAAAGATGCATTGCAGGATCATCTGGACAAGTAGACTGCAGCAATAATTCAGACACAGCATGGGTTTGTTAAGGGAAAGTCTTGTCTGACAAATTTAATAGGATATTATGATGTGGTTACAAAGGAACTGGATGCAAAAAATAATTTTGATATCATATATTTGGATTTCAGGAAAGCTTTGGACACTGTTGCGCATGGAAGACTATTGTACAAATTGGAGCAGAATGGTATTAAGGGTAAGTTACTAGAATGGATAAAAGGATGGTTAAGTGGGAGAATGGGTGCTGCTCTTCGTGGACTAATGTTATTAGTGGAGTCCCACAGGGTTTGGTGTTAGGTCCACTGTTTTGTATATTTATCAATGATATTGATGAAGATATATCAGGCTTAATGTCGAAGTTTGCAGATGATACAAAGGTTGGCAGGGTTGTTAATGACAGTAATGGCAGTGTGCTACTGCAACAGGATCTAGATAATTTGGGTAGATGGGCTAAGAAGTGGCAACTGAAGTTTAACCTTGACAAATGCAAAGTACTGCATATGGGTAGAAGTAACCCCAAAGAAACGTACCAACTGTGTGGTACTACACTTAAGGTGGTAGAAAATGAAAAAGACCTGGGAGTAATTGTGCAGTCAGATATGAAGTTTTCTGAGCAATGCAGACAGGCAGCCAGGGCAGGTCATGGGGTTTTGTCAATGATAAATAGGAATTTTGCTAGCAGGGAGAAAGAGGTGATTGTCCCTCTGTATAAGGCAATGGTCAGGCCATGCCTTGAGTACTGCGTACAGGTCTGGAGGCCTCATTTTAGGAAGGATGTAGATTTACTGGAGCGTGTACAGAGAAGGGCAACAAGATTTGTGAGGGGAATGAAGGGATCCTCTTACCAAGAGAGGCTTAAGTTCTACAAATTGCAGTGGCTGGAGACTAGGCACGTGTGCGGTGATCTGATTGAGGTGTATAAGGCCTTGAATGGGTTGAGCACGCTGAATTCTGATGGGATCCTTCCACTTGTTCAGATTACGAACCTAAGGGGGCACAAATTCAAATTAAGAAAAGAAGGATGTAGAATAGGTGTGCGGAAATTTGCCTTTAGCCAGCGGGTGGTTAATTGCTGGAACAATCTTCCATCTGTTGTTATGGAAGTTGACAGGTTAAATAAATTTAAGAAGGAACTGGACAGGCATTTGGAGGGAATGGTGTGATTTTTTTTTTTTTTTTTTTTTTTTTGGCTGATGCTGCATAAGCTCATACGCTTGCTTTCTTGCATCACATGCCACCACTACTACTACTACTAAATAAATTTTCAAAGAGCAATGTCCGTTGATTACCACTCTCTATCTTCTCCAACTCAACCATCCCTTTATCCATAGCAGAAACTTGCCCTTAATGTCATATTACTCCGATTTGTACAGTAGTCTTCCATGTGCAACAGTATCAAAATCATTCCTGAAATACAAGTATATGATATCAAAATTATTTTTTGCATCCAGTTCCTCTGTGACTCCATCGCAGTATCAAATCAGATTTGTCAGGCAAGATATTTCCTTAATAAACCCATGCTGTATCTGAACAATAACTGCAGTGTTGTCTAGATTATCCTGCAGTGCTTCTTTAACCAGTGATTCCATTATTTTCCCCCAAACAGAAGTTAAACTGATAGGTCTGTAATTATCTTTGAACCCCCTTTGTGAATTGGGAATACATTTGCAATATCTAGTCCATGAGCACCTCCACCGAATCCAAGGATGCTCTCATAATTATGGCTAAAGGCTTGCTTACTCCCTTTGCTGCCTCCCTTAATATATCTAGATGGAACCCATCCACCCCAGATGCCTTATGTTTAACTTCAATAATTTCTCCTCCACTTTCCTTGCAGTTATTACAAAATCATTTATCTCCCTAATTCCTCGTGTGAATGTAGATGCAAAATACTCTTTATTTTTCAGCAACCTGAGCACGATCATCATCAGTCGATCATTCTAGAGTTTGCATAAATAATGAAGTCTTTGCTGTTTTTCTTTGCATCCTTTTCCAAAAATTTCTTGTAATCCGCTGTCACTTGCCTAATCTCCTGTGTGACTTGATTACAGACCAGCTTATATCTATCATAAGCTTCTATGTCACATGAAAATTTATATGCATCCCATGCATTTTTATTCTTCGCCACAAGTCTCATTAGTTCATCTGATATCCATTTAGGCCTAAACATTGAACCTATTGCGGCTAATGTTCGCCTGATGATCCTGTTGGAGACCTTTCCGGCACCTCCCTTGTTGAAGTCAGCTGTGATATGTGCCACTGTCACTCTCCGGTTGGCTGAAACAATGCGAGACAGACGTTGACAGCCACAATCATCCACCTCTTTTCTCCGTCCACAGCGCTGTTCACAATGAGACGTTATTCTGGAAATGCTATCTTCCCAATTTAGTGTTGAACAGGGATAGTGCAATTTCTGTACCACCTCCACAATAGTGGGTGCCTCATGTGTATGGCACCCACTATCAGTCCTCTTTCAAAGTCGATTAACTCACAACATTTATCCATACTGACATCGAATTACCGTCTACGTGAATGCAGTGATGCAGTGTACCTATATACCTGCCAAGCGTTGGGTTTGTCCACTAGCGAGAGGGGTCCCATAATCGTGTTGCCCAGGAACCAGGTATCCCATGAATTCTGTCCTTTCAGTGTACTCCCCAAATTAAAATTCTGCAGTACAGTAAACCCCCGCTATTCGCGGGGGTTACGTTCCTGAGAAATGCCGCGAATACTGAGTTATGGTTCCCATAGTAATAAAGGGATTCCGTTCCAAAGTATGAAATATATAAGAAAAACTAGTCTAAATTTTGTCTATGTATGTGTTATATTATATGTACCTTCATAATATGACTATGTACACAGACAGTACATAGTGAAAAATCAAAATGAAAATAAGAAACAATTTAATATTAAATGTAATATTTATTAGAAATTTCAAACCAGCACCTTTGCTAGCTAAAAAACTTATCCCACCAGTGCTATCAAGTTTTGTTAAAGTGTTGATAAAGGAGTTTTGCCTTTTATCATTTGCCTTTTATCATTTGCCTTTTGATTTCCCAGTGCTTATGTCACACCAAACTGACTTGACACTGCACTGTCCAGCGAGGTTGACTGGCTGTACCTCCTTAGATTTTATGTGTTTCTTAAGTAATAGCATAAACCTTTCCTATCTATCTATCCTTTCTGTACCCATTGTACTCCCCAAATTCCAGTTCCGCGTTCCTTATATCTCTGTGACACAACTTGTCTGTTATCCCAACAATATATGCCTTTGATGTTCTGTCCAACACCTCAAATTCATCAAATTTATTTAACAACTCCTAGCATTGGTGTACACGCAAGTATACATGCACTTTTTCTTATTCTTAGCTACCCTAATGCAACCGATGTGTTTACTTGTACCGCAATGACTCCCAGCAGTCTCTGAAATCCCCTGCAGCTTGTTTTCCAGGCTCCTGCTCATTCCAATAGAACCAGTGCAAGAATCACTTTAACTTCTTCCAGTGGCTACTGTTAATCTATTAGTCTGTGTATCCCCCCCCCCAAATCTATCAGTTTTCTGACCCACCTAACAGTGCCTTGATAGCATCAGCAAATATTCTTGCACTCTTTTTATTTAAGTCTATCCCATCCATGTAGAAGCAGTGTCTCCTTTTAACAAGCACAGACCAGGCTGAGAAAAATTCTACCCCTTGAGCCTTGCACAATCTCTCTTGGGCCAAATTGGTCGACAAGGCTCTCATCATATACTCCCTCCTATTCTGTCTGGGCAGAATTGCAGACACTTTAAAATTCAACCCTAATTCACGGCTTTTTTTCAACAGTGACCTGTACTTGTTAAGTAATTCTGCCAGTCTCCTACTCTTAATATCATTAGTGCCAACATGTACAACAATATCACCTTTTGTGCCCTTAAAAGATGATATCTGCTCTACGTCATCAACCTTTCCCCCTGTCAGATGTAACCTGGTCCTGTTACTTGGTCCTGTAACTTGCACTCTTAAGTCGTATGTAAGTCGTCAGATCTCCTACCCTTAATGTCATTAATGCCAACTAATACAACAGTATCTCCTTTTGTGCCCTTAAAAGATGACATCTGCTCTACAATGTGATCAACTTTTGCCCCTGACAGATATATCCTAGTTGTATCCCACCTATTCTGTTTACACAATATAAAATTCCCATTTCCCCGACAATAGAGTTACTGACAGCAACTAGTTCCTGTGGGACTAGCACATTCTGCATTGGGAATTGCTGCTGTGTTGCCTGATGATCAAGTGCAAGCTCTGGCATTGATGTGGGAAGCTGAGAGCTTGATGGCCCCAATCTAAATCCTTCAAGTGCATCCACCCTGTTCTTCAAGCTCTGATAAAGGCTCATAACAACACTGAGTTGGTGCATAACATCCTCGCACTCTTTGTATTGAGCACTCCGAGACATTCCACTTGTCAATATCATGGCCTGATCCTGATAGCGCTGCAAATATCAAACAAGAACTTTTCTTGAGGCTGTGATTCACAGGACAACTCAGTTTTCCTCAGAGCTACGGCACTCCCACTTCCTTGAGCCTTTTGCTTTGCTGCTCTTGTCTGAGGCATGATTTCAGTTCAAATTTAAGTAATTAAAAATAGTACACTAAATTTAAATCGTAATGCAGTGATAATGCTATGCACCAGTTATGCTGTGAAGTTTATGTTAATGAATATATATACATGTATTTTAATATCGAGCTTATGGTATATGTATTTCATATCTCCTACCAAGTTTAAATTATATGTATTATGCTATAACATTATGTTTGTAAATTCTAAGTAATTATAAGAGATAATAAATTTAACTATCTATTGCCAACTTACGTGATTCAAACCCTCGAGCAATCTATTTGCAATATTAATCTTTTACATCAGGGACTACATGATAAAGGTAAGTTATTAAAACACGTATGTGTGCTATAAATTATAGTTTATAAGCTTCTTGCCAACCGGGCTAGCCAGGTGGATAAAGTGCCTGCCTGGCAACCCAAAGGTCACGGGTTCGAATCCCGCCTCGGGCTTGGATCACAGTAAAATACAAAAAATTTGGGAGGTGCATTATAGCCACAGAAGCTGATGCGCCAACAACTAACAAAAAAAAAAAAAAATAATAAGCTTCTTCTGATACTGATTACTCTGCTACAAGCTACGTAGAAACCTCTAGTATCCTTTATATCTATCAGAATCTCAGTGCTAGACCAATGGCTGAAAAATTCAAACATTCCTATCAATACAACACTATTCCGGCAGAAGTCGACTTTGGTTTTTTTGTTTTAAACAGTTACAAAGGCTATGTAAAGAGCAAATACACCAAATTATTCAGGAAATCACAAACGAATACTACACTACTAATTTGAAATTAAAAGTTAGAGAAAAACAACAATTTGAAATCAATAAATAAAATTCCACTTAGTGGCTTCAGAAAAAGCATGTACCCCGTAGCCTCGACAGCAGAAAAATACTGTTAAATTAAAATTGTCAATAGATGAAGTCATAATCGATGTGTCAATAAATGAAGTCATAATAGATGTGTCAGTAAATGAAGAGGATGTTATTCCGTCAAAAAAAAAAAAGTAACAATGAATAATAATTTTTGTGGAACTTTTATTTTTTTTAAAGTTCTAATTTGATTTTTGACAGTATTTGGCAGTAAAGTCAAAATAAGTACATACAAAGTTTTTATTTTTATAAATTTTTAATATTCTACAAATAAACTGACTCCAAAAACTCACTGTTGTTAACTCCCACAAATTCAGTAAATTCCTTCCCCCCCCCCCCCAAGGAAACACACACCACTCTCTTTCAGGTGTATTAGCATATTATGCATATATGCTAATACACCTGAGAGAAAGAGGTGTAATGAATCTGTTGTCTTCACCACGTCAATTCATCTGTCTTTTCACCCATCCGCAGGTAACAACTTCCCTCCCAGTGGATGGATTTTGAAGAAATTTTATATTTGGGCCACTTAGAAGGATTTATAGAACAATCCCAAATTCCATTAAAATTCACTAATAGAAACCCAGTAATTGTTATTTCTTTGTCTTGTGTCTACTCCAATGGATGGATTTTCATGAAATATATTTTTCTCTATTAGAAAAATTTGCAGATCCTTCTTAAAGTTATTAAAATTGGAACAATATCAATTCAGCAATTATTATTATTTCTTTTTTCCATACATATCACATAGGCATTCTATGTATTATAGCTGAAGCACTGGATATTATGTTTATTGCCATGCTCCAGTTGAAAGAATGAGTGGGCAATGTGGTGCACACACAGAAACAGTATTTTCTCAGTTTGTGCATGGAAGTCATTGCTTTTTGCCTTTTTTTTTTTTTTTTTTTGTTATAAATCATGAATTATTGCAATTTTCTAAAATGCCTGAAATGTACACATTAACAAACTTAATTTTATTTATACAGGGTAATTTTTTATTCAGAACCATTTCATTTGCTCATGATAAAGTTTCTTGAATGATGTGACCTCAGCTGTCTCCCACAGGCACACTACTTGACACCCTCCATTCACTAGCTGATACAGCAGAGGTAGCAAGATTGTACTTATGCAATTATGAAGGAAAAAAAAACAATTATCACTTATCTCATTAATTATTTATTTAATGGGATTAAAGCATAGATAAGAAAATACATTGTTTGGTTCCCTCCTCATATAGGTAACTATTAGCATTAGCATTTAGCATTAGTAGAGGCATATGATGCAAGAAAGCAAGCTTATTCAGCATCAGCCAAAAAAAAAAAAAAAAAAAAACCCTCTCCCATTTCACCCCTCCGTTCGTTCGAAATACCTGTCCAGTTGAGCTTTAAATTTGTTTAGGCTATCAACTTCAACAACAAGTGATGGAAGTCGGTTCCACCAACCAACCACCCGCTGGCCAAAGGCAAATTTCTGCACATCTATCCGACATCCGTCCTTCCTCAATTTGAATTTATGCCCTCTGAGGTGATTATTCTGAGAAAGATGAAGAATCCCATTGGCATTGAGCATGCTCAAACCATTCAAAGCCTTATACACCTCTATCAGATCACCTTGCCGGTGCCTAGTCTCCAGACTCTGTAATTTGCAAAACTTAAGCCTTTCTTCGTAAGAGCAACCCTTTGTTCCATTTACTAATCTTGTTGCCCTTCTCTGTACCCGTTCCAGCAGCTCTACATCCTTCTTGAAATGAGGCCTCCAGACCTGTATACAGTACTCAAGATGTGGCCTAACCATTGCCAAAATACAAGGGAATAATCACCTCCTTATCCCTGCTAGAAAAATTCCTGTATATCATTGACAAGACACCATGAGCTACTCTTGCAGCTCGTCTGCACTGCTATCCACTTGACCTTTGAATTTATTCAAACTGTCGACCTCAACTACCTGTAAAGGCAACCTGTTCCATCAATCAACAACTGAGGAGTTGTTGATTGCTGGCTAAAAGAAAACTTCCTGTAATCTACTTTAAACCTCTTCCCCTGTAATTTGAATACTGACCCTGAGTTCTGGGATTCTCTATAACAGTGAAAATTCTACCTTCATTCATTTTACTAACCCCTCTCAGAGCCTAATAAACATCAATCAGATCACCTCTGAGGTGCCTGCTGCTAAGCCCACATATTCGGAGTCTTTCCTCATATGGTAGCCCTTTTGTTGATCTCACCATGAGAGTTGTATGTCTTTGGACCCTTTCATGAAGCTAAATGTGTTTTTTCAGATGTGGTCTTATTGGGACTATTACCTCCATATCTTTACCTAATAATGTTCAATGAATCATCAATAAAACACCAGGAGCTTTCCTGCCTGTTTACACTGCTCAGAAAACTTCATATCTGCCCATATTGTAATTTCCAGATCCTTTTCTTCCTCTAATATTTTTAATTCAACCCCCCGCCAAGTGCATAACATATTTTGGCTCTGCTATTTTCCAGGTGTTAAGACCTTGCATTTTGCTGCATTAAAACATAGCTGCCACTTTTCTGACCATTCTTGCAGCCTGTTCAAGTCATCCAGAAGGAGTGCTGCTTGGCACTGATCATTAACTACTCTACCAGTCTTTGTCATCTGCAAATTTTGACATCACTTCCTTTATCCTTTCAATTTCATTTATGAAAATCAGAAACAACAGTGGTCCACGAACCACTCCTTTCTAATAATAATGGTATTTACCACATAATGCAAGGAAGCCACAGGCTTTTGCATCACTGACAAAAAAAAAAAAAAAAACCGAGTAGATAAGAAAATACAAATTACATGTTTCCCTCCTCGCACAGATAACTATCCAGTTGACCTTTTGTTGAGGTGGACAGTTTGAATTTATTCAAACTGTCCGTCTCAACTACCTGCGAGGGCAACTTGTTTCAGCAATCAATGACTCTCTGGCTAAAAGAAAACTTCCTACAGTATAATCTAAATCTCAACCCCCTGTAATTTGAATTTATGACCCCTAGTTCTGGAATTCTTTATAAGTCTTTTTTCATTCATTCATTTTGTTAATCCATCTCAGAGCCTTATAAACCTCAATCAGATAGCCACTGAGGTGCCTGGCTGCCAAGCTCTGTAGCTTACATAATCAGAGTTTTTCCTCATACAGTCATCCTTCTACTGTTCTCACCATTCAAGTTGCTCATCTTTGGATCTTTG
This sequence comes from Mastigoproctus giganteus, assembly GCF_048544385.1. NCBI lineage: Eukaryota > Metazoa > Arthropoda > Arachnida > Uropygi > Thelyphonidae > Mastigoproctus > Mastigoproctus giganteus. The sequence continues at coordinate 61,158,056 of NC_143583.1, read as the reverse complement.
GACCCTTTCAAGAAGCTCAGTATCTTTTTGAGATGAGTCTCCATACTTGAACACAATATTACAAATGTGGTCTAACAATTGCCTTATACATTAGGATTATGACCTCATAATACCTCAATAAATCATCAATAGGACACCATGGGCTTTCTTGGCTGCCTGTTTACACTGTTCAGAAAACTTCATATGTTGCCTGTTTTGTAACTACCAGATCCCTTTCCTCCTGCACTGTTTTTAATTCAACCCCACCAAGGTATATAATTTACTTGAGGGTTACTATTACCCAAGTGTAAGACCTTACATTTAGTAGCATTAAAACATAGTTGGCTTTCTGATTCTTCATTTTCTTCAATGCATGCTCTACTTCATCAGGAAGGATATCAAGTATATTGTATGTGTTACTAATTTGTGATCCATCTTCCCCACTGCTGGCATCATTCCCTCGCTCCTTGTATAATTCTCTATAGTAGTCTTCTGCTATTTGAATTATACCCTCTCTGCTATTTATAAGTACACCATCGCTATTCTTCAGTTTCAGTATCATTTGTCTTTCTGTATTACTGCTCATGGCTGCTGATTTAAATCCTTTGTTTTCCCTTAAAGCTTGTTCTACTTTTCTTGTGTTAAATTTTCTTGTCCTCTCTGAGTCTCTTTTTAATGGCTTTGCATAACTCAGTATACTCAATTTTCTCATTGTCAGTGTTTTCCTTGCTCTTCATTTGTCGTTTTCGGTTCATCATGACAAGTGTTTCTTGACTAATTTTTTTTTTTCTTTGGATTTCTTTTTACTTATAGGTTTCTTTGGCCTTATTACAACTTTCACTTTCAGAAAGTTGTAATATTCCTCATCGATATCTTGGTCCTGAACAGTCTGCAGAAGTTCAAACTTGTTCTTAAGTTCCACTAAATACTGCTTTTTCTCCTCTTCTGTTATCTCAAAGACCTTTGTATTATTTACTTGAGTCAGTTTTTTCCTTTCTTTTCTTACATCTAATATCAGGTGTGCATCTTACCATTCTGTGATCGCTTCCAACATTTACCTTGTTCAGGACAGTAACATTATTCACGATATAGCTTCTGTTAGTGAGGATGAAGTAGATTTCATTAGTTGTTAATCCATTTGGGCTCTTCCATGTCCACTTTCTGTTCATCCTTTTCTTGAAAAACGTGTTCATTACTGACATTCCTTGAGATTCTGCAAATTCCACAGGTCTTTCACCTCTTTCAATTCTTTCACCAATTCTAAAATTTCCTATAGTATTGTTTTTGCGCTGTTTTGTCTCTTTCCAAACTTATCATTGAAGTCCCCCATAATGATAGTGTAGTGAGTTTTCTGTTCATCTAGAAGATTCTCAATTTCGGTGTACGTTTCTTCAACCTCTTCATCATCATGGCTCGATGTTGATGCATAAATCATTATAACCTTTATCTTATACCTATTGGAAATCCTGAGCAGTAGTCTTGACACCTTCAGGGATGTACTTTTGAATTCCAAAATATTGTTTTTTATATCTTTATGGACCAGAAAGCCAATTCCACCTTCACTCCTTTCACTGTTTCCATTGATGTACAGCAGATTTCCACAGGGATGGGATACACTTAAATAGAAAGGGTGCAAGAATATTTGCTGATGCTATCGAGGCAATGTTAGATGGATCAGAAAACTGCTAGATTGGTGGATTCACAGACTAAAAGATTAACAGCAGTTGCAGGCAAAAGTGAAAGTGATTCTTGCATTGCTTCTATTAGAATGAGCAGAAGCCTAGAGAGCAAGTTGCTGGCGACTTCAAGAGCTGCTGGGAGTCATCAAGGAACAAGTAAATAGTTATCCAAACACATGGGATGTGTTAAGGTAACTAAGAGTAAGAACAAGTGCATGTATATTTGCATGCACCCTAATGTTAGAAGCATAGTAAATAAAATTGATGAATTTGAAGTGCTGATCAAGACATCAAAGGCATATTTGTTGGAATATCAGAGACATGGTGTTGCACAGATATAAGCAGTGCAGAATTGGAATTTGGGGAGTATAATGTGTACAGAAAGGACAGACAGGGTAGGAAGGGAGAAGGGGTTATGCTGTTAGTTAAGAAACATAAAATCTAAAAAAGTGCATCCAGTTGACACAGGTGAACAGTGTAATGTTGAGCCTGTTTGGTGTGACATAAACACTCGGAAAGGAAAAATGAGAGTAGGAGTATGTTAAAGGCCTAATGACTCTGATGAATACAATGGACAGTTGTGCAGAGAAATAGAATGGGCTAGTAAATCAAAATGTCTTGTAATGGGTGATTTTAACTTTCCAGATAGTCAATATGGATTTATCAGAGGATTGTTTTCTACAGCAACATGTTTGAGTGGCAACCAGATTCATTAATACCTTTAATCTGATTATCAGTAGCGATTCTTCATGCATTAAGAATCTGCAGATAAAGGAACCACTGGGCAACAGTGATCACAGTGTACTGATGTACGATTTACTTAAAGATATAACTGTCATCAAAGGTAATGGGAAGGGTTTTGTTTTCATAGAGATGATTACAGTGGTCTCAGACAGTTTTTAAATTCTATACAGTGGGTTCAACTGATGTTACCAATGGTGAATTCTAAATGGGAAGCCTTCAGGGACTTAATCTTGGAGGCTACTAGGATTTTCATATCAACTAAGATATACTGTTCAAAGTTCAAGTCTAAATGGATGTCGGATGAATTAATGAGGCTCATGGCAGAGAAGAAAAATGCATGGGATGCATATAAATTATCAGGTATCACAGAAGCCTACGACAGACATAAGCTAGTCTGTAATCAAGTCACAAAAGAGATCGGGCAGGCGAAGGCAGATTATGAGAAATCTTTGGCAAAGAACACAGAGTTCTTTATTTATGTAATTTCTAGAAGGAAGGAGATGAATCAGATTGGTCCACTTAACATAGATGGTACGACTATTGATGACCTGCTCAAGTAGCTTATAAACTGAATGGGTATTTTGCATCTCCATTCACACATGAGGAGTTATGCAATGATGGGAGTGCCAGATGTTTATCAAACTCTAACAGGCAGCTAAGTGATTTTGTAATAACTGAGAGCAAGGTGGAGGAGAAATTGTTGAAGTTAAACATAAAAAAGGCACCTCGGGTAGATATGGGATCTTTCCATTTATATTAAAGGAGGCAGCAAAGGAAGTAAGCAATCCCTTAGCCATAATTATGAGAGCTTCCCTTGGACTCACGATAGGTCCTCATGGACTGGAGGTGTGCAAATGTATCTCCAATTCACAAAGTGGGTTCAAAAGGTGACACAAGTAACTATAGACCTTTTAGTTTAACTTGTGTTCCAGAGAAAACATTGGTTAAAAAAGCATTGCAGGATCATCTAGACAAGACTGCAGTAATAGTTAAGACAGCACAGGTTTGTTAAAGGGAAGTCTTGTCTGACCGATTTGATTGGATTCTATGATGTGGTCACAAAGAAATTGAATGCCAAAAATAATTTTGATATCATATACTTGGATTTCAGGAAAGCTTTTGATACTGTTGCACATCGAAGACTGCTGTACAAATTGGAGAGATATGGCATTAAGGGTAAGTTGCTACAATGGATAAAGGGATGGTTGAGTGGGAGATGACAGAGAGTGGTAATCAATGGACGCTGCTCTTCGTGGACAAACATTTTTAGTGGAGTTCCCCAGGGTTCGGTGTTGGGGCCATTGTTATTTTGTATATTTATCAATGATATTGATGAAGGTATATCAGGTTTAATGTCCAAGTTTACAGATGATACAAAGGTTGACAGGGTTGTTAACGGCAGCAAAGACAGTATGCTACTTCAACTGAATCTAGATAAGTTTGGCAAATGGGCTGAGAAGGTGGCAACTGAAGTTTAACATTGAAAATGCAAAGTACTGCATATGTGTAGCAATAACCGAAGAGAAACATACCAACTGTGTGGTACTGCACCCAGGAAAGTGAAAAAGACCTGGGGGTAATTCTGCAGTCAAATATGAAGTTCACTGAGCAGTGTAGATGGGCTGTCAGGGCAGGTCATGAAGTCTTGTCAATGACATATAGGTATTTTGCTAGCAGGGACAGGGCGTTGATTATTCCATTATACAAGGCAGTGGTCAAGCCACACCTACAGTAATTTATACAGGTCTGGAGGCCTCATTTTAGGAAGGATGTAGAGTCGCTAGAACGAGTACAAAGAAGGGCAACACGATTGATGAGGGGAACAAAGGGCTGCTCTTACCAAGAAAGGTTTAAGTTCTGCAAACTGCAGACCTGGAGAGTAGGCACCTGTGAGGTGATCTGATTGAGGTGTATAAGGCCTTGAATGGGGGTTGAGCAAGCTGAATGCTGATGGGATTCTTCCTCTTGCTTAGATTGGGCAGATGTGTGGTTATCAATGGGTGCTGCTCTTCTTGGACTAATGTTATTAGACCAAGAAAAGCAGCACCCATTGAGTGGAGTCCTCCAGGTTTCGGTGCTGGGGCCATTGTTCTTTTCAGTATTTATTGATAATGTTGATGATGGCATATAAGGCTAAATGTCTAAGTTTGTATATGATACAAAAATTGAAAGGGTAATTATTAGCAGTAAGCAAGATATGCTACTGCAACTAGATCTAGAAACATTAGGCAGATGGTTGAGAAATAGGAATTGAAACTTACCATTACATATGGGTAGTAGCAATTTCAGATTAATGTGCCAACTGTGTGGTGGAAAATAAAATAGACCTAGTGGACATAGTTTTGCAGGCAGATATGAAGTTCTCTAAGCAGTAGACTGGCTGTCAGGACAGTGAATGGGATTTTGTCAATAGTTTTGTGAAAAACATAAATTTTCATCTAAAACTTCGAGAAGTTTTACCAAAGAGATTATATAGAATGTATCAATGTGTTAATGGTAAAAGTTGTAGTTATTATTGTTTTTTATAAATCATTCTGTAACTCACTTTCTTAGAGTAAAATGCTGTGTTCGGAACTTATGATAATTTTTTTCCAAAACTACATAAGTGAGAGCAGTAATTTCATAATAAACAAACTGCATATGCTTTAAATATATTATAATAATTTTGATGAATTAATTTTTAATATATTTTTCAACAGTGTAAAGCTGGAAGGTTCTGAGTACTCCATTTTACTATATATGTTACTAAAGAGTTTTAATGTTAATAGTATGTTAAATTGCAGCTGTTTAAAAAAAAAAAAAAAATATATATATATATATGATTTTTATTTAGGAAAATCAGTTCAAGATACTAGTTCTTCCAATAAGAATTATAAATTACTGAATAGTCCTAAAGAATGTGTTCCTTCTGAAATTGAGAATTTCACTATTTTACATAAAGAGTAAGTATGATTTGTTGATATGCTAATTATTTATTTTAAAGTTCTAAACAATCCAACAGGTTTGCATCTTTATAATTGGAGTTATCCTACTAATGTCATTATTAAAAGACATACTGACAAACACAGTTATAATCCAAGATAAAACAAGACTTTTCACAGTATTCTAAAATGCTTTTAACTTAGAATTCATGTGTATTTATTTTTTTTTTTTTTTTTACATTAACTTAAATGTGCTATACATCATTGGCTATTTTTCTAAATTTTCTTTAGTGGTAATTTGCGAAATTTACAATAGAATCTAAAATTGATGTTTGTTTATGAGGGGGAGATTAGATTTTTTATATTGTAAATCAAGGAAAACATTAAATAGGGGTTACGAATAAATAAAATATAGAATGCTTATCTGCTTTGTTCCATTAGGAAAAAAAATTATTTATTATCACCAAAATATGAATATACAGTGTATGAATATAAATTATTTTAAGGGGAATTACAAGTATCAAATATTATTGATCTACTGTGATTACAGTAGTAGCAGTAGTAGTGGCATGTAATGCAACAAAGCAAGAGTATGAGCTTATGTAGCATCAGCCAAAAAAAAAAAAAAATTCACACAACCATTCCCTCTAAATGTTTGTCCAGTTCCTCCTTAAATTTATTTAGCCTATCAACTTCCACAATGACAAATGGAAGTTTGCTCCAGCAATTAACCACCACTGGCTAAAGGCAAATTTCCGCACATCTATTCTACCTCTGTCTTTCCTTAATTTGAATTTATGCCCCCTTAGGTTTGTAATCTGAACAAGTGGAAGAATCCCATCAGAATTCAGTGTACTCAACACATTCAAGGCCTTATACACCTCAATCAGATCACCTCGCAGGTGCCTAGTCTCCAGCCACTGCAATTTGCAGAACTTAAGCCTCTCTTATTAAGAGGATCCCTTCATTCCCCTCACCAATCTTGTTGCCCTTCTCTGTACACGCTCAAACAAATCTACATCCTTCCTAAAATGAAGCCTCCAGACCTGTATGCAGTACTCAAGGTATAGCCTGACCATTGCCTTATACAGAGGGACAATCACGTCCTTTTCCCTGCTAGCAAAATTCCTATATATCATTGACAAAACCCCATGACCTGCCCTGGCAGCCTGTCTGCACTGCTCAGAAAACTTCATATCTGACTGCACAATTACTCCCAGGTCTTTTTCATTTTCTAACACCTTAAGTGTAGTACCACACAGTTGGTACATTTCTCTGGGGTTACTTCTACCCATATGCAGTACTTTGCATTTGTCAAGGTTAAACTTCAGTTGCCACTTCTCAGCCCATCTGCCCAAATTTTCTAGATCCTGTTGCTGTGGCACACTGCCATTACTGTCATTAACAACCCTGCCAACCTTTGTATCGTCTGCAAACTTAGACACTAAGCCTGATATACCTTCATCAATATCATTGATAAATTATGACAAATGGGACTGGAGTCCTGGTGTCCATGGTTAAATGAATATTAACGTATTTGTCCAGTAAATCATATATTTATTTAACTATAAATACATAGGAGTTTTCAAGACATTCGTGTCTCTTTATCAACTAAAATTTGAACATAACGTATACAGTTATGCGTGCAATGAGGCGAGTGAAGGCACGCTATTCATTAAACTGGTTTCTGTTGTTGCTGCACCGACTTGCGCTGTTTTACTCCAGCATTTGTCGAGGCATAAAATGGTTATCTCTAAGATGGGGTGCAATCTCATGCCTTTGCAGCGGTTTATGGATTTCGAACTGTTCAATATATTGAGTGACTCTAACCATAGACGGTGGCGGACGTAATCAACTGAGTGATTGAGTGACTCTAACCTCACGTGAGGGCAGACTTAATCAACTGTGGATATCCAACTCACAAGCTAGACAGGTGCCTTTTGCAAGCACAGGAGCTCACAGTCCACCCAAGAACCCCGAACCAGAACAATACACCCTACTATCCAGGTGTGTCAGGACGGATCTCAAAAATCCTCAAAGAATACTGCATAAAATGCGTACAGTTACCGTGCAGAAGTCTACATTCTCTTGTCTCCAGTGTAAAGACTCCTGTCACACTTCTCTTATGCAGCAATGTAATATACCGCATAACCTGCAGAGATTGTGACAGCTGCTACATAGGCGAGACATCAAGATGTCTTCAAGACCGCCTTACCGAACATGACAGAGCAATCTGCCTTGATGAAACTGACCAGTCTGCAGTTGCGGAGCACTTTTGGACTACCCACCACGATCTCAATCTAAAACGTGACTATGAAATATTAGACCACTCATGACACTTTCGCCACTGTCTATAGTTAGTCACTCAATATATTATGGTGCCTCCATAGCCAGGTGGGCAGGAGCAGCAGTGCGTAGCACATGCTTCTTGATATAGACCGGGGTTCAAGCCCGTGACCACCAAATACGGAGAATGCGGAAGGGTCAGGGAATGACCACCACATATCCCCGGACCAATATGGCCTTAGTTGCTAATGCTCCGAAAAAAAAAAAAAAACTAAATAAAACTAAACTCAATATATTGAACAGTTCGAAATTCATAAACTGCTGCAAAGGCATGGGACTGCACCCCATCTTAGAGACAACCATTTTATGCCTCGACAAAAGCTGGAGTAAAACAGCGCAAGTCCGTGTGGCAACAATAGAAACCAGTTTAATGAATAACGTGTCTTCACTCGGCTCATTGCACGCATAACTGTATACGTTATGTTCAAATTTTAGTTCATAAAGACACACGAATGTCTCGAAAGCTCCTATGTATTTATAGTTAAATAAATATATGATTTACTGGATAAATACGTTAATATTCATTTAACCATTGATAAATATACAAAACAACAGTGTACCCAACACCGAACCCTGTGGGACTCCACTAATAACATTAGTCCACGAAGAGCAGCACCCACTGATTACCACCCTCTGTCTTCTCCCACTCAACCATCCTTTTATCCATTGTAGCAATTTACCCTTAATACCATTCTGCTCCAATTTGTACAGTAGTCTTCCATGTGCAACAGTGTGAAAAGCTGTCCTGAAATCCGAGTATATGATATCAAAATTATTTTTTGCATCCAGTTCCTTTGTAACCACATCATAATAACCAATCAAATTTGTCAGACAAGACTTTCCCTTAACAAACCCATGCTGTGTCTGAATTATTGCTGCAGTCTTGTCTAGATGATCCTGCAATGCATCTTTAACCAGTGACTCCATTATTTTACCCGGAACAGAAGTTAAACTAACTGGTCTGTAATTACTCGTGTCACTCTTCAATCCCCCATTGTGAATTGGGGATACATTTGCACTTCTCCAGTCTGTGGGGACCTCCCCTGACTCTAAGGATGCTCTCATAATTATGGCTAAGGGTTTGCTTACTTCATTTTCCGCCTCATTTAATATAACTAGATAGGTCCCATCCACCCCAGGTGCTTTTCTTATGTTTAACTTCAACAATTTCTGCACCACTTTGCTCTCAGTTATTACAAAATTATTAAGCACCCTGTTACAATTTGATAACCTTCTGCCATTTTCAAACCTTAATAACTCCTCGTGTAGATGCAAAATACTCCTTCAGTTTGTTTGCCCTCTGAGCAGAATCATCAACAGTCGAACCATCGATATCAAATGTACCAATCAGCTTCATCCCCTTCCTTTTAGAGATTATATAAGTAAAAAAAATCCTTGCTGTTTTACTTAACATCCTTTCCCAAAATGTCTCGTAATCCACCTTCGCCTGTCTAATCTCCTTTGTGACTTGATTACAGACTAGCTTATATCTGCCGTAGGCTTCTGTGTCGCCTGATAATTTATATGCATCCCATGCATTTTTCTTCTCTGTCACAAGTCTCATTAGTTCATTTGATAATCATTTAGGCATAAACCTTGAAAAATATTTTTTAATAGTTATAAAAATTTTACTAGCTTCCACGATTAATTCCTTGAATGCTTCCCACTTAGAATTTGCTGTTGGTAATATCATCAGTTGATCCCACTGTACAGAATTTAAAAACTATCTGAGACCACTGTACTCACCTTTACAGTAGCAAAAACTCTTTACTCTACCCTGTTTGGTAATTAAATCTTTAAGTAATTCCCACATCAATACACTGTGATCAAAGCCACATAGTGGTTCCTTTATCTGCAAATTCTTAATACACAAATAACCACTACTGATAACCAGATAAAGAGTATTACCCTCTCTGGTTACCTCTCGAACATGCTGCTACAGAAAACAATCATCCAATAAATCCACAAAAGTCTTACTAGTTTGCAAGTGACCAACCCACAAGTTCCAATCAATATCTGGGAAGTTAAAATCCCCCATTATAAGATATTCTGATTTACTAGCCATTTCTCTGTACAATTGTTCATTGTACTCATTCAAGTCATTAGGCCTATAACACACTCCTACTCTTATTTTTGCTTTTGCGGTTCCTATGTCACACCAAACTGACTCCACAGTGCACTGTTCATCTATATGAACTGAATGCACTTCTTTTGATTTTATGTTTTTCTTAATTAACAGCATTACACCTCCTCCCTTCCTATCCTGTCTATCCTTTCTGTACATTGTGTACTCCCCAAATTCCAATTCTGCATTTCTAATATCTGTGTGACACCATGTCTCTGATATCCCAACAATATCCGCATTTGACGTCTTGACCAATACTTCAAATTCATCAAATTTATTTACTATACTTCTAGCATTGGTATACATGCACCTATTCTTATTCTTAGTTACTCTAACACATCCCATATACCCACCTGTTTCACAATGACTGCCATCAGTCCCTGAAACTCCCAGCACTCCTTGCTCCAGGCCACTGCTTATTCTAATAGAAGTAGTGCAACAATCACCTTCACCTCTGCCTGCAGCTACTTTTAACCTTTTAGTCTGTGGATTCCCCCCCCCTCAAATTTAACAGTTTTCCGGCCCACCTAACATTGCCTCGATAGCATCAACAAATATTCTTGCACCCTTTCTATTTAAGTGTATCCCATCCCTATAGAAGCAGTCTCTCCTGTTAACAAGCACAGACCACGCTGAAAACGATTCTACCCCTTGAGCCTTGCACATTCCCTCCAGGGCTGAATTAATTGACAAGGCTCTCTCATCATATACTCCCTCCTATGGTGTCTGGGCAGAATTGCAGACACTTTCAAATTTAACCCTAACTCACAACTTTTTTGCAACATGAACCTGTACTTGTTAAGTAAATCTGCAGATCTCCTACTCTTAATGTCATTGTGACAATGTATACAACAATATCACCTTTTGTGCCCTTAAAAGATGATATATGCTTTACAGTAATCTGTGCAGGTTTAAGATATGGGCTAGCAGGGCCCTTACCCAGGGCGCCAATCTTTGAGGGGTTCCAAAAACATGCATTAAGAATCTGCAGATAAAGGAACCACTAGGTGGCAGTGATCACAGTGTGCTGAAGTTGGATTTACTCAAAGAGGAAACTACCATCAAGGGTAAAGGGAAGGGTTTTTGCTTTCGTAAAGGTGACTACGGCGGTCCGAGACAATATTTAAATTCTATACAGTGGGACCAACTCACGATGTTACCAACAGCAAATTCAAAATGGAAAGCATTTAAAGAATTAATCTTGGAAGCTACTAGGCTTTTCATACCAACTAAGAAATATTGTTCAAGATTTAGGCCTAAATGGATGTCAGATGAACTAATTAGACATGTGGCAGAGCAGAAATGTGCATGGAATACATATAAATTAAGGGGTGACACTGAAGCTTATGATAGATATAAGCTGGTCTGTAACCAAGTCACAAAGGAGGTTAAGCAGGCAAAGGCAGATTGCGAGAAATCTTTGGCAAAGGATGCAAAGAAAAACGGCAAAGAGTTCTTTACTTATGTAAACTCTAGAAGGAAGGGAATGAATCAGATTGGTTCACTTAATATTGATGGATCGACTGTTTATTCTGCTCAGGTAGCTAACAAGCTAAATGAATAATATTTTGCATCTACATTCACACATGAGGAGTTATTCGGGGGGGGGGAATGCTAGACGTGTATTAAAATCTGGCAGTAAGCTAGATAATCTTGTAATAACTGAGAGTAAAGTGGAAAAGAAATTGTTGAATATAAACATAAGAAAGGCAACTGGGGTGGATGGAATCTATCCAATTATATTAAAGGAGGCAGCAAAGGAGGTAAGCAAACCCTTATCCATAATTATGAGAGCTTCCTTGTACTCAGGGGAGGTACCCATGGACTGGCCATGTGCAAATGTGACCCCAATCCACAAAAGAAGATCAAAGGGAGACACAGGTGATTACAGACCTGTTAGTTTAACTTCTGTTCCAGGGAAATTAATGGAGGCACTGGTTAAAGAAGCATTGCAAGATCATCTAGACAAGACTTCAGTTATAGCTCGGACACAGCATGGGTTTGTTAAGGGGAAGTCTTGTCTGACTAATTTGATTGGATACTATGATGTAGTCACAAAGGAACTGGATACAAAGAATAATTTTGATATCATATATTTGGATCTTAGAAAGGCTTTTGATACTGTTGCACTTGGAAGACTGCTGCACAAATTGGAGCAGTCTGGCATTGGAGGCAAATTGCTGCTAAGGATAAAGGGATGGTTGAGTGGGAGAAGACAGAGAATGGTAACAATGGACACTGCTCTTTGTGGGCTAATGTTATTAGTGGAGTCCCTCAGGGTTCAATGTTGGGTCCACTGTTGTTTTGTATATTTATCAATGATATTGATGAAGGTATATCAGGCTTAGTGAAGTTTGCAGATGATACACAGGTTGGCAGGGTTGTTAATGACAGTAATGGCAGTGTGCTACTGCAACAGAATCTAGAAAATTTGGGCAGATGGGCTGAGAAGTGGCAACTGAAGTTTAACATTGACAAATGCAAAGTACTGCATATGGGTAGAAGTAACCTCAGAGAAACATACCAACTTTGTGGTACTCTCACTTAAGTTGGTAGAGAATGAAAAAGACCTGGGAGTAATTGTGCTGTCAGATATAAAGTTTTCTGAACAATGCAGACAAGCTGCCAGGGCAGGTTATGGGGTTTTGTCAATGATATACAGGAATTTTGCTAGCAGGTAAAAGGAGGCGATTGTCCATCTGTATGAGGCAATGGAACGGCCACGCCTTGAGTACTGCGTACAGGTCTGGAGGCCTCATTTTAGGAAGGATGTAGATTTGCTTGAGCGTGTACAGAGAAGGGCAACAAGATTGGTAAGGAGAATGAAATGATCCTCTTACCAAGAGAGGCTTAAGTTCTGCAAATTGCAGCTGCTGGAGACTAGGCACCTGCGAGGTGATCTGATTGAGGTGTATAAGGCCTTGAATGGGTTGAGTATGCTGAATTCTGATGGGATTCCTCCACTTGTTCAGATTACAAACCTAAGGGAGCATAAATTCAAATTGAGGAAAGACAAATGTAGAATAGATGTGCGGAAATTTGCCTTTAGCTAGCGGGTGGTTAATTGCTGGAACAAACTTCCATCTATCATTGTGGAAATTGATAGGTTAAATAAATTTAAGAGGAACTGGACAAATATTTAGAACAAATTGTTTTGTATTTTTTTTTTTTTTTTTTTTTTGCTGATGTTGTTGTTATTTGGTTTTTAGGAACATTAGCAACTAAGGCCATATTGCTCTGAGGATATGCGGTGGTCATTCCCTGACCTTTCCGCATCCTCCGAATTTGTTGGTCATGGGCTCAAACCCCGGTCTAATCAAAAAGCATGTGCTACGCACTGTTGCTCCTGCCCACTGTTGTTCCTTGCTACGGAGGCGCCATGCTGATGCTGCATAAGCTCATACACTTGCTTTCTTGCATCACATGCCACTACTACTATTACTACTTGGATTATCAGCAATAACCAAACTGTTATCAACACTTTAAATCTAATATTAATATTTTCAGCTTTGAAACCTATGATTTTACAAATCTATTCACCTCTATACTTCACGATTTACTTATAATTGTGCTTAATCAACTATATCACAAATATAAAGACAAAATAAACATCAATGAAGATATGTGGAACAATTATATTAATCTTTGTATTCTTAATAATTTCATTTTTGATGACAAGTATATATACAGACAAATTATTGGAGTAGTAGTCAGGGCCTATATTATGGTTAATATAGGCCCCCTGCCATATTTAAATTTGGGGCCCCTTTATATGTATATTACACACACACACACATACATACATACATATATATATATATATATATATATATATATATATATATATAACATACATACATATAAATACAAATAATACGTAGGTGTTTTATTTATATTTTTAATAATAATTTCTTGATAAAAATGTTTTGTTTTTTGACTTGAAAAACAAAGTAATAATAAAAACAATTTTAATAGTAACTTTTAACTTATTTATTGTACAATAAAAAGGTATAAGAGTAAAATTTAAACACTTAACAAGTTGAGTTTAAAAATGCTTTTATATTACATGTTTTCTTGGTTTATTATTATTAGAAATTTTTATGAATACTTTAGAAAATATTTACACTGAAAATGAGGCTCCTCTTCGCGTGAGGCCATGACCAGTTTGGCCATAGCATTAATGTGGCTTGGTAGTAGTAGAAGCATGTGATGCAATAAAGCTTATGAGAAAGTATGAGCTTATTTAGCATCAGCCAAAAAAAAAAAAAAAAAGAATTCACACCCATTCCCTCTAGAAGTTTGCCAATTCCTCCTTGAATTCATTTAAGCTATCAACTTCCACAACAATAAATGGAAGTTTGTTCCAGCAATTAACCACCCGCTGGCTAAAGGCATATATTCTACAACTGTCTTTCCTTAATTTGAATTTATGCCACCTCAGGTTCGTAATCTGAGCAAGCGGAAGAATCCCATCAGAATTCAGCATGCTCAACCCATTCAATGCCTTATACACCTCGCAGGTGCCTAGTCTCCAGCAGCTGCAATTTGCAGAACTTAAGCCTTTCTTGGTAAGAGGACCCCTTCGTTCCCCTCACCACTATTGTTGCCCTTCTCTGTACACGCTGAAGCAACTCTGCATCCATCCCAAAATGAGGCCTTCAGACCTGTAAGCAGTACTCAAGGCTTGGGCTGACCATTGCCTTATACAAAGGGATGATCACCTCCTTTTCCCTACTAGCAAAATTTCTGTATATCATTAACAATACCCCATGACCTGCTCTGGCACCCTGTCTGCATTGCTCAGAAAACTTCATATCTGATTACACAAGTACTCCCAGGTCTTTTTCATTTTTATCCACCCTAAATGTAGTACCACACAGTTGATATGTTTCTCTGGAGTTACTTCTACCCATATGCAGTACTTTGCATTTATCAATGTTAAACTTAAGTTGCCACTTCTCAGCCCATCTGCCCAACTTTTCTAGATCCTGTTGCATTAGCACACTGCCATTACTGTCATTAACAACACTGAACCTTTGTATCATCTGTTAACTTGCACATTAAGCCTGATATACCTTCATTAATATCATTGAAAAATATACAAAACAACAGTGGGCCTAACACTGAACCCTGGGGGACCCCACTAATAACATTTAAACCATGAAGAGCATTATCCATCGATTACCACTCTCTGTCTTGACCCAATCAACCACCCTTTTATCCATTGTAGCAACTTGCCCTTGATGCCATACTGCTCCAATTTTTTGATACCATTGCGGATGGAAGACTACTGTCTTCCGTGTGCAATGGTATCAAAAAATTGGAGCAGTGGAAGGAAGACTACTGCCTTCCTTCCGCTGGCGACACGTTGCGCATGGAAGACTACTGTCTTCCATGTGCAACGTGTCACATTTTGATCCCCCTTTGTGTATTGGGCATACATTTGCACATCTCCAGTCTGTGGGGACTTCTCCTATGTCAAAGGATGCTCTCATAATTATGCCTAGGGGTTTGCTTACTTCCTTTGCTGCCCAATTTATTATAACTGGATAGATCCCATCCACCTCAGGTGCCTTTCCTCTGTTTAACTTCAACAATTTCTCCTCCACTTTGCTCTCAGTTATTACAAAATCATTAAGCTCCCTCTTAGAGTTTAATAAGCTTCTGTTCTTCACTTCCCTATAGAATTTCTCATGTGTGAATGTATATGCAAAATACTGATTCAGTTTGTTAGCTATCTGAGCAGGATCATCAACAGTCGAACCATCGATATCAAGTGGATCAATCTGATTCATCCCCTTCCTTCTAGAGTTTACATAAGTAATGAACTCTTTGTTGTTTTTTTTTTGCATCATTTCTCGTAATCTGCCTTCACTTGCCTAACCTCCTTTATGACTTGATTACAGCCTAGCGTATATCTGCCATAGGCTTCTGTGTCACCTGATAATTTATATGCGTCCCATGCATATTTATTATTATTATTATTATTATTAGCTATATGGTGCAATGAAGCCTGAGGTTTATGCTGCACCAGCCAAAAAAAATTCCCGATTTACCCTGAGAGAGAGAGAGAGAGAGAGAGAGAAAAGTAGAAGGGAATTGCCAAGAAAGAGAAGAATGATGATATCCAGCCCAGGACCCTGGGTGTGCCAAGCCCATACTCACCAGATGTGAGTCCCTGGGGTTTTTCTCTGCCACGAGCCTCATTAATTCATCTGACATCCATTTAGACCTAAACCTTGATCAGTATTTCTTAGTTGGTATGAAAATCCTAGTAGCTTCCAAGATTAATTCCTTGAATGCTTCCCATTTTTGATATCTGAAAGACATGTTTTCATATCTCTTTGTATTTCAAAATGTTGGATTACACTAAACAGCATGTGTATCATAAATTTTCCCTTAACACACATACAGACATTCCACTTCTTAACATGTCATATTCGGACTCTGCAGTGGACTGTATATAAGTTTAGCTGGCGCCACTGTTTCTAAGAAGGTAGTCTGTCAAAAGTGATCTGTGATCTGGATGGCCCTCAATTTCAACAAATGATGAGATTGTGTCTCAGTTGTGAACTTTGGTAAGAAATAGACAAAAATTATCTATTTGCGAAATCTATTGGCTCTGGGGGATGAGCCCAAACTTCGATGTGCCCCCCCCCATGGCTCCCCCGTCCACCACCCAGTGTAAAACCCCTGTCATCGCTGCTGTGAAGTTTGTATTGTATATACCACTTTTGTATACAATAAAAATTATATATATATGTGTGTATTTTTTTTTTTTTTTCTCTAAAACATTTCATGAGGCACTACCATGAAACAATAAAAACAGTTAGCTGTTTCCGGTTTATTGGGCTTTTCTGTTAGCACAATATAGTTATAAGGTAGTAACCTCGATCTTATTGCATTTGCAATAATACCGATCACAGGAATTGTGTGGGTTTTTACATTATGGATTACGGTGAAATGAGTTCCCCTTCACTGAAATCTTGAATCATATAAAAAACATAAATAAATTTTCAGAATCTTCTCTTCATTCCTATTTTTTGAGCTTCTTAAAGTTGTTACTCCATATCTCACTTCGCGTATCGTGTTGGTTGCAATTTGTGCGTGCCATGTTCTTTGTTATTGATTGCTTATTTGCTTACTGTTAAATTTTATGACCAAAAAAAATCAGTGAATAGAAATATCAATTAATTACACTATTGATTAAGCTGTGTACGTAAGCATAAATTTATTTTTATTTTGCTAACCTGTGAGAAATATTCTTCCGATTTTCACACATCATTTAATTTTGTTAATTGGAGGAAGTAAAGTGTAAATCTGTGCTTTATATCTTTACTTTTATAGCCTGTGGATAATATTCCTTCTATTTTCGCTTATTAGAATAGCCGTTTAATAGAATTGAAATTCAGTTCGCAAACGTGATCACAATGACCACGCTTACTACATATTGTATAGTGAACGATATTTTATTTTGGAGAGTCCATCGTTAAGTGATTTGATCATAGATTAAATTAGTTTTGAATAAATATGTACTATAAATTATTTTTCATTGTGTTTTTTCAGCCTCATTTAACTCTCTTAAGAATCGTAAAATGCTGTATATGATGAAGTTTGTTGGGGGTTATAAGCTCAGTGCGTTGTACTATACAGTACATGTATTTTGTATCTACAAGACTGAAGTTGGACTTATGTACATGAAAAAAACCGATTAAGTATGTAAGTCGAGGAGTGCCTGTACTGTACAATTAAAACTGTAAGATAAAAGATATATTCATAATTAAAATAGAAGCTTTCAACAAGGTGTATAAGGTGTGTTTGTTTTAATTGCGGTCTCCAGGGTTCCCCCTATATGCCAAAAGAAGTTTTCAACAGGTGCAATATGGCCTGAGCAACCCTTACACCCAAAATAATGACAACAACAGCTTTCAACAATGAATATTTTGCTCTTCAGCCGATATACAAAGAATTTTGAGTACCTGAAACTGATAAGTTTCTTCGAAAATTATGCTGTCTATTTGACTTAACATATTAAATAGTCTTAGTCACATTTGTTATCTTTTAGCATTAACAAAGGCACATGATGTAAGAAAGCAAGCTTATATAGCATCAGCCAAAAAAAAAAATAAATAAATTTAATTTCATCCATCCACTTGCTCCAAATGTTTGTCTAGTTCTGCCTTGAATCTATTTAAGCTATCAACTTCTACAACGACAGATGGAAGTTTGTTCCAGCAATCAACCACCTGCTGGCTAAAGGCAAACTTCCGCACATCTATCCTACAACTGTCTTTCCCAATTTGAATTTATTCCCTCTCAGGCGATTATTCTGAGCAAGAGGTAAGAATCCTATCAGCATTGATTATGCTCTAACCATTCAAGGCTTCATACACCTCTACCAGATCACCTCGCAGGTGTCTAGTCTCCAGACACTGTAATTTGCAAAACTTAAGCCTTTCTTCATAAGAGCAACCCTTTGTTCCATTCACTAATCTTGTTGTTCCATTCACTAATCTCTTTGTTCCATTCACTAATCTTGTTGCCCTTCTCTGTACTTGTTCCAATAGCAAGGTTGAGCAAAGTCTTTGAGCAAGTCTTCCAAGAAAGAATAGAAAAGTATTACAACTTGGCACAACTTCCAGCACCAAACCAATATGGTTTCAGGTCACAAAGAAGCACAACCGATGCACTAGAAAACATTGCTCTGGCACTTCAGAACTGTCAGAGCAAATATTTACTGCTTATCTCAGTTGATTTTGCTGGGGCATTCGACACCCTTTGGTGGCCGAGCCTATATTCTTGCATCAAAATAGAAGAGTTGTCGTTAAGAAATCCATTGCCAAACTTGAACGATAAATAAATACGGGTTGCCCGCAGGGCTCTGTGCTTGGACCTCTCCTCTGGAACTGTGTGCTTGATGAATTTCTGTCCATGGATCTGGGTGTCCGAGAGCAGGGCCTTTGTGAACGATTTCACATTGCTCATTGGCACCTCCGTAGCCAGGTGGGAAGGAGCAGCAGTGCGCAGCACACGCTTCTTGATTAGACCGGGGTTCGAGCCCATTACCACCAAATACGGAGGATGCGGAAAGGTCAAGGAATGACCACCGCATATCCCGGAGCAATATGGCTTTAGTTACTAATGCTCCTAAAAACCAACCAAACAAACAAACAAACCTTGCTCATAGCTTGAAACTCCAGGACGCAGATTGAAACTGCAGCCAACAATGCCCTGACTGTTCTGCAACACTGGACCAAACTACACCATCTACAAATATCACCGATCAAAACTCAATCCATCTTGCTAAAAAGGCACCTTGCCCCAACGAGACCACCACTAATCAAAATACAGGACAAAACCATTAAACTAATGACCGAGCTAAATACCTGGGCATCACCCTGGACAGAAACCTGACATTCCTACCACGCCTAAAAAATCTACAGAAGAAAATGAAAACATACGCATCAATGATAAGTAGAGTGGCAAGTAAAGACTGGGGGCTGAAGAGGCTCACCCTTGCCCTCTTATACAAAACTGTATTCATCCCTGCGGTGACTTATGCCTCTGGAGTCTGGTACAACAAAGCCACGACTGTGGTAAATTCTAGAAAGCTTCTCACCATCCAAAGACCAGTGCTACTCACCATGACAAGAGCTTGCCACACAGTCTCCACCCCAGCACTACAAGTGATGACAGAAAACCGGTCCCTTGACCTGGTGGTTCAAGTAGGGATGAATTTCCAGCTTGATTGGGGCAAAAGCACCACATACAAAGAGTTTACCACAGGTTCTGCAAGCAACAGAGCAAATGAAAAGAAGCGGCTTCTAGCTTACCTCCATGGGATATGGCAACAACGCTGGTCCCAAACAACAAAGGGACAAATAACAAAAAAATTCATCCCTGAGATAACTACAGTCTACCCAATGCTATCGGCCTGGTTTTCCCCAGGTCTTCCTGTTACATATCTGATGACAGGACATGGCGCCATCAGAAATAAACTGACCACCTTCCGACTAGTGGACAACCCCCTGTGTGCCTGGGACCACATGGTGTACGAATGCCAACACTACGAGGACCTCAGATCAGTATTAATCACCAAGATTCAATTCATGGCAAGAAATAATGAACACCACCTTTTGGAGAGTGCTGAGACTTAGAGCCTTCTCAGACTTTGCCCAGGCCATATATGCCAAGCAGCGGACTTTACCAAAACCACAAAACCCCAATTAGGAAAGTGGCAAGATAAATGACAACAAACGGAACTACAAAAGATAAATGACAACAAAAGTGCAAACAACAAAATGACACAACCACACTAGGAGAAGAATGAATTGGGACCCTAAGATCTTATCACCCCACAAGTCAAGAAAACCTAAGCTCTCAATAAAGTGACCACCTTCTGTGACAAACAGGAAAACCACAAGTTTGTGACCTCGAAACACCTAGAGAAACAGCGACCACAAACAGCTTACTCTCAACCCAACAGTTGACTCAACAACCACAACTGACCACAAGCATTAGTGACAACTGGCACTGCACACCTGACTTAAATCAGACATGAGACAAAAGGTAATTGATCCCAAGGAAAGGACAATCATACTTGAGCAAACACATGGATGTGACAAACTGACCAGCACCACAAGGGAAGGACAACCAAGATATTGGAGCAAAGACCAGGACAGCAGCTGATCACTGCCTAAGCCATATGGCGACCCAGGCTGGACACTTAGCCCAGCCTGCTTCCAACCCCTATCCATGGCTGGAGTAGGTAACTTTTCGGCACCTCCCTCACCTGCCATCCAAACTTCCCTCTGGTGTGGCATGGGCATGCCACACTGCCTAGCAGGGGCTCATCTCTTCTATAGACCCCTTACTTCTACTTCTACCCTCCCACTATTATCTTTCATCTAGTGTAGGCCCGGGCAAACTATGGCCTGCGGGCCGCTACACATTTTTTGTGAGGCCTGCAAGCTTTAATTGTATTTTCGAAAAAAATTTACTTATTTATGCCTTTTGCGACGCCTTTTTGAAAAATAAATTTGTATATGTAATACATTATAGAATTTGTCGACTTGTAAATTGTTTTATCATCTCTGTATTGTTCAAATTGAGATAGAATTTGAAATTGTGCGCAAAGCGGAGCGAGCCAACGGGCGCTTTTACAACGGTATAATTTGCAATTATAAACTAACCGTGCGAAACTACGGTAACACACAACCAGTGATGACAACAATGGCTTTGCTGGGGTGGCGGAGTAATAGGATAGGACTGCTGACTGGCCGCAGTTCCAATCTGTTTTCTCTGATGGTCATCCCTGCAGTTAGTTTTTTTGCATTATCTTCTGTTATCATCTTGGTGCCAGTAGCGATAAAAATAATATTTATGCCCTTTTAAAAGTGAATAAAAACGAAAAATTCAACAAGAGCATCGTGTCTTCAATGAAGAGTGGAACACAAAATATTTTTTTGCTAACATAAATAACAAGACTATTTGTCTCATCATTAAAATATTAAAATGTCACAATATTAAAAGACATTTCACTACTAAACGTTACGAATATGGTGCCAATTTAACTCCAGAAGTGAGAAAGAAAACTGCTGATGGATTGATTCAAAATTTATCTAGATAACAAAATGTGTTTACATGGCTAACTAAGGAACAAGAAGCTACTGTAGAGGCAAGTTTTGTTATTTCTCATATAATTGCAAAAAGCAACCAGCCTTTTTCTGATGGAGACTATATTAAAGAATGTATGACTGAAGCTTGTGGAATTATAGAAATCTATAGAGCTACTCTTGCAGACGGGCTGCAAGAGTAGCTCATGGAGTATTGTCAATGATATACAGGAATTTTTCCAGCAGGGATAAGGAGGTGATTATTCCCTTGTATAAGGCAATGGTCAGGCCACACCTAGAGTACTGTATACAGGTCTGGAGGCCTCATTTCAAGAAGGATGTAGAGCTGCTGGAATAAGTACAGAGAAGGGCAACAAGATTAGTGAATGGAACAAAGGGGTGCTCTTACGAAGAAAGGCTTAAGTTTTGCAAATTACAGTGTCTGGAGACTAGGCACCAGCGAGGTGATCTGATAGAGGTGTATAAAGCCTTGAATGGTTTGAGCATGCTCAATGCTGATGGGATTCTTCCTCTAGCTCAGAATCACCTGAGAGGGCATAAATTCAAATTGAGGAAAGACAGATGTAGGATAGACATGCTTAAATTTGCCTTTAGCCAGCAGGTGGTTGGTTGGTGGAACAGACTTCCATCCCTTGTAGTGGAGGTTGATAGCCTAAATAAGTTTAAGGCTCAGCTGGACAGGTATTTTGAACGAACAGAGGGGTGAAGTGGAAGTGGTTTTTTTTTTTTTTTTTTTTTTTTGGCTGATGCTGCATAAGCTTGCTTTCTTGCATCAAATGCCTCTGCTAATGCTAATGCTAATTATATGTCTTGACATTAAACACAAATTTCAGAGTATAAGTTTATCTCGGCGAACCGTAGTAAGAATTGAATGTATCGATACAAATTTGAATGAGCAATTATTATCAGTATTAGAATCCATAACATAGTACTCGATAGCTCTCGATGAAAGTAACGACCAAACAAATACTGCACAGTTATTAATTTTCATACGTGGATGTACCTCTAATTTTGAAATTATTGAAGAGCTTCTTTCAATGGAATCTCTTAAAGACCAAAAAAAGGGAACTGATATATTTGAAAAAGTTGAAAAATGCTTAAGATATAATTTACAATGGAACAAAATGGTAAGCGTAACAACTGACGGACCACCAAGTTTGACAGGTAAAAATGTTGGAGCATCAAAGAAAATTCAGGATAAAATTTGTGAAAATGATCCCGATTATAATTTAATTACAATTCATTGTATTATACATCAACAAGTATTATCTAAAAATGTGTTAAAAGTTGAACATGTCACATCTTGTATTATTAAACTAGTAAATTTAATAGATCGAGGGGCCTGAAATACAGACAATTCGTTAATTTTCTTCAAGATATTGAATCCGAGTACACTGATATTCCTTAAATAAAAATAAATTGCAGCCATTATCAACCCACTGCAGGATGGAAGCCTCCTCAACAATTCATGCTGAGGGAAATGGACCATAATCTGCCACGCTGGTCCAGTGCGGATTGGCAGATCGACCGTATTTAGCAGTCAGGGGCTTGAACCCCAGTCTATTCAAAGAGAGTGTGCCACTGCACTCCCGCTCCTGACCACTCGGCTACGGAGGCTATCATAGCCAAATTCGATGGCTTAGCTTAGGAAAAGTTCTTCAGCGCGTATGGGATCTTAAAGATGACATCATTCTATTTTTAAAACTGAAAAATATTATGGACTTTCCTGAATTAACTGATAATAACTGGATTTGTGATTTTGTGTTTACCCTGGACATCATGACACACTTAAATACTTTCAACACCGTATTACAAGGGAAAAATTTATACACCCATGATATGGTAAAAGGTTTGAATGGATTTCAATTAAAATTCCAGTTGTTCCTTCGACATTTATTGATTAACAAGGTAGACCACTTTCCAACAATGAAGTTGTTGAAGATTCCAGAAAATAAATTTGAAAAATATTGTGAAATTATCAACACTTTGAATGACGACTTTTCACAAAGATTTGGCGACTTCCAAAAAATTGAGACAAGTTTGGCAATAGTGCGCGATCCATTTTCAATAGAAATTGATAGTGATAGAATCAATTTCTATAGAAATTGCACCGAATGAACTAAAACTTCAGATTATAGATCTGCAGCGTAATACCAATTTAAGAGAATTGCACCGTCATGAGTAAATCTGTAAATTTTACAATACTCTTGATTTGGACAAATTCAACAAACTTATTTTGCCCAAAAAATGTTGATTATCTTTGGATCAACCTATATATGTGAAGAAACATTTTCCATCATGAATCTAAATAAAAATTCTTTACGATTAAGCATCACCGATGAACATTTACAAGCAGTTTTAAGAATCTCAACTACAAAATTAACACCCGAAATTAAAAAAATGTTAAAAGATGTAAAACAGTTCCATTCATCTCATTAAATTCTTGGTTATTAGAGAATAATTTTTTTTTTTTTTTTATGTTATATTTCTTCTTCATGATAACAAATAATATACAGGGTGTCTCAAAAATATTGGTACAAACGTTTAGGGGAGGTAGATAACATCAAAAGGAATGTGAATCGCTTAGGAACCCATAACCGGAAACGTCACCGTAAATCGGTAGACGGCACTGTTCATCAGTTCATGAGAGAGAAAATTTCTGGTTTACTCATTGAAGCAGTAGTCGCCGCACGAAGAGCATGCATCGATATACAAACTGTGAGCTGGCAGACATGCACCTAGTGTATAGATTAGCAGAGGGCAATGGACGAGCCGCTCAACGAATTTATGGAGAACGCTTCCCAGACAGACATGTACCAGACCACCGTTTGTTTGCGCATGTGCATCAAAATTTGTGCGATTATGGGTCATTTAGAAGTAACAGGAGTAGTGCTGTAGACCACGTTCGACGCGAACTCCCGCCATGGAAAAAAGTGTGTTGAATGCTGTCCAGAATAATCCTACTACCAGCACACGTGCCGTTTCCTCTGCCTTAGGAGTGTCTCGTTGCAGTGTACAGCGTGTCTTGCATGACGATTCCTTACATCCCTTTTATCTCCAAAGGGTTCAGTTACTGCTCCCCCAAGATCATCCAGCACGTGTAGCTTTTGCACAGTGGTTTCTCCAAGAAAGTGTTCAACAAGTCTTGAATTTTCCAGCCTATGAGGTTCACAGATGAGGCAACTCCGCTAAATATTGGATCTTTCTTGAACAAGTTCTACCAGGGTTACTTGACGATGTTCCAGCAAATGTGAGACGCAAAATTTGGTTCCAACATGATGGGGCGCCTGCCCATTATGGAAGGTGTATTGTGACCATTTGAACAGGCATTTTGGGCGTCGGGGATTGGCCGTGGTGGACCCGTTGCCTGGCCCCCACATTCACCTGATTTATCGAGCCTCGATTTCTTTCTGTGGGGGGGGCCCTCAAATCTATCGTGTATGAATCGCCTGTGGAGACGGAAATGGATCTCGTGGCGAGACTCATGTGCGCTACTGTTACTGTCAAAAAAACTCCAGGCGGAGTTTCTTTGACAGTAGCACAGTTTCTTTGACAGAGTTTCTTCGACGTGGATTGGCGGACACGGTCTGCCAATCCATGGTCCACCATGGATTGGTGGACCCTGTCCGCCAATTCATGATGCGTCGGTGTCACGCATGCATCGCGTTTCGTGGTGGAACCTTCGAGCATCTTTTGTAACCTCATGAAATGCATCCATCTCGTACTCCATTGTTAATATTATGTCAAATAAATGTTTGCCACTAATTACTGTCTTGCCATTTCTGCTTCTTGTGCCTCTGCTACTACTTTCCCGTGATGTTTCTGGTTATGAGTTCCTATGCGATTCACATTCCTCTAGATGTTACCTACCTCCCCTAAACATTTGTACCAATATTTTTTAGATACCCTGTATATCTAAAAATAGTATTTTACGTATGGCCCACCTTCTTTTTGAATTCCTAATGCGGCCCTTCAGCTAAAAGTTTGCCCAGGCCTGATCTAGTGTATAGCCTCACACGTCTAAATTTAATAACATCAAAATGTTGCCTGACCTATTAGGTGTTTTAACACATCTCTCTAGCGTTCAACCCCAACCAGCGATTTCAGCAATCCCATTAAGCATTAATGTCAAGCACGTGAAAATTTTTTTTTTTTTTTAAGGTCCTAGAAACTGAAATCCCGGGAAACTAGGTGGCAGGACCTGCCAGAGCAACTTGTTGTGATACTGGATACACCCAGCTAGCCTCCACATGGCGAGGGATGGGCAACGTCTCTGTCTTGACAGTGTACTGTCCTCGATACAGCGAACACACGTGGAGATGGGAGAAACCCCAGGTGCCGTCTGACACGAACATATCTTATACCTTATAGTCCTAATGACTCTGATGAGTACAATGAACTGTACAGAGAAATAGAGTGGGCCAGGAAATCACAATGATGGATTTTAACTTTCCAAATATTAACTACAACTTGTGGGTTGGTCAATCACACACTATCGAAACTTTTGTGAATTTATTGGAAGACTGTTTTCTACAGCAGCATGTTAGAGAGTAATACTCTTGATCAGATTATCAGCAGTGATTATTCATGAATTAGGAAACTGCACATAAAAGAACCACTGGGTGGCAGTGATCACAGTGTATTGATGTGGGATTTATTTAAAGATGTAACTACCATCAAGGGTAAATTGAAGGGTTTTTGCTTCCTTAAAAGCAATCACTGTGGTCTCAGACAGTTTTTAAATTCTGTACAATGGGATAATACAGTTTAAGGTTTGGACCTAAATGGACATATTGTTTGCACGTATTGTTATCATTGACAATTCTAGGACCTTATTATTATAATCCACATAGTTCATAACTATTGTTTTTATCCTTTGTTAACAATATCATACATGTAGTTCTTGACTTTACGAGTTAATTCGTTCCTAGCGTGCACTCATAAAGCGGGAATTTATTTCCCATAAACATAATGTTAAAAATAGGGATTACGTTCTCAACAATGAAATTAGTTAGCTAATTAGTTTATGGTTAAACAATGATTGATTTATCAAAAGAAATGAAAACGTAGCCTGTAAAATCAAGCAAATTATAATAAGAGAAATTATTTATGACTTATAAATGTCAAAGAATGTTTATTCTTCATCATCATCGACTAATTGCACACTCGTTGATCACTCATTGGCTCAGCACTCATTGGTTTGTTGCACAAGGAGTAGTCTTCTTCAGAAATGCTTCAAGAGGCGTTTGTTTCTAAGATAATCTCTTTTAATTATAAATTTCATGATTGCATGCAGAAGCATGGTTTTAACGGCACACACAAATTGCAACTAACACGATTCGTGTGGAGTAACAAGTTTACGAAGCTTAAAATAAAAGGAATGAAGAGAAGATTCTGAAAATTTATTTATGTGTTTTATACAATTGAAGATTTCAGTAAAGGATAAACATATTCCACCATAATAACGTAAAAAAAACCATACAATTCCAAGCTATCAGTATTTTCGCAAATGCAAGAAGATCGAGTTTACTATCCGTTTATAATTGCTTGCAGTAACAGAAAAGCCCAATAAACCGGAAAGTGGAAATAGTTTTTATTGTTTTATGGTTGTGACCTCCAGAAATGTGCTTTAGAAAAATATCACAAAGGCGTTTAAAATTTATTCTTATAACGGAACATATGATAACAATGAATGTGTATTGCATTTTAATGATTTGAATTGGTAACTAATACAATTTACAAACCATGCTCACGACCTTTTATATGGCCTTGAGGTCACACTTGTGACCTTAAAAATGACATTTTAGAGAGATAAATAGCTTAGTTATACAGCGAAAATTTCAATTTCCGAGATCTTGAAACAAATTACAAAAAAATAGTGTGTTATTGGGTTCTCATTACGATATTTTAACGATACGATGGTTCTCTGGAACTGATTAATGACGTAAAGCGAGATACATTTGTATTGTGTAGCTACACGTGGTTTGGAATGCGGTATTTATGAATGTTTAACATTCATTTTTTGCAATTACTGTTCATATTTTCGATTTTGTTGATACTTGGGGGAAAAAAAACTTGTAAACCTAGGAACTCGTAAACCGAGAACTGCCTGTATATGGATCTTGTTTCAAAGTTTTTAAGGCTTGATTTTGTTTTATATTGAAATTTGGGATCACTTTCTAAATGGAATTAGGCTACTCTTGTGCCAGATTTCAACAACAGTTTCTTCTGGGACATTCTTCAGAGCTTGCTTGACAACCATAGCTGTTAGTGTAATGGGACTGTCTCTTGGTGTACAACAGATTTAGCATATAATTGTAAAATCTGAAGCATTTATCACTTAAATTAAGTAAATTGTTTACTATAATTATTATTTCTTCTCCCATATTGCCTGTTTTGGTTACTGTGTTCATTCTCTAACTTCCAGAATTTGTTTATTTATCATCATCTCATTACTTCAGCAGAGGCAATATCTTTGCTAATACGTATAAGGTAGTAATGCATGAAATATCTCCTTTGGTAGATTATTTCATAACTAATATATAATTATCTTCTTTTCACTTAATGATCCTGAGTTCTTAATGCACTTTCCTGATTCACAACTTCATCTGGAATGCCATATTGCATTTTCTCTGTTCTTGTCCCTAGAATGCGATAATTCCAGAAGCACATTTTAAATTTGTGTATGAGGAAAGATTAATTTAGTAATAAAATTGGCTACACAATGTGTAATTAAAAAGGAAAGAGTAGAAAACACAGCCATAATAAACACCAGCAAAACTAGCTGCAACTGGTAGTCATCATGCAAGCTTTTTTCTGCAGGTTTATCTCAGTGCAGTGCAGTGCAAGCGATACACCCCAGGAGGATACCCTACCTTACTTTAGAGAACACTGATATAATGATTAATAATAATTAAAAAAAACTAATATCAAAGGTTTATTTTCAAAAGAAATAAAATAACGATTAGCAATTCTGTATTGCCGAAGTTTAGAATGAGTCAAAACACCATCCATTCATCTCAACAAATTAGTAAAGGCCACTGTCCATATCAGTAACAACAACCAATGAAAGATGAATACAGAGTTTTGTGAGCATTACGGAGGTTGATATGAAGAAATGGAAGAGGATGAGTGGAACTCGCCATACCACAACACTTACAGAAAACTTTAACCGTAATAAGTGTTTGTATACACCTAAGTTACAGCTGTGTTCCTGTACAATTAAAAAAAAGAGTAGAAAAGTAAACTACTGCTGAAGTACAGTAAAGATGGCCATTGACATCTCTCATTGCAGTCCACTTCAGATTTACCAAGGATCTCCATCTGATCAACCAAAGAATTGAAAAAAAAAAATTTTTTTTTTTTGGTTTTCAAAATTTGCACCATTCAGGGTTTTGCAAAAGCTGTTAATTGTCATCTTAATAGATTTAATATTTCTTAATAAATAAATTTATATTTATACTTTGGATGGCCGAAGATAGAAGATTTTGTGTACAAAAATCACACAATTTTTGCACCCACATACATTACACAAAGACTGCAGCCAGCTTGGGTAGTAGCTTAGTGCTGTTGAGTCATGAGATGACTGCATGCTGATCTGATCCAATTAAGTGTTAAAACTTAAAGGTAATATACTCATAATACAAGCTATATAGCTTTAGAAATAAATTTGGTAAATTAGCAAGACAGTGTCGTGTTTATAAGGCAATTAAGCCTGCTAGCCATCAAACATGGAAGAGCACACATACAAAGCTATCAAAGGATTTTTCAGAAGCTTCAAATTAAATATTATTTAACTCTAATGTAATCAAATTTGTCATCCAGTTTCATTATTCAAAGAACAAGATTTTGGCAACAAAGTAAAATGACTGTTTTGAAAAGGGTAAAAAAAAAAAAAAAAAAAAAAAAAATGAATCTTTAAAAAGTCCAGATTTTTGGACAGGCAAATTTTGGACATTTTACCTGTATATTGAACCCCATCTCTCTCTCTCTCTCTCTCTCTCTCTCTCTCTCTCTCTCTCTCTCTCTCTCTCTCTCTCACACACACATGTTTCCATATGCAGTAGTAATGTGTGAAACTGATGCAGTTTACAGACTGAAGTATTATCTAATTACTATTAACTGATGATATATTAAGGAATCCTTATGTGCTGTGATATAACAACTAGACTCTAGCTTAGCTTAATTATCAGCACTCACCTCATAGTAATCCGCTTAGTTTGATGAAAGTTTCAACACGTACATAGTAATTATGAGACTTTTAAATTTCAATTAGTAGCTATTTTTAATTTATAGAAATTATGGATTTAAAAAAATTAGAATTACTAAATTATGAGCTTCATTATTGTTAAAATTTGCCTAAGAAAGGAAAGTGCACATTCCATTCTATAGCGGTCTAATTAAAATTATGTATTAAAAAATAAAATATTATGTATTAAAAATTAATCACTTTTTTATCTCACTTTTATTTTATTTTTTAATACCTAATTTTAATTAGACAACTATAGAATGGAATATGCACTTTCCTTTCTTAGGCAAATTTTAACAATTTTAAAGCTCATAATTTAGTAATTCTAATTTTTTTAAATTCATAATTTCTTTAAATTAAAAATAGCTACTAATCAAAATTCAAAAGTCTCATAACTACTATGTACGTGTTGAAACTTTCATCAAACTAAGCGAATTACTATGAGGTGAGTGCTGATAATTAAACTAAGCTATGCCTACGATCTAATTACTATTATTATTATTATTATAACGATGATACATGAAATCTTATTATTATAGACTAAATTTTGTGTTGTTACTTATTAGCCATTTTACCATTTTATACAAAAAAATTGACATAATGAATAAAGTTTAGAAAATCAGTATTGCAGATAATGAACACTACAGAATTTCCAAAGAAACTTGCTTAAACATTCCAAATGTAAGTGGAGTTGAAGAAATTCATGCAGTGTTTGAGCAGAATATGATAAATGAAGAAAACTGTGAGAATTTAGCTGCTACTTTGAATGATTTAAGTGAATCAGTTAGCACAAGAATTAAGGTAAGATGTATTTAACAGTGATGTTTTTTCTTGTTCTGCTTTCTTTTAGAATTAGTTCATATTGTGAAACATGCAATTTTGTTTTACTTGCACTGTATACATGATTTTTGTTGACTGAAAACTGTGAGCATGTGCTTATTCTCTTCCTGGTGAAACTGCCAAAAACCAGTCCTTTTTTTTTTTCTTATTTATCGGTTTTCAAAAAAGACCATTATGAACATTTGCTGTAGTCCACCTAAATAACATAGAATATATCACAAATATATATATATATATTGCTATTATTAATGTAATATTTATATGTTTTTAAGATAATGTTATGACATCAGTGTGTCAGTAATTCTGATTTCACTACACATTTTGAAATTTTATATGAAAAATCGGAGGAAAAGTCTAACTTTTACAAGAAAAAACATGATTATTTTAGTGTTGGAATTGGTGACCAAGACAAATCGTGAGTTTCACATGATGTCTGCCATCCAAGTGTTGAAAATATGGTGTTCCTGTGTTGTGGTTTGAACACAAAGCCCCTACATCAATTTATATATTTGCTTATGCAGTGTCACAGCACTGAGAACAAACCTGCAGTACAATATCCAGATCTGCTATTAGCTGTTTGTCCTCTACATTGATACATCTTCTCTGTCCCTTACAGTGAAGATGTACCAATTCTAGCTAAAGGAACTTTGATGCTTCCAGCACAGACTTTGATTATCCCCCTCGTAAGTGTAGTGAATTTGAAACTATACTGGTGAAGTTGAAGCCATCTCAAAAATTAAACAACAGTGTACACTATCTAAGCTAAATAGTCAGTTACTTGTACATCTACCTTCTGAAGAATTCAGCATGACTCTAAGGCTCCAGGTTCAGTGAACAGAATCTGTTGGAACCTAGCACTCCATTTCCTTGGTAAAAGTACAGAGAAAAAACCATTCCCTTCTACACTAAGAAGGGATCTCTTGCATTCTGTACTGACAAATGTTTTTGTCAGTCCATCATAATTGAGATTCATGTTACCTTTAGTTTCGGTCAATAATTCTATATTAAAAAATAAATTTAATAACAGCTTGAAATTCTTCTTTTAAAAGGTGAAATGTTGATCATGAGCTAGTTTTGATGATTTGAAAGTGCCAACCACATTTAGAGTTGGTATTACTGGTGGCAAATGTTGTTATTTAGTTTTTAGGAGCATTAGCAACTAAGGCCATATTGCTCCGGGAATATGTGGTGGTCATCCCTCGACCTTTCCACATCCTCCGTATTTGGTGGTGACGGGCTCGAACCCCGGTCTAATCAAGAAGCGTGTGCTACGCACTGCTGCTCCTTCCCACTTGGCTACGGAGGTGCCCAGTGGCAAATGATGCAAGAAAGCAAGCTTATATAACATCAGCCAAAAAAAAAAACTTCCCTTATCACTAGTCCATTTGTTTCAACAATCATCCCCCCCCCCAACAGGCTGAAAGTAAATATCTGCACATCAACCCTGCAATCATACTTCCTCAGTTGCAATTTATACCCCCTGATATGTGAGTCTGAGCAATGGGGGGAAGGATTCCATCAGAATTGAGCTTACTGAATCCAAAGCCTTAAACACCTTAATCAGATCTCCTTGCAAGTCCCTAGTTTCCAGGTGCTGCAATTTGCAGAACTGAAACCGTTCTTGGTAAGACTACCCTTCTGTTCTTCTCACTAATCTCATTGCTCTTTCTTCTCTGCACCCACTCCAACAGATTTGCATCCTTCTAAAATTAGGCCTCCAGACCTGTATGCCCTACTCAATATGTGGCCTTGTACAATGGGATAATCATCTCCTATCCCTGCTGACAAAATTCCTGTACATGTTTATCATTGACATGAGCTGTCCTGACAACCCTGTGTCCACTACTCAGAGAACTTCATATCTGACTGCACCTTTACTCCAGGTATTTTTCACTACCTTGAGTGCGATAACATATAGTTGGTATGTTATTCTGGGATTACTATTCCCCATGTGAAGTACCTTGCATTTGTTGATATTAAACTTCAATTTTCACTTCTCGTCCACCTACATAATTTTTCTAGATCTTGTTGCAGTAGCATACCCTGATTACTATCATTAACCACCCTGCCAACCTTCATATCATCTGCAAACTGAGATATTAAGACTATTATGCCTTCATCAATATCATTAATGAATATAGAAAACACTTCTTAAATATGACAATCAGATGAGTACAATGAACAATTGTGTAGATAAATAGAGTGGGCCAGTAAATCAGAGTGTCTTATAATGGGGGATTTTAACTTCCCACATATAGACTGAAACTTGTGGGGTGGTCACTTGCACACTAGCAAGGTTTTTGTGGATTTATTGCAGGATTGTTTTCTACAGCAGCATGTTAGAGAGGCAACAAGAGGGAGTAACACTCTTGATCTGATTATCAGCAGTGATTATTCATGCATTAAGAATTTACAGATAAAGGAACCACTAGGTAGCAGTGATCACAGTGTACTGATGTGGGATTTACTTAAAGAAGTAACTACCATCAGGAGTAAAGGGAAGGGTTTTTGCTTTCATAAAGGCGACTGCAGTGGTCTCAGAGATTTTTTAGGTTCTATGCAGTGGGACCAACTGATGATGTTACCAACAGCAAATTCTAAATGGGAAGCATTCAAGGAAGTAATCTTGAAAGCTACTAGACTTTTCGTTCCAACTAAGAAATACTGTTCTAGGTTCAGGCCCAAATGGATGTCAGATGAACTAGTGAGACTCATGGCAGAGAAGAAAAGTGCATGGGATGCACATAAATTGTCAGGTGACACAGAAGCCTATGGTAGATACAAGTAATCAAGTCTATAATCAAGTCACAAAGAAGGTTAAGCAAGTGAAGGCAGATTATGAAAAATCTTTGGCAAAGGATGCAAAGAAAAACAGGCAAAGACTTATATAAACTCTAAAAGGAAGGGGATGAATCAGATTGGTCCACTTGATATTAGTTCACTGACTGTAAATTATCATTCTCAGATAGCTGCAGAACTAAATGAGTATTTTGCATCTACATTCACACATGAGGAGTTATTCAAGGAGGAGTGGGCCAGATGTTTATCAAACTCTAACAGGGAGTTTAATGATTTTGTAATAACTGAGAGCAAAGTGAAGGAGAAATTGTTGAAGTTAAACATAAGAAAGGCAGCACCTGGGGTGGGTGGTATCTATCCAGTTATATTAAAGGAGGCAGCAAAGGAAGTAAGCAAACTCTTAGCCATAATTATGAGAGCATCATTGGACTCGGGGGAAATCCCCACGGACTGGAGATATGCAAATGTATCTCCAATTCACAAAGGGGGATGAAAGGGTGACACAAATAATTACAGACTTAGTTTTGACTTCTGTTCCAGGAAAAATAATGGAGTGACTAGTTAAAGAAACAGTGCAGGATCATTTAGACAAGACTGCAGCAATAATTCAGACACATCATGGGTTTGTCAAGGAGAAGTCTTGTCTGACCAATTTGATTTTGTACTATGATGTGATTACAAAGGTTGTTGTTGTTATTTGGTTTTTAGGAGCATTACCAACTAAGGCCATATTGCTCCGGGAATATGTGGTGGTCATTCCCTGACCTTTCCACATCCTTCGTATTTGGTGGTGACGGGCTCAAACCCCGGTCTAAACAAGAAGCGTGTGCTACGCACTGCTGCTGCTGCTCCTTCCCACCTGGCTACGGAGGTGCCTGATTACAAAGGAACTGGATGCAAAAAAATTATTTTGATATCATATGCTTGGATTTCAGGAAAGCTTTTGATATTGTTGCACATGGAAGACTACTGTATAAATTGGAGCAGTATGGCATTAAGGGCAAGTTGCTATAATGGATAAAAGGATGGTTGAGTGGGAGAAGACAGAGAGTGGTGGTCAATGGGTACTGCTCTACGTGGACTAATGTTATAGTGGTGTCCCTCGGGGTCCGGTGTTGGGCTTATTGTTGTTTTGTCTATTTATCAATGATATTGATGAAGGTATATCAAAGTTTGCAGATGATACAAAGGTTTGCAGATTTTTTAATAACAGTAATGACAGTATGCTGCTGCAACAGGATCTGAAAAAGTTGGGTAGATGGGCTAAGAAATGGCAACTGAAGTTTAACATTGACAAATTCAAAGTACTGCATATGGGTAGCAGTAACCCCAGAGAAATGTACCAACTATGTGGTTGTTACACTCAGGGTAGTGGAGAATGAAAGAAACCTTGGGATAATTGTGCAGTCAGATATGAAGTTTTCTGAGCAGTGCAGACAGGTGCCAGTGTAGGTCACGGGGTCCTGTCAATGATATACAGGAATTTTGCAAGCAGGGTATAAATAAGGCAATGGTCAGACCTCGCTGTGAGTACTGCATTCAGGTCTGGAAGCCTCATTTTATGAAGGATGTAGAGTTACTATAATGAGTACAGTGAAGGACAGCAAGACTGGTGAAAGGAACAAAGGGGTGCTCTTATGAAGAAATGCTTAAGTTGTGCAAATTGCAGCTCTGGAGACTAGGCACCTACGAGGTGATCTGATTGAGGTGTATAAGACCTTGAATGGATTGAGCAGGCTTAATGTTGAGGGGATTCTTCCTCTTGCTCAGATTACAAACCTGAGAGGGGGCATAGATTCAAACTGAGGAAAGACAGTTCTAGAATAGATGTGTGGAAGTTTGCCTTTAGCCAGCAGATAGTTGATTGCTGAAACAAACTTCCATCTGTTGTTTTGGTAGTTGATAGCTTAAATAAATTCAGGGCAGAACTAGACAAACATTTGGAATGTGGATCAGTGAAATGAGAATTTTTTTTTTTTTTTTTTTTTTTGCTAATACTGTAAACTTGCTTTCTTGCATCATATGCCTCTACTAATCCTAATGCTAATGATTGTTGGAACAAACTTCCATCTGATGTAGAGGTGGGTAGTTTGAATGAATTCAAGGAAGAACTAAATAAACTATAAAAGGAGATGTATAGGTGATATGGGAAGTGTTACTGTTTGGCTGATTCTGTATTATAAGCTTACTTTCTTGCATCATTTGCCACAACTAATATTAAATATGTTCTTCCGTAACATTTGTCTTGTCAACATCATGAATAGTCAAGTGAACAGAACTAACTCTCTCAAAAATATAATAATTCATTTAAGAAATATGTAGTCTCAACTTTCATCAAAATGCTATCAATTTCCATCTACAATTCTTTAAGCCCCACTTCCTTTTTCTGACAGAATCCTATCAGGTTTTTCACACTACTCATTTCATTTACATGAACTGTAGGACTGGGGTGGTAGATGACTTTCATCAACCAGTGAAATACCATCACTTTGCTTATTGGAGGCTTGAAGTGGTGAAACCCATGTTTAGTCTCTAGAGCAAAGTTTCCGACATCCCCCTCCCTCCCATACTTCTCCTTCAACCCATGCACGGTACTAAGTACTATAGGTTTTGATACCTTCGTGTTTGGGGTTTTCATAAAAAAAAAAAAAATTACTGGCTGTAAGCATATATGTGAAAAGAAGCATATATACAGAGTGTGAATACCATTTTAAAGCTGTATCATCAAAACATAAATGTTCAGTTTCACCTTAATTCCTGTCGTAATCCTTATACGACATGAATCATGTGTGATAGATGGGATGAGAAGTGCTTTGACTAAGTGTAATGGCATAATAATTAAAGATAGTAAATAATGTCTGAAGATCAGCTCTTTGAGAAAGCCAAGTTTCTGTTGATGTGATAACAAAACTTGGTAAACATATCTTGAAGCAAAATTTTAATTAAACATTCTGCTTCAAGAAACTAGAAAATATTTTGTTTAAAACATTTTCTAGTTTCTTCTCTGCATGCACACCTTTCATTTCTTAATTCAAATAACTGAAATTTTATTTCAAACACAGACAGAATTCTAATTAAGAAAAATGAAGCCAGAATTTCATTCTACTTGCTTTGGAGCCTCTAGTATGAAGCTTTGGCTTGATTATGTATGATTCTTTGCACATCATCAAGAGCATAATCCCCCCCCCACCTACTTCTTTCCTGCTTATCTTCCTGTATACATGTACTCACTATATTCAAACTCTGCAATGCCTACGTCTGAGTGGTACCATATTTCTGATATCCCCGTAATGTCCATATTTGTTGACTTAACCAATATTTAAAAATTATTTATTGTACTTCTAGCATTTGTGCAACATCAAGTGCTATACAGGGTGATTCAAAAAGGACTTTACAACTTCATAAGTGTATAGCAATTTATTCAGGAGACTTTTATTGAACTGAACTCAATTTCCTCCCAAATGCAACGTAATATATCTGGCCTAACTGTCTGTAACTGCGGAGGTGATTTCAGTTCTGAGCTCGGTAAGGTTGGTAGGTAAGGATGGAACAAACACTTGAAACCCCATAGAAAAAAGTCTAGAGGTGTCAAATCTGGGGAACGAGGTGACCATGCCAATGACCCTGCTCGACCAATCCACCGACCTGTGAAAGTAGCCATTTTTGAAATGCAAGCCACTTGCAGTGACAGAATTTGGTACTACGGCACTACGTCAGTAAAATGTGATGTTTTTTGTTACAATATGACAGTTCAATAAATTATATAAGTCTCCTGAATAAATTTCTATACACTTATGAAGTTGTAAAGTCCTTTTATATGTATGCCTGTTTTTCCCTCCTGTAACTCGTAATGCAGTAGATATATTTGCCTGCTGCAGATCCTATGTAGAACCCCAGCAGGCGTGGTAATTCTTGAATGCCTTGCTCTTCAGGCTGTTGCATTTCTCATGGTGAAGCAGTGCAATTATCAATTTTGCCTCTACTTGTTGCCTACTATTAAACTATTAGTCTGACCCACCTAATACTGCCTTGATAACTTCTGCAAATCTTCTTGTATTCCATCCCT
This sequence comes from Mastigoproctus giganteus, assembly GCF_048544385.1. Lineage (NCBI taxonomy): Eukaryota > Metazoa > Arthropoda > Arachnida > Uropygi > Thelyphonidae > Mastigoproctus > Mastigoproctus giganteus. The sequence goes on along the minus strand of NC_143583.1, from coordinate 61,120,673 downwards.
TTAAAACAATCTATTATATAAAGTACAGACCAATCTGAGGAAAATTCTACCCCATGAGCCTTTCACAATGTCTCCATCTCCGATTTGATGCTAGAGAGATTGTGGGGTAGAATTTTTAACAAATGAGATGCTCTCATCACCTTCCTATCATGTCTCGTCAAATTTCCAAACACTTTCAAATATTAGCATTGGTAGTGGCATATGATGCTAGAAAGCCAGCTTATACAGCATCAGCCAAAAAAAAACCACATTGCTAATTCACCCATCCATTGAATTTATATAAACTGTCAACTTCCATAACAACCAATTGAACTCTGTTCCAGCAATTTACTACCTACTGGCTAAAGGAAAATTTCCACGTATCTGTTCTGCAATTGTCTTTCCTCAATTTGAATTTATGCCCCCTCAAATGTGTAATCTGAGCAAGAGAAAGAATCCCATCAGTATTTAGTTTTGCTCAAACCATTCATGGCCTTAAACACCTCAGTCAGATCAAATCGCAAGTCCCTAGTCTCCAGACACTGCAATTTTCAGAACTTAAGCCTTTCTTGGTAAGAGCATCCCTGTGTTCCCCTCACCAATCTTGTTGCTCTTCTCTGTACTCATTACAGCAGCTCTACATCCTTCCTAAAATGAGGCCTCCAGACATTTATGCAGTACTCAAGGTGTGGCCTGACCATTGCCTTATACAATGGGATAATCACCTTCTTATCTCTGCTAGCAAAATTCCTGTATATCATTGACATACAGGAATTGCATAAAATGCTGTGATTCATGCTGTTAGCAATAGAGCAGAATTGCTAATAACAGAAGTGCTGATCTCACATTAAATAGCTAGTGTTGGTGACTCTACTGTCATTGTGCAAAAAAAAGATAGGTAGAATAGGAAGTGTGCAAATCTGCCAGAGCTAAAAGTTAATGATATAGAACAGTTAAATTTTCCTCATGAGGAAAATTTAATCCTAACCTTCAGATATTTCTGAACATTGTTCTGTACCTGTAATTCCTCGGATATTCTCTTCTTAATATCATTAGTACCAACACATACAACTATATCTTTTTTTGCCTTTAAAAGATAACTGTTCTACATCATTAACTTTTATCTCTGGTAGATTTGCACTGATCCTATTCTACCTATCCTTTTTTGCACAATGACAGTAGAATTACCAACACTAGCTACTTAATGTGAGATCAACACATTCTGTCGTTAGCAATTCTGCTGTATTGCTAACAGCGTGAATCACAACATGTTATGTGCACCCCACTGTACTTCCTCAAGCAGTAGCTGACTTTGTTGAATATAACATTATCCTTTAGGGACTTGTATTCAAACCAGAGATTTTCAAAGGATATTAAGTACATGTGGAGTTATGCATGACATCATATACCTTAAGCCAGCGGTTCTCAAACTTTATGAGCCCATGCCTCCCTTGACCTGTAAAATTTTCCCAGCACCTCCCTTGAAGTAAAACATCTATAATTGTGCAATTTCTTAATTTTAATATGTAAATACAATAATTCAAACTCATGCAAGGTCAAATAACGTGTGAAAATACCCGAACCAATCGCCCGTAGTAATCGGATCCCAAGAATACTGTCAGGGAACATGATGTTGTTCTCTTCATCAAAAATACGCCAAATATTTTATATAATTATTTACATTAATAATACAGATCTAATAGTAAAAAAAATCATTCTTAATACATTTTTAATATTTGCCATGGAAATCTTACATAAACTATTACATCGTTCACCATGCCCATGGTAAATTGTGGTGCTCCCCAGGGTGTCGCGACGCACAGTTTGAGAACCACTGCCTTAAGCACTTTCATTATGAGAGCCACATTTATCAGCAAAGCAAAATATTTAAAGATTCCTATCGATTTAACACTACACTCAAAAGTATTACATTAGGCTAGTGAAAATGAAGGAAATTTTAAATATTTTCTTTTTTTAACTTGTTCTTTTAAAGGCTACCATTTGTAATAATTTTTCAAATACTTATAACAAATAAATTTCCATTCTTACAACTGAATTTCATAAATTTATCATAAGCACTTGCTGATTTTTCTGTACCATTTCAGAAATCCTCTTGTGAACCAGTTACTATGAAAGAAATAGAAAAAAGAAAGTCACATCTATCAGAATTAACAGCTCAAGACAAAAAGGAAACTTTAAATTTGAAAAGAGGAATACTAAACAACTGTGATAGACATCATATATCTCCAAATCATACTGAAGATCATGTGTGCATACAAGAAGGTGAAATTGGTAAAATTAAAAATTTTAGAGATGGAACAAAATGTTTAGCTCGTAACTTATCTGGCCCAATCATGTCTTCCAGTACCTCTCTTGTAGTGACTACAGCTTCTAGCATTCAAATGGAAAATATAATTACACCAAAAGTGACTGAGAGGTCATCAAATGTATGTAGTATGTTTCCTGAACATCACAATTATACAGATATTTGCACTGATCAATCTAAATCAAGTAATGCATTTTCACCTCTTAATTCCCCATCTGTAATCCCTAACAAATCACATATTTCTTTAGATTCTAGTATTTATGTTGTTAATAAAAAGGCCGAATATGCTGATGAAAATGCAAATAATACAAGCACAACTTCAGATATGGATATTCATGAGCATCAGAAACCTGACCAAGAACTGCCTTTTGATTCCACACACCATGAATGCAGCTCCACCGGAGGAGATTTCCTTCCAAAACATGTCAAGGGTGCAACAGCCATAAACACATTAGTGCCTTCTGAAATTAATTATTTTGTCCAAAAAAGTAATTTGCCTTATGAATTTCAAGATGAAAGATACATTGAAATTAAACCTAATATAATTTCTTCTGCTGAGGCACAGAAAGCTGCATTACTGTTATCCGGAGAAAAAAGGCAACAGGTAGAAAACCATGTACATGAAGGTATGTTAGAAGAATAGATATAAATAATAATATATATTTTTACTATATATATTTGTTATATCGACAATTAACAGTTAACAAAATTAAGTTATTATTGATAGTTAATAAAATTAATTAATAGTTAATAAAAATTTCATTGAAAGTTAAATATGATTAGTTCAAAGTGATCCTATTATTATTTTCCACTATATTTATACTCAGAATGCATATTTTATGTGGAACTACACCTGACAGGTACCAACTTTCTTTATAATTTCTGCGGGGAAAAATGGGCATTTCTAAATTCCCCATGAACTGGTGTAGTCCACAGGCAATTTGGAAAATAAAAAAAATATATAAAATGAGTTGTTTTTTTTATTATTATTGTTGTCACTTTTTTTTAAAAAATTACAAAAAATATTAATTTCAGAAAATTAAAAAGAAAAGTATCAAACAAAAAGTATCGATGTGAATATATTAATCCGATCATTTTCCAATTGAAAAGACCATTCACATGAAATTTTAAACACGCACACATTTCTGCTTATTATCTGTACAAATACTTCTAAAAAAAAACTGAAAAGGCAAAAGTATACATACATATTAGATACTATTCTACACTTCAATTTTCTAAATTTTATTTCAGATTTGGCCCACTTCACAGAATGCAAAATGTGATATCTACTTATCTAGCTTCCTACAGAATAGCATCCATCTTGAACAAATATTATGTTGCATTTCCATGCCTATTTTATGGGGCGAAAAAAAAAAAATCTTTCAAAACAACTCCTGTGTAACTGTAGATATTTAATTGACTTGTGGGAGTGGAAAGGCAAGTGCAGTGGGGCCTCGACTTACGATGACACCAACATCCGATATTCTTAGGAACCTGTATACCTTCCATACGATCTCGTATTTTAAGGACCAATAATATTTGCAGGTACCAATGGCTTTCCAATATAGTTGAGACGATACATGGGCAAAAATTTTCAGAAGCATGGAGTACGGAACATCACTCATACAATTGTTCTCAACTGCTTGGTCTCAACCAATTTCTATAAAATTGAAATTGAGTTTGTTGATCAGGAGGGTTATCTTCACGAGCAGGTTTTAACACTGACGAAACTGGCCTCTTCTGGAAGCGAATGCCCAGGAGAACATACATCACTAAGGATGAGGCTAGTTTACCTGGGCATAAGCCTATGAAACATAGGCTCACTGTCTTGTTGGGTGTCAATGCCTCTTGAGATTTTAAGCTGAAGCCTTTGCTTGTGTATCACTCTAACACCCCCAGAGTATTTAAACAACAAAAGGTCGACAAAGGCATGCTGGGAGTATTTTGGCGCAATAACAAGACCTGGGTTACAGGATATGTCTTCAGTGAATGGGAGCTTGAAGTTTTCTGTCCTTCAGTGAAGGGTTATCTTGAGAAAAATAAGCTTCCTGTGAAGGCACTGCTCCTGCTGGATAATGTGCCAGGCCATGATCCCAAACTTGTTCAATCTCTTGAGGCACATTTTTGACTTTGTTCAAGTCAAATTTTTGCCACCCAACACCACTCCTCTTCTTTAACCAATGGGCCAGCAAGTGATTGCAAACTTCAAGAAAATCTACACCATGAAAATGTTCACAAGTTGCTTTTCAAACTCTGGTGAAAATGCTGTCAACCTCAAAGATTTTTTGAAGGTCGAAGTTCAACATGCTGGACTGTGTGAGGTTGATTGTAAGTTCTTGGAATGATGTTTCCACAGGGTGCTTAAAATTCAGCCTGCCTGGAAAAACATCTGGCTTTAATTATCCATAACATTGACGGATTTGAAGATGATGGTGCCTTGGCAAATGATATTATCACTCTTGGTAAATCAGAGGGTCTGGAGGTTGATAAAGAGGATGTGGAGGACCTTATTGTTGTTATTATTATTATTGTTGCTCTTATATTATTTCTCCCTGACTGGGGGTTCCACCTCGTGATGGGTATTGCTACCAAGTACACAGGGTGGTTGTTGTTATCGTGTTGTTATTATTATTGTTGCTCTCTTATATTATTTCTCCCTGACTGGGGGTTCCACCTCATGACGGGTATTGCTACCAAATACACAGGGTGGTTGTTGTTATGTCTAGTGTTACTGTTGGTCAAGGAACTCTCTGACTATCCTACAGGTGTTCAGAATTGCTACTTTCTGGAGTTCCTTGTAGGGTTTGCTAGTAGACCTATTGCTGCTAGGCTGTTATGTAGGGTCTTTGGCATGATACCTGTGGTTGACACGATGATCGGGATGGTCGTTACTTGTTGCATATGCCACATCTCTCTGATCTCCTGTCTTAGGTTCGCATACTTCCTGATTTTTTCCCCATGGGTTTTCTGCAGGTTGCCAGTGTTGGGTACCGCTATGTCAATCAGATAGGTAGTCTTTATTTCTTGTCCACAAGGGTTATGTCCAGTCTGTTGTGCAGGATTGTCCTATCCATTATTATGGCACAGTCCCAGTACAGCTTGTGGGTTGGAGTCTCTAGTACTGACTGGGGTTCATATTTGTAGTATGGTACACTTTCTTCGACCAACTGGTATTTCCTTGCTAGCTTCTGATGTATTATCCTGGCTACCTGGTCGTGTCTATGAGTGTATTCAGTCTGGGTGATCACCTTGCATCCCGCTGTGATGTGTTGGATTGTTTCGGAGGTCAGGTGGCATCGTCAACGAACACTCCAGGCTCCTTGGCGATGTATTTTCTATAGTTCCTGGTGTTGATTCCCTGGTCTTGGATGGTGAGCATGAATCCTTCAGTCTCGGGAAAGGGCGTCCCGCTCATGAGCCATGCATTGGAAGCAATTTTATCTATGTGATCTTGATGGAGATCATTGTAGTGTCTGCCATGGAGTGTCTTCTCTGCCCATCTTTCTATCTTCGTTTGTACCTCCTGGTTTTGGGGGGGGATTCCTCACTTAGGTTCAGTGGGGTATACTGCTTGTCTATCTTCCTTATGGCCTGGTGGAGTGCTGCTATGTGTTTCTTGAAGTAATCCTTGAGGTTAACTATCGCTGTTTTCTGTTGCTCTATCAGGCCTCTTTCCCCCTTCTTCCTGGCAATTGTCAGTCTCTCCACGGCAGATTTTGGGTGGTGTTGGCGGCTCTTGGTCGTCATTGTCCTTGTCTTTCTCATGATATCCTCCAGCTCGGTGTTAGTCCAATCTATGATCCCGAAGGAGTATGCTAGCACTGGGACTGCAATGGTGTTTATGGCTTTAACTGTGTTTCCTCCGTTCAGCTTTGCTTTCAGCAGGCTTCTGAGTCTCTGATGGTATTTTTTGGTCAGGCAGGTCTTAATTTCCTTGTGCTGTAACTGCTGAGCCTGCATCATCTCCTTTTCCATGACGCACTATAATCTTGCTGTTTTTGCACCACAAAAATTCAAAATCAATCAAGCATCATCTCCAAGTATTTGTAGGCCTCTCCCTCTGCCATGGCTTCGATCTCTTTATCACTCTGCAGCTGGTAGTTTCGGTTGACTAATTTTTCCTGACACAGTGTGTAGGTCTTGCACGTCTCTAGACCAAATTCCATACTAATATCATTGCTGAATTCGTCGGTGATCTTGGAGTAGTTGCTGAAGGTGTTTTTCAGTTCCAGCGTAGAGCTTGATGTCATCCATGTACATCAGGTGGGTGAGGGTGTACAGGTTTTCCTTCCTTCTTTGAGGTTATATCCATACTTGCTGCCGTTGAGGATGGTAGATAGTGTGTTAAGTGCTAGACAGAACCACAATGAGCTCAGGGCATCTCCCTGAAAGATTCCTCTCCTGATGGGCATTGGCCTGGTTGTGATGTTTCTGACCTTAATGGTAGTACTCCATTTCGCCATCGTTTTGCCTAGGAAGTTTGTCACTATCGGATTGACTTTATAGATGTTCAGCATCTCTATTAGCCAGCTATGAGGCACGGAGTCGAAGGCCTTGCGGTAATCAATGTAGGCTGTGTACACGTTGTTGCGGTAATCGATGTAGGCTTGCTCCATAACCACGGCATTTGTGGTTAATTTCTCTTTGCATCCTTTCTGCTGTTCGGCCATTATGTTCTGGCTCTCTAAGTGGTCTGATATCTTCCTGGTTATACAGCTGGTCAGGATCTTGTACATTGTTGGGAGGCAGGTGATTGGCCTATATTTCGCTGGATTTCTTGTATCTTCGTCTTTAGGCTTCAGATATGTGATTCCTTGAGTGAGAAACTTCGGAACTGTCTCTGGGTGCCTTATCATTCAGGTGAACTGCTCTGCCAGGTACTTGTGTGTGCAAGTGAGCTTCTTGTACCAGTAGTTGTGGACATTATCTATTCCTGGAGTTTGCCAGTTGTGAGTTCTTGATCGTCTGTCTTACTTCTTCTTCTTCTTCTTCCCAAATCTTCCATCCTCTCATTACTTGTACATCCTTGGCTTTCTTGCGTTCTAGTTCTATCCAGGTTGCTTCGCTGTTATGTCTTACTTCCCTTCTCCATATGTTTCCCCAGAATTCCTCAATCGTCTTCTTCTCGGGTGGTCCGTTCCCTTCTTTCCCATCTTCTCCGAGATTCTTGTAGAAGTCTCTTTGATCCTCATCAAAAATTCGGTTGTTTATTTTCCTCTGGGAGCTCTCTTTGTATCGGCATAGTCTCTTGCTGAGGCCAAGGAGGTTCTGCTTCAATGTGTCCAAGTACTCCCCTATTCTCTCATTCTTTGTCTCATGTTTGCTGTGGATGCTGTCTCTCTTGAGGATTCTCTTCACTTTGCCAATCACTTTCTTGCTTCTATTTCCCCATTGGTACTGGGTTAATTAGCCTATCTTGACTCTTAATTCTTCTATCTTCTGTTGAAGTCTTCTTTCCCAATCTGGTGATTCCTTCTGTTTTCGGTTCTTCTGCTGCTGGTCTCTCGCTTCACTGGGCCATCGTGCCCCTCCCACCTTATTATTATTAGCCATATGGTGCAAGGAAGCCTGAAGCTTATGCTGCACCAAACAAAAAAAATTTAAGTGCCAAACTTTGTGGGTGGCCAAACCCATACAAAGTTTGGCACACCCAGTGTGCCAAACCCATACTCACCAGATGTGAGCCCCTGTATTGACGTCATGGGCGTGAACTAACAATAGAGGAGCTATAAGAGTTGGAGAAAATTACGGAGAGTGACACTGGAGAGAAAGAAGAAGAAAAAGACACCCAAAAAGTGTCACCTGAAGAGTTGATGACTGTCATTTCTTGTTGGGAGCATTTAAGAGAAGTGGTAAAAAATCACCCCAACATTTAAAAAAAATGAACTCATGATGGGCAAAATGGAAGACCAAGTAATTTTTTATTTCAGGAAGTTACAAAAAAGTTGTCAAAAATAGTGCACTTTGGACAGTTTCTTTGCCAGTAGCGACAAAAGACTGAAAAGACTATGCCACCATTGATTTCATCAGCTCTGCACTTCAAATCTAAGGTAAATTCTAATTTATTGTTTGTTTTTTTTTTTTTTAAGATGTTTTATAAAGTAAAATAAAGTGCAGCCATTATCAACCCACTGCAGGATGGAAGCCTCCTCAGCAATTCATGCTGAGGGAAAATGGACCGTAATCTGCCACACTGGTCCAGTGCGGGTTGGCAGATCGACCGTATTCAGCAGTCAGGGGCTTGAACCCCTGTCTACTCAAAGAGCGTGTGCTACTGCACTCCCGCTCCTGACCACTTGGCTACGGAGACCTATTTATTAAATAATCTTTATAAAACACTCATTTTTAATGTAAAAATGAAGTATAACATATAAGAAATGCCTATTTTATATGTTGTTGGGGAACAAATCACAGGGAATTAATGTATTATTGGTTTCAACTTACAATATTTTCAACATACAATGTTGAACATACAATAATTTCAACATTCAAAATACAATGGGTTTTGTGGAACGAATTACCATTGGATGTTGCCCCCCCCCCCCACTTTAATCTTGAACATTAAACAAACACAGAATTTGCAACTTTCTAGTAAAGTCAGTTCTTGCAAATACAAGTCACACAAATGAAAAAAAATATTATGTAAATGGTGCCCGAAAGGTGCTTTCATTTAATTATTCCATGAAACCTGTATGGAAAAAAAATTCAGAAACTATTACAATAAAAGTTCAACTGAATTTAGGAAGCTAGGAATAATTTCAGATTTTTAATCATTAATTAAAAGTTAATGCACAAGCATGTTCTGTGGATTTAAGAACTATGGTTACTGTGGAGATCATGTGTCACACCTTCTTTGCTATCATGTTCCTTTAGCTATTTGAAAACTGTTATGATGGCATGGATACTTTAAAAATAACAGTAAATCCAATCCATATATGAGTACAGTCCACTGTTATTGCAGTATGTCAATCAGCTGATTTGTGAGGTCAGTGTAACCTGTACAGAAAGGTGTGAAGTATGATTTGTTGGACTATAGCACCTTTTATTGGTACATTATAGCTGTAGCTGCTGATGCTCCAAAACAATTCAAACAAATGGCACCTTTTATCCACAGGCTACCGGCAATGATTTTTTCAGCACCATATTTTTAATCGTTTTATTTGTGATGAGTAGTTTAGCATTCATGAACGACCAAACTGCAGTTCTATCAGCATGTTTCAGATCAACACAGACATAAACGTGCCTGGGCTAAAACCAGAAATCAGTAATGTTTCATCACTCTTATTTTGCAAGTGATGTCATAATTCATGCTATATATACAAGTATATATATATATTTTTTTTTACTTCTCATATGTGTAATTATATTAGAGGACGGAATGCACAAGGCCTTGTGAATGTTGCATTACCAGGGTACCTGCCCACCCACTGATGATGAAGCCCACTAGCTTTGAAACGATCATCTGGGTGGTGGTATCCTCTGAAAATAAATAACAGTAGTCTTCTCTACTAGAGAAGCGTTATTTATTTTAAGTAGTGCAATAGCAGCTATCTCGTTGTGAAGGCAGCCACAATATGAAATACAATTAAAATGATGCCTTTTATACTACATACGTAGTTCAAATTTATGGGTTAACTATGGTATATCTACACCGATATTATATAGTGTAATTATATGGACTACTTTTTTGGCATGTACTACTTTATTAAGATAAGAGAATTATGCTGATTGTTGCACAGTTAGGATAAGTTTAAAAGTAGATTGTCTAATTATATTTGTGTTACTTTCAAATTAGATTAACAAACTCACCTACTTTAATCATTAAGTTTCGTGGTATAAAATAAACCACTGACTTTTTTTTTTTTTTATCTCCAACTTTCAAATTGCTCATTATCTTTTACAGAATATCACAATATATTACAAGTATCATTGACTAAGAAAAGGTTGAAAATCAGTCATAGAATGAAAAAGCACATATTAAAGATTAACTAGTTGCAAACCTGTTTCAAGATCATCAGTGTTATCATAGATATTAAAGTCAATGATATAACTAAAATTGTTTGTACCTTTCCTTGTATCATTCACATAAGCAAAGAATTCCAGTTTTCAATCATGAAATAATGGAATTCTTTATTGTTATGATTGAATTCCTTGCTATTGACCAAAGAATTCTCCTAATCTTCCTTACCACACCTAATCCTATAATTTTACTGCAGACAAAAACAAAAAAAAAGTTTCTGCTCCAAGTTGGCCAATGTATTTGAACTATTAATATATTTGGAGTGAATGTATATTAACATAATACATATTCACTCCATGTATTGTTCTTTACTATTAAAGTCATCAGTTCTTTTGACATCCATTTTAACATTTATCATGAACTCCACAAATATCAATTCAAAAAATATTAATAAATAATATATATATATTTTTGTCTTATATTCAGTTTCACCTCTTTACAAAAAACCAAATTGTCACTATTATAGTTGCACTCCATCTTTCTTGGTAGCATTGTTCCATTATATCTTTGTGGATTCTTTCACCTTGTTCATTACTAATAGCACTGTTATCTGAGGGAAAAGAAAAAAATTCAGATTCGAATGTTAAAAGTGTGTTTTAAGAGCTGCCTAGTAGCTTTATTTTATAGTTATGCAAGAGTTCATTTGTTAAGTTTTTTTTTTTTTTATTAGCTAAAATCCCCATGAAGAAAGGGGTTCTACCTAGGATAGTTTGGTGCATGACAATTCTGTATGCAACAGTTCAGTACATGACAGTTACGAGATAAATTGGTGACAATTTGGTATATGTACAACAATTTGGTGACTACAACAATTTTATGTATGCATGACAGTTTTCTGATCTCTTTATGATATGGTGTATCGTAAAGAGATCAGAAATTAACAAAATCAATGAAGTAAAAGGTTTAGGAAACAGGAGAAGTTTTGGTAACTTATAAAGGGGGAATGCAGAAATTTAAATTAAGAAAATAATCTAATTTTTATCCATTTATTTTGTATAAAGGATTCATGCCAATCCTTCTCTTAGGCAGGTTGGAAAGTAAGTACACCTATTTCACCATCACTCCATCCATATTGTAACACCTTTAATCCAGTTAAGATTATACCACTCTGCATGGTTTTCGATCTATGTAAATTAAGAGCTGGTTTTAACTCAGTTTTTTATGCCAATTTCAGAAATGTTATTCGTATTTTTCTGTCACATACTGTTTTTTCACGAATCACTTAAGTTGATGTCATGAGTTGTGTTATTGAATATATTAAGTTAGGAGTAAATGCTGGGAATTTGTAAACTAAATCTTCCCAATGTGGCAACCTTCAGTCATTTGTTTCTTAACCTTGAGAGCTCCATGCAGCAGTGTTTATCAATGTGAGCTCAATTTATTTTTGAAGTTATCGTGCCAAACGTGCTGAAAAATGAGTAAAATATCTTCACGCAAGTGGTTAAACAATCCAAACTTATTTTGTTATATTTGTAGAAGTTATATGTAGTCCTCAAGACAAGGCAAGATATTACAGAATTTGTAAAAAATTTGTATTTTGCTTATTTTGGAGTGAAACTCAGTGACAAAGATAAACAATGGGCTCCACATAAAGTTTGCCAAACCTGCGTTGAAACATTGAGATTTTGGAAAAATGGTAAAAAGAAGGCAATGCCTTTTGCAATTCCCGTGATTTGGCAGGAGCCTACAGGGGCACCTCCGTAGCCACGTGGGCAGGAGCAGCAGTGTGTAGCACACGCTTCTTGATTAGACTGGGGTTCGAGCCTGTGACCACCAAATATGGAGGATGCGGAAAGGTCAGGGAATGACCACTACATATCCCTGGAGCAATATGGCCTTAGTTGCTAATACTCCTAAAAAAAAAAAAAAAAAAGGAGACTACAAACCATTATGATGACTGTTCCTTTCTTAGTTATTGTGAAGAGATACAATGCAAAGAGTTAGAAGGGCATTGTGTATCTTAATGTTCCACCTACTCTTAGACCAGTCCCACATGGAGAAAACTTGCTTATTCCATGCCCTCCTCTTATATTGGAGAGTGAAGCTTCTGAAGATGAAACTGTAGTCTTCACCTATGGACAGGACCCAAAATTATGGCACTCGTGCACTCAGACAGTTCGGTGAGAAGTGGTACTCGCACGGATAAGAATAGGGCATACCCATCTGACTCACCTCCATTTACTCACCGGCAATGATCCTCCTCAGTGTTCACACTGCTCTGAACATCTAACAGTCAAACATATTTTGATTGACTGTCCACACTATCAACCACATCGTACTTCAACACTTCAAAATCTGGCTAGTCTTCAAGAACCGCTGACACTACATCATATCATAGGAGAGGAGGCAAATATTAAGAAACTTTTCTGCTTTCTGAAACAAATTGGGAGTGTATAACCTTTTATGAATAGCTCTCAGAACTGAAATGAATTTGAATTGTTACGTTCTTTATTATTTTCTGATATAACTACGAATAGGCGCACTATAGCCATAGCAGCTAATGTGCCAATAAACAACCATACCACACACATACCTCTTCACCTATGGAGACATTGAGCCCAGCCCTCATCGTGAAATCAGTGATCTGCTAAGAGATTTAAATTTACCAAAGGAATCGGCAGAACTCCTTAGTTCTAGATTTATGAGTTAGTCAAAAAATTTCTTCTAGCACATTGGACATTTTTCTCGTGGTACAGACATACAGAATGAGAACTAGTCCCCTACTTTTCTGAGGGTGATTCGATGGTTTTTTGCAGTAATATAAATGACTTAATGACCTGTTTAGGAATTAGTTACAATCCTACACAGCGGAGACGTTTTATTGACTCAACAAAGAGGAGTCTCAAAGGTGTGTGCTCTACAATGGGTATAAATATGGATCAATTCTAGTAGCTCACTCAGTGCATTTGAAAGAAACATGAAAATTTTAAGAAGTTGTTGACACAATATTAAGTATGAAAAACATGGTTGGTTGGTCCACGCTGACTTTAAATTTATAAATATATTACTTGGATAGCAATCTGGCTGCACAAAAATATCTTTCTTTTTGTGTGAGTGGGACAGTTGGGAAAGGAGTAAGCACTGGGATGTCAAGGTCTGGGCAAAGACCAATAGTTCACCACTGGTAGACCCTAAATGTCCTTCCCCCCCTCCCTTGCATGTCATACTGGGGTTGATGAAACAGTTTGTGAAAGCTTTACCAGGAAGGTCCCTGCTTCAGCTACCTTTGTACTAAATCAATCACCCAAGAGAAGGTAAAACTAGGTATTTTTGTCGTATTTCAAATTTGCAAACTGCTGAGGGACCGAGATTTTGAGGGAACTATGAATAAAAGAGAAAAACAGGCATGGATTAGCTTCAGGCCTGTTGTTGAAAACTTCTTAGGGAACAAGGATAGACTACAAGAATATATAGTCGAAAATATATTGGCAAACTTCAAGAAGCTGGGCTGGACAAATCTTTTGACTGTCATTCATGTATGATTTTTCATTATTTTCCCAACAGTGTGGGGAGACTGAAAAGAAAGAATAAAAGTTTTCCAAAGAAAGTTATGCATGAGGAAATGCTTGCAAATGAATGCACACTCCACATAAATTTAACGAGTAGTTTCCACGGGGCATAAACAATGCTTTGGGATTAATTTCCTTGATTTTAGATTGGACCCCACCATGAATTCCTGCCCATGGTTGCCACATTGTCATAGCCTTGACAGCGGCACAGATTTACATCCACTCCATCCTTTTCTAAATTATTCAAAATTTCTTAATAATGTATCCCCAATTCACAAAGGGGGATCGAAGGGTGACACGAGTAATTACAGACCAGTTAGTTTAACTTCTGTTCCGGGTGAAATAATGGAGTCACTGGTTAAAGATGCATTGCAGGATCATCTAGACAAGACTGCAGCAATAATTCAGACACAGCATGGGTTTGTTAAGGGAAAGTCTTGTCTGACAATGATTGGATATTATGATGTGGTTACAAAGGAACTGGATGCAAAAAATAATTTTGATATCATGTATTTGGATTTCAGGAAAGCTTTTGACACTGTTGCACATGGAAGACTATTGTACAAATTGGAGCAGAATGGTATTAAGGGTAAGTTGCTACAATGGATAAAAGGATGGTTAAGTGGGAGAAGGCAGAGGGTGGTAATCAATGGGTGCTGCTCTTCGTGGACTAATGTTATTAGTGGAGTCCCACAGGGTTCAGTGTTGGGTCCACTGTTGTTTTGTATATTTATCAATGATATTGATGAAGGTATATCAGGCTTAATGTCGAAGTTTGCAGATGATACAAAGGTTGGCAGGGTTGTTAATGGCAGTGTGCTACAACAGGATCTAGATAATTTGGGCAGATAGGCTAAGAAATGGCAACTGAAGTTTAACCTTGACAAATGCAAAGTACTGCATATGGGTAGAAGTAACCCCAGAGAAACGTACCAACTGTGTGGTACTACACTTAAGGTGGTAGAAAATGAAAAAGACCTGGGAGTAATTGTGCAGGCAGATATGAAGGTTTCTGAGCAGTGCAGACAGGCTGCCAGGGCAGGTCATGAGGTTTTGTCAATGATATATAGGAATTTTGCTAGCAGGGAAAAGGAGGTGATTATCCTTCTGTATAAGGCAATGGTCGGGCCACGCCTTGAATACTGCGTACAGGTCTGGAGGCCTCATTTTAGGAAGGATGTAGATTTACTTGAGCATGTACGGAGAAGGGCAACAAGATTGATGAGGGGAATGAAGGGATCCTCTTACCAAGAAAGGCTTAAGTTCTGCAAATTGCAGTGGCTGTAGACTAGGCACCTGCGCAGTGATGTGATTGAGGTGTCTAAGGCCTTGAATGGGTTGAGCACGCTGAATTATGATGCACGCTGAAATTCTGATGGGATCCTTCCACTTGTTCAAATTATGAACCTGGGGGGGCATAAATTCAAATTAAGAAAAGACAGATGTAGAATAGATGTGCGGAAATTTGCCTTTAGCCAGCGGGTGGTTAATTGATGGAACAAACTTCCATCTGTCGTGGAAATTGATAGGTTGAATAAATTTAAGGAGGAACTGGACAGGCATTTGGAGGGAATGGTGTGATATTTTTTTTTTTTTTTTTTTGGCTGATGCTGCATAAACTCATACACATGCTTTCTTGCATCACATGCCACTACTACTACTACATCAAAATTTGCTAAACAGTGATCAAGGTTTTTTTCTGATAGAGGCATTGATATGAATTTTCCCTGTTGAATTATGAATTAAAGAGACCTAATGAAAAGCAAATTGTCCTTTTGCAAAAGAAATGCCAATACCCCACACTATTTAAACAACTTCTCAGAAACTTGTATATTTAGATTGCTGTTGACAGTTATATGTTTACCCAGGTGGCCTTTTCTTTTTTTGTTGTTTTGCTTTCTTAAGTATCTGTATCTGTTATACATTTAATTTACCTGAGTCAGAACTTTCAAATAAGTGCTGCTGCATATAAATGTGTAACAAATTTTGTTGTTTTTTTTTTTTTTTTTATCCTAAGAAGTAGACTAGTTTTTGTGATTAATATCAATTAATATACATTCCCAGAAAAGTAAACAATATATCCCTATGTCTTATAAAATTGAAATTTCTTAAGAAATCTCATTTAGAAATAAAAGTTGGCTTAACAGTTTATGATAATCTCACAGAAAATTCAATTTTCTCAGTGAGTTAAAGCTCATAAATTTTAACTTTCTGGGCATATTCTGTGATATTTTTTATGTTCATCTTATTCTGTTTTTTATCCCCAGCTGTGATAGATAATTTTTTACTTTATATTTAACTTGGTATTGAACTTTGTGTAACAATCCAATTATTCTCTCTCCTGTGTCTTCTTGTATTGTAACTCTTTCTTTTTTATGTATGTTTCAGAAAAGCCACACAAAATCCTGAAATTTCATATGGAAAAACCGGTGTCAGATCACTGTATTAATGTTATTTGTCATATGGCCATTCCAGATCATCAGGAAATTATCAACTCTGAAAATGCTCTCCTAGGAAATTCCAATGATCAAAACAAAGTGCACTTGTTTCAAGAGAAGATGCCATCAACTGCATTATATACTGATATATCACATTTAACAAAAGTGAAAAGAGAGTCACAAATTAACTCCGATGAAAAGTGCTTACCACCTTTATCTGATGTAATTTTCCCTTGTGAAAGTGGTATATCATTAGGTGTTAATGATGCTCATAAAGAATTATACAAATATGAAATGCCTACAAAAGCATCAGAAATTAAACATCTAGTTGGAATTAATAACAGCACAGAGGTCAAAGATAGAATATTATCCCATGCATATTGTAATAGTAGCTCACATTTAGTCTCAAAAGATAGTTTTAAAGTGGGTTATAATGGTAATGCAGTGTATTTAAAAAATGAAAAGTCATTTGAGAAAAATATTAAAGAAGAAAAAGATGATAGAGTTTGTTTTAAAAAAACAGAAAATACTTTCACTAGTAAGGTTTCTAATCAGACTGAAGGGGTCGTTCAAGTTGATAGCAATATACAACAAAAAGTGTATTCACCATTATGGGGGAATTTTTCTACAGAAACTAAAAATTGTAGTTTGCCAAATGTGAATGATCAGAATGACACAAGAATGCTTGTTAAAGGTTTAAATGAATTTGATAAGATTGAGCTTGAGGCTTCTAAAATAGCTGAAAGAGTTGGAAATGAAATGGAAGATTCCATAACTGACTTCACTCAGAGCAGTTGTAGCTTTTTACCTGATTTAAATCCTCCATCTATGATGAGTGATTTAGCAGCACTAAGCATGACAAGTAGTGGATTATCAGATATGATGTCTCTGAGTAGCAAGTTTGGTGATGATGACTTTACAAATGTTAAAAATTATAAAGATAAAAAAATGATTTCGAATCACCAGAAATCTGAAATAACACAAGTACAAAATCCTGAAAATGAAATTTCTACAAACTGTGGTAAAATTCCATTTGGTCGTGAAACAGAACATTCCAATATGAGAAACAGTGAAACATATGAGGTTTTAGACAACATTAAACCACCTTCTGTAATGCAAGAAGTGTCCATGACAAACAGTTGCTGTAGTATAAGTAGTGTTAATTCTGACATATTAGGAAGCATATCACAAGCTAATGGCTCCAGTGCCCAAAACAGTACAGAATTATTTGAGAGACTTAATGCTGCCACTGCTATGGTTCAAGTGTATTCACGTGAACTGTCAAATATTATGACTGGCAGCATGAAAAGTAGCTATAATTCAGATTACTTAGATAATGTTAAACCACCATCTGGTTATCAAGATATTGCAGAAGTAACTGTTGAGGATGGTCAGGAAGGTGGATCAGACACTTTAGCTTCAGATGCTGATGTTGAAGAAGAATTGCCACATGATGATGAAGGTTCCATGCTGTCTACTGATACTGTATATGGGCAACTACATAGTTCATTAGATAAAGACAACCAAAATGATAGCATGGAAAATCTGATTAGTAGTCTTGATACCTTACAGGAAAATAGACATTCATCACTACCAAAAAATAAAGTACTGCAGGGCAAAGCAAGAATAGTTAAGCCAGTTATTCACAGAATTTCGGCAACCCAAGAACAGAAAAAATTATCAAAATTAATTACTGTAAATGATGGTAAAGAGTTACTGGATCTGAACAAAGGTAATGTAGATAGTAAAGTAAGCAAATCACCTACAAAGAATAGTGATGGAACACCTTCTTCAAATGTAAGACCAACAAGAGCATCAACACTTAGAGCTTCTCATAACCAGAAATCCCTTGATACAAGATCAACAATTCACTATGGCACAAAAGTGGCAACTAAACAACATATTAAAAACATGAAAGGAAGAACTTATTGCATTCTCAGAAAAGGTTTACCAAAAAATGTGAATTCATTTCATACAACTTTAGTAAAAAATTCTTCTCACATTACGAGTAATAACAATAAGAGTAGTGCTCATTTAAAAGAACATTCTAAACTATTAAATAAACAAGGAACATTTACAAAGAAACCATGTTCCATAGATTCTTCACAAATGTCTTCTTCAGATTTAAATTCTTCTGTTAATTTAAATAATGAACAATCCTTGATTCAATTACAAAAGAGTGAACCTGATCTTCGTAGTTCTTCAGACAGTGTGATACAGAAGACAGCTTCAAAAAAATATGAACTGTCCCAGAGCATTGACATTAGTGTAAAAAAAATGTATTCATCTGCTCAAAGGAAAGAATTATGTAAAACTGTGAAAAAATCTACTAGTTCTTGTATGTGCAGGCATGAAGTAACCAGAAAAAAGGAACGTCCTGTTTCTCTTTCTGATTCATCTGTCACTGTGACAAAAGTAAATAATGTAGATATATCTAGTAAGGTAACACTTGTGGAAAATTCCACTCTTCCTAAAAAGAAAGAAGTTAACTCTAAAATTGCTTATTTATGGAAAAGGAAAAATATTACTTCACCCAATATGCAGTTTGCCACAAATACTCCCAACAATACTTCCAGAAAGCTTTCTTCGTCTAGAAGCTTTAGTGGTGAAATAACCAAAACCTCAGCAGAGTCATCAAGGTGAGTTGATTTTTCTTATGAAGAATATTTTGTGCTGTGTGCATACACACACACTTTTGCACTTTTGAATGGACTGATCCCAAAAAGCACTATAAGCAGGATTTCATCCCCCCCCATCCTTTTTGGGGGCTATTTTTTATCCATAATTTGGTAGATAACATTGATTCATCTTTTTTTTTTTTTTTTTTTTTTTTTTGTAAGGGTATATATGCAAGTTAAATACCTACATGCTTAATGTACTATGCTTGCTGTTATGGCACCTTCAAAATTTTTGTGCTTAAAAAGAATAAAAAATTTTAAAACAATTTTATTAAATTAAACTAAGCATACCTTGGGTATCACCGTATAAGCGTGATATATATAGTAGTAACATAATAAACATAGCACTAATGAAAATTATTAATGCTATGTTGTACACAAGACACTAATTATTGTATCAGCAAGGAAAGCAGATGAATAATGTTAAATTTAAAATAAGCTGAAGAGAGTGTGCAAATGCAATGATGAATAGCTACCCAACTGAATTGTACAGAGCAGCCTATCTACATTTAAGGACTCAAGTTGAGTATGAAGTAAACATTACCTGCACTTGACAATTTCTGCAAAGTAAACAAACTGTATGATTAATGATTCCTAAAAAATTAGTTTCTATTATAACTTTTCCCAAGTGAAATCAACAGGAAGGAGGGTTATATCCAGGTTTATTTCTTCTTAAGACCTTAAAATAGGCAATATAAATTTGAAATTGTTTAAACAGGAGTACTATAGCCATTAAAAAATGCATGGTGCTTCATAGGATTGATCATGGGGCTACAAATGGTGCTTCACAGGATTGATCCTAGAACCATAAGAAAGCAGCATTAAAAAGTGGGATAGTGCTATAAGCAAGAGGGCTATAGCAAGGGTTTACTGTATATATGATATATGCATGAGTATTAGTTAATGTAAAAGTTAGTCAACAGTTACTGTGTGTGTATGATACAATAATAAAAAGGATTGAATAAAAATTTTTAGAATTTTTTTAAAAATAATATATATATATATATATATATATATATATTAAAGTAACTTTACATTAGGATCACCAACCTAGTACCTGGTTGTTGCTACATTTAGTGCATAGCACAGTCTGGATACATCAAAGCATAGACTCTGCTCATGAGCTGCTATAGAATGACCATGGTATGTTAACCTGTGTTGACCACACTGCATTCCACTGTTGCTGGGAATTTGATGGTATTAGAATATACTGCATCAAATTGTCCATTCTGTGATGTCCTGTGCATACATTTGGTCTGAGATTCCAAGTTAGGCAGAAAGAGAATGAAGAACTTGCTTGGTTGCCTGATGAACCAGTCCAATGCTGCGCAGTTTGTAAAAAATTATAAATAAATATATAATTATAATGTGTATACACCACTTGAGAAATGTCATTTTGCAGTTGTAAAGGAGGAGGGGGAATGTAGTACCGCAATGCTGAAATCCTCAGCTAACAAGTTGGACATGAACATGCAATTATTAATTTATACTTCTCTGCAGGACTGCAGTAGCAGCATTGGATTGGTCCATCAGGCAATCAAGCAAGTTCTCCATCCTCCCATTGACCAACTTTCCCATTTTCATAATACTTGTATTTCAGGAAAGCTTTTGATATTGTTGCACATAAAAGACTGCAGTACAAATTCGAGCATTGTGGCATTAAGGTTAAGCAACTGATCTGAATAAAGGGATGTTTGAGTGGGAGACGATAGAGAGTGGTTATTAATGGACAGCGCTCTTCAATGACCTAATGTTATATTAATAGTAATCGTGGCATGTGATGCAAGAAAGCAAGCATATGAGCTTATGTAGCATCAGCCAAAAAAAATTCGCACAACCATTCCCTTTAAATGTCTGTCCAGTTCCTCCTTAAATTTATTTAACCTATCAACTTCCACGACAGATGGAAGTTTGTTCAAGCAATTAACCACCCACTGGCTAAAGGCAAATTTCCGCACATCTATTCTATAGCTATTTTTCCTCAAATTGAATTTATGTCCCCTTAGGTTTGTAATCTGATCAAGTGGAAGAATCCCATCAGAATTCAGCATGCTCAACCCATTCAAGGCCTTATACACCTCAATCAGATCACCTCCCAGAACTTAAGCCTCTCTTGGTAAGAGGATCCCTTCATTCCCCTCACCAATCTTGTTGCCCTTTTCTGTACACGCTCAAGCAAATCTACATCCTTCCTAAAATGAGGCCTCCAGACTCAATGCGTGGCCTGGCCATTGCCTTATACAGAGGGACAATCACCACCTAATCCCTGCTAGCAAAATTCCTATATATCATTGACTGAACCCCATGACTGCTCTTGCAGCCTGTCTGCATTGTTCAGAAAACTTCATATCTGACTGCACAATTACTTCCAGGTCTTTTTCATTTTCTACCACCCTAAGTGTAGTACTACACAGTTCGTACGTTCCTCTGGAGTTACTTCTACCCATATGCAGTACTTTGCATTTGTCAATGTTAAACTTCAGTTGCCACTTCTCAGCCCATCTTCCCAAATTTTCTGGATTCTGTTGCAGTAGCACACTGCCATTACTGTCATTAACAACCCTGCCAACCTTTGCATCATCTGCAAACTTCGACACTAAGCCTGATATACCTTCATCAATATCATTGATAAATATACAAAACAAATGGACCCAACACCGAACCCTGTGGGACTCCACTAATAACATTGGAAATTGTTATAAGTGGAGTCCACAAAGAGTAGTGCCCATTGATTACCACCCTCTGTCTTCTCCCACTCAACCATCCTTTTATTCATTGTAGCAACTTACCCTTAATACCATTCTGCTCCAATTTGTATAGTAGTCTTCCATGCACAACGGTATCAAAAGCTTTCCTGAAATCCAAGTATATGATACCAAAATTATTTTTTGCATTCAGTTCCTTTGTATGCACATAATAATATTCAATCAAATTTGTCAGACAAGACTTTCCCTTAACAAACCCATGCTGTGTCTGAATTATTGCTGCAGTCTTGTCTAGATGATCCTGCAATGCATCATTAACCAGTGACTCCATTATTTTACCTGAAACGGAAATTAAACTAACTGATCTGTAATTACTTTTGTCACCTTTTATTCCCCTTTGTGAATTAGGGATACATTTGCACATCTCCAGTCCGTGGGGACCTCCCTTGAGTCCAAGGATGCTCTCATAATTATGGCTAAGGGTTTGCTTAGTTCCTTTAATATAACTGGATAGATCCCATCCACCCCAGGTGCCTTTCTTGTGTTTAACTTCAACAATTTCTCCTCCACTTTGCTCTCAGTTATTACAAAATCATTAAGACCCTGCTACAATTTTATAACCTTCTGGCATTTTCAATCCTTAATAACTTCTCATATGTGAACGTAGATGCAAAATACTCATTGTTTGTTTGCTATATGAGCAGGATCATCGACAGTCGAACCATCAATATCAAGTGGACCAATCTGATTCATCCCCTTCCTTTTAGAATTTATATAAGTAAAGAAATCCTTACTGTTTTTCTTAGCATCCTTCGCAAAGATTTCTAGTAATCTGCCTTCGCCTGCCTTTGTGACTTGATTACAGATTAGCTTATATCTGCCATAGGCTCCTGTGTCGCCTGATAATTTATATGCATCCCATGCATTTTTCTTTTCTGAGACAAGTCTCATTAGTTCATTTGACAACCATTTAGGCCTAAACCTTGAACAATAATTCTTAATAGGTATGAAACATTTAGTAGCTTCCATGATTAATTCCTTGAATGCTTCACACGTAGAATTTGCTGTTGGTAACATCATCAGTTTGTCCCATTGTATAGAATTTAAAAACTGTCTGAGACCACTACTCACCTTTATGGAAGCAAAAACCCTTTCCTTTACCCCCTGATGGTAATTATGTCTTTAAATAAATCCCACATCAGTACACTGTGATCACTGCCATCTAGTGGTTCCTTTATCTGCAAATTCTTAATACACGAATGATCACTGCTGATAACCAGATCAAGAGTATTACCTTCTCTGGTTGCCTCTCGAACATGCTGCTGCAGAAAACAATCATCCAATAAATCCACAAAAGTCTTACTAGTGTGTGCAAGTGATCAATCCACAAGTTCCAGTCAATATCTGGGAAGTTAAAATCCCCCATTATAAGATCTTAACAAATTAGGCTGATGGGCTGAGTAATGACAGTTAAAGTTTAACATTGATAAATTCATGGAACTGCATATGGGTAGCAGTAATCCCAGATTAACATACCAGCTATGTGGTACTACACTCAGGGCAGTGGAAAATGAAAAAAGATCTGATCATTATTGAGCAGTGTAAACAAGCTGTCAGAAGAGCTCATGGAGTTTTTGTCTGTGATATACAGGAACGTTGCTAGCAGGGACAAGGAAGATATTTTCCCTTTGTATAAGGCAATGGTTGTTCACCTTGAGTTCTGCATACAGGTGTGGTGGCTTCATTTTAGAAAGGATGTAAATCTGCTGGAATGGGTGTGGAGAAAGGCAACAAGATTGGTGAAGGGAATGAAAGAGTTGTCTTACCAAGACAGTCTTCAGTTCTGCAAATTGCAGCATCTTGAGACTAGGAGCCTGCAAGGTCATTTGATCCAGGTTTTTAAGGCTTTGAATAGATTGTGCAAGCTCAGTGCTGATAGCATCCTTCCTGTTGTGCAAAATAAACACATGAGGGAGCATAAATTCAAGTTCAGGAAGGATGATTTTCAGAATAGATGTGTGGCAGTTTGCCTTTAGCCAATGGATGGTCGATTGCTGCAACAAAATTCTACCTGCTGTTGGCGTGGAAGTGGGCAGTTTAAATAAGTTCAAGGAAGGACTAGACAGATTATTGGAGGGAAGACAAGTGATGTGGGAGGGTTTTTCTTTTTTTTTTTTTCGCTTTATAAGCTTGCTTCCTTGCATTATATGCTGCTGCTGCTGCTTACCACTAATAATAATAATATTAGACCAGTTGAACATGCACAGGACATCAAAGAATGGACCATTTGATGCAATATCATCTAATACCATCAAATTCCCAGCAGCATAATATAACACTCCTGTTTTATATTATGTGGACAAGTTATATCCTTCTTCGTGCTGCTTTTGTCAACGTATGACTGGATTGCATGGGACATCTGGTTGGTGGTTCTTCCACAGTTCATGCTCAATACAAATGAGAAGCAGCTACAAGAGGCATTCAATAAATTATCTACCTAAGGTACTTCCCATAGTTATATTTCAATGATTCATGATTTATCATGTTCCTACATATCTCAACTTGAATCATAGTAATTTTGATGCCACTATGTTTTTAGGTTGTGCTGCTGTAACAGAAAGAAGGACACCTGTATCAAATTATGGATTTGCTGAAATTGGAGCATCATTCAGTCATCAAGTTTCTCACCAAAGAAGGAAATGGGACAAAGGCCATTCATGAAAGGATGTTGGCCATGTATGGCAACAATGTACTTTCACAGTACCAGGTGAAATTCCGGTCAAAACAATTCAAGTGGGGTAGAGAGAGAGAGAGTCCATCGAAGATGATCCACATCCAGGAAGGCCTGTGACAGTGACCACTCCACAAATGCGCCAAGCTGTGGAAATCCCTTGTGCTGAATGACAGATGTTTAAAGGTGCTCCAAATCTCTAGGGAATGTGAAATATCTGAGGAATGAGTTATAACCATCCTCCACAAACATTTGGGGGTGACTAAGGCCAGGGCAAGGTGAGTCCCCAGATTTCTGATTCCAGGGTATAATGTTGTGAGAATTTAGAGTTTTATGGAAGGGATGCTGAAACTTTCATCTCCAGAATTGTTATGGGTGATGCAACAGGGGTTCATCACTGGCAAGTATCAATGCAATGGAAGCACAAGGGTTCTCCCGAACCTAAAAAATTTCGCATACAATCTTCAGGTGGCAAGATTATGGCCACCATTTTTTGAAATGCTGAGGGAATTTTGTACATTCACTACTTGGAACACAAGCAGACAGTCATTGGGAATTCATATGCATCCCTACTGTACAATCTAAGGGAATGTCATAAAGGAAAAATACTACGATAAACTTTTCAGAGGTGTGCTACTTCTTCAAGACAATGCACCAGCGCACAGGTCACATGCTGTTGCTGCTGGTTTGAGAGACTTTGACTTTACAGAACTACCCATCCACTTTACAGTTTCAGTCTGGCTCCAGTGACTATTTCCTGTTTTGACACCTCGAGAAAGACGTACATGGACGTTGCTTTGCTGATAATAATGAACTGAGGTCTGCTGTTTCTGCATTCTTTGATGGACAGGACAAAGAATTTTATTTGTCTGGTATTTCCTCATTGCCAACAAAATAGAACAAGTGTATTGAAGTTCAGGGGAGTAACACTGCAAAATTAAAAACAGATTTTTACCTCTATCTCATTTCCGTCGTAGGTAGGTAGATAATTTATTGAACGCCCCTCATATATGGGAACACTGTACAAAGGTGGTCCTGTAAGATACTCATCTCCACTAATCTAGGTCCATTGATCAACTCCTAGTGTAACTCAGTCAGGTTATGTATTTCACCTGTTCATGTAGAATGAGTATACTGATTGCGTTAGCCCTAGACTCTGTTCATTATATAGATAATGTGTGCTACACAACACTTCTCTATATAAGGGCAGAGTCTAGGACTACACCTTTTTCCCCACTGTTGTGGTAAAAAGGCTATTAATTTTGGAGATATAAAGAATGTGACTAAAGGAGATCAGGCTGGATATCATGTAATATGAGATGAAATAACTGCATCTTCTCAGCTTTTTCTATCTTTTCTTCTTATTCTTATTCATCCACAGATGAAGAAAGACCAGAAGAAAAGGTCAAATTACAAGAAGCAGAAGTTGCTTGATACTCTTGTTAAATTTGCTGATTCTGATTTTAATGCTCTAAGAGAACGTTATGAAATGGCATGGCAATAGGACCTATACTCAGCATTTTCTGATTTCTTATAAAAAAGATAATACAATTGAGGAGGGATGTTCTACATATGTTCATTATCAAAGAATAAAAATTTTAACATTTTACATATTAATTAAAATTTATTGTTTTAAAAATCTTATTATTAATGTTCTACTAGATTTGAACTCTTTGAATTCAATTCTGTTTTATATATAAACATTTTAATTATATTTAATATTTAAATACAATTAAAATGTTTATATATTTTAACTATATTTTATAATTAAATATTTCGTCACATTTGCATTCTAATGCCATCTCAATTAACGTATTTTGATGGATGGTGAATAACTTTGCTAGTTACAACTGGAAAATTTTTATATTCTGTAATTCAAACTTTTGCTGATTTCAACTACCCCCATCCCTCATTGTCTCTGAATTCATCATCATCATCATCATCATCAACCATTTTCAATCCACTGCAGGATGAATTCCTCTCCAGCAACTTTCCAGTTCCTTCTGTTTTGAGCACTGGCCATCCATTTACTACCCAAAAACTCATGAATTTCATCTATCCATCTCCACCTTTGTCTTCCAGGTTTTCTTCTAGCCCTTCTTGGTACCATTCTGTTATTTTCTTAGTCCATCTGTCATCATGTCTTCGAGCTATGTGTCCTGCCCAAGACCATTTTAGTTCTTTAGTTTTGATAAGAATGTCCTTTACTTGAGTTTGCTGCCTAATCCATGTGTTTCTCTTCTTATCTAACAGTCTGATTCCCAATATAATTTTTTCCATTCTTCACTGTGTAGTTCTCAGCTTCTCTTCCATTCTTTTGGTGAGTGACCAAGTTTCACTTCCATAAGTCATGGTGGGGAGTATACATTGGTTCATTATTTTACGTTTCAGACAAACTGGGATATTGCTCTTCAGTATGTGACTATATTTCCTGAATGCTATCCATCCAAAATTTATTCTTCTCTTGACTTCCAGCCATTTATCATTATTACAGCTAATAACTTGTCCCAGATAAGTATATGACTCCACCTTTTCAATTACTGCTCCTTCAATCATTATTTCCCTTTCCGTGGCATACTTGTTCATCATTACTTTTGTTTTAGCCATATTCACCTTTAGTCCAAAATCCTTACTAACTGTGCATAACTGATTAAGATTTTCCTCTAATTCTTTGGGATCGTGGCTTATAACCACAATGTCATCTGCAAATCGTAAATGGTTTAGGTACTCTCCGTTCACATTGACTCCTTTCTGCGACCAGTCTAATCTTCTGAAAGCTTCCTCAAGGGCAGCAGTAAACAGCTTCGGAGATATTGTGTCTCCTTGTCGAACTCCTTTCTCGATTTTAAATTTCCTACTGTCTTTGTCTAGTCTAATAAAGGAGGTAGCACTCTCATTTTCTTCAAAATCATAATATATGGGGTATCTATGCCTTGTCTTTCCAGTGCCCGAAACATTGCCTTATGCTGTATGGAGTCAAATGCCTTTTCATAATCCACAAATGCCAGGCATAATGGTGTTTTATATTCATTTGCTTTCTCCATTAGCTGTGATATTACGTGAAGGTGATCCATAGTTGAGAATTCTGTCCCAAAGCCAGCTTGCTCTTTTGGTTGATTCTCATCAAGTATTCTTTCTAATCTGTTAGTAATGACCCTTGTGAACAACTTGTAGATGTGGGATAACAAGCTAATTGGTCTATAATTTCCAATTTCTGATTTATCTCCTTTCTTATGCAGCAAAACTATGATTGCATTATTCCACTGCTTAGGCGTCACACCTTTTCTAATGCACTTTGTGAAGAGCCTTGCCAGTTTTTGTGTTATGTCTCTTCCTCCCAATTTCAACAACTCTACAGTAGCTTCATCTTCCCCCGGGGCTTTCCGATTCTTCATTTTCTTCAATGCATGTTCTACTCATCAGGAAGAATATCGGGTATGTCGTATGTGTTGCTACTTTGCAATCCATCTTCCCCACTGCTGGTATCATTCCCTCGTTCCTTGTATAATTCTCTATAGTAGTCTTCTGCTATTTGAATTATGCCTTCTCTGCTGTTTATAAGTACACCATCGCTATTCTTCAGTTTCAGTATCATTTGTCTTTCTGTATTACTGCTCATGGCTGCTGATTTAAATCCTTTGTTTTCCCTTAATGCTTGTTCTACTTTTCTTGTGTTAAATCTTCTTATGTCCTTTCTGAGTCTCTTTCTAATGGCTTTGCATAACTCAGTATACTCAATTTTCTCCCTGTCAGTGTTTTTCTTGCTCTTCATTTGTCGTCTTCGGTTCATCATGACAAGTGTTTCTTGACTAATTTTTTCTTCTTTGGATTTCTGTTTCCCTATAGGTTTCTTGGGCTTTATCACTTTCAGAAAGTTGTAATATTCCTCGTCGATATCTTAGTCCTGAGCAGTCTGCAGAAGCTCAAACTTGTTTTAAGTTCCAGTACATACTGCTTTTTCTCCTCCTCTGTTATCTCAAAGACCTTTGTATTATTTACTCGAGTCAGTTTTTTCCTTTCCTTTCCTACATCTATATCAAGTGTACATCTTACCATTGTGTGATCACTTCCAACATTTACCTTATTCAGGACAGTAACATCATTCACAATATATCTTCTGTTAGTGAGGATGAAGTCGATTTCATTAATTGTTAATCCATTTGGACTCTTCCATGTCCACTTTCTGTTCACCCTTTTCTTGAAAAAAGTGTTCATTACTGACAGTCCTTGAGATTCTGCAAATTCCACAAGTCTTTCACCTCTTTTATTTCTTTCACCAATTCCAAAATTTCCTATAGTTCCTCTTTCTGCGCTGTTTTGCCTTTTTCCAACCTAAGCATTGAAGTCCCCCATAATAATAGTGGGTTTTCTGCTCATCTAGAAGACTTAATTTCAGTGTACATTTCTTCAACCTCTTCATCATCTTGGCTTGATGTTGGTGCATAAATCATTATAATCTTTAGCTTGTACCTCTTAGAAATCTTGAGTATTAGCCTTGACACCCTTGGTGATGTACTTTTGAATTCCAAAATGTTGTTTTTAAAATCTTTATGGACCAGAAACCCAACTCCACCTTCACTCCTTTCACTGTTTCCATTGGTGTACAGCAGATTTCCACTTGGTAAACTTATAAGTGATTCATTTCTTCTTCTTGTTTCAGCCAAACCGATGATATTCCAATTCACATTTTCTAATTCCTTTTCCAGCTCTAATATCCTGTCTTCACCGATGAGTGATCGTGCGTTATAACAGGCCAAGTTCAGTTTCCGTGCATGGCAGCCTGGTCGTACCCAGAGATTCTTAGCACCCTCTGCTTCCACTCTGATCCTCTCGCTGCCGTAAGAGGGAGAGTGAAAGCTGCTGGGGACTGAGGGCCATTTGTATTGTTGTGCTCTCATGCTGGAGGGTTTGGTCTTTTCCTCTTCACGCTGACCAGGCGTCTTGAAGAGTCTCTGAATTATTGAAGCTTTACTGTACATCTGCCTTCAACTCTATACATCTTTCTCGAATAAAGCAGATCTTACTTCAAGTTATACTAAAGGATGACTGGCACTCACGCACATTGCAAATTTCTATTATATCCATTATCCCACATTTCACTGCAAGTCACGTTGCTCTTTTGTATACCATATTAAAAGTGAATATGCAACCAAAGCTAATGGGTGATTTAGTTTTTTTCATTCTTTGCATAGATACTGGTTTCTTCAAAGTATTGGTTTAGCAATTTATCTGTTATATATATCTTTAATCCTCTCAGCTCATCCGATTCGTGGAGGGGATGAAGATTGTTTAAAGGGGGATTTTTTTTTTAAGCTATATATACTTGCTTTCTTGCATCATTTGCTACCACTAATACTAATTCCCCTCCCCATATTGTCTTGAGCAATGTTTTCTTGAATTAGTAAATTTATTACCATATTGTAGCACCTCCGTAGCCAGGTGGGTAGGAGCAACAGTGCTTAGCACACGCTTCTTGATTAGACCGGGGTTCGAGCCCGTGACCACCAAATACGGAGGATGCTGAAAGGTCAGGGAATGACCACTGCGTATCCCCGGAGCAATATGGCCTTAGTTGCTAATGCTCCTAAAAATCAAAATAACAAACCATATTGCGTTCTTATTATTATTCTATAATTTTCACCTTTATTGTACACTCATTACTACTAAGCTGGACAAACTCAGACCTGATATCCCCACACTAGCTGTAACCTGTTATATCTTTGCACAAAACTGCCTTAAATGGTACCAACAGTGATGTCTGAATACTGTGTAAATGATTATATTAGTAGTGGCACATGATGCAAGAAAGTAAGGTTATATGACCTTAGCCGCAGCCTGGAAAATAAGATGCAGGATATTTCAGAGACTGCTGGGAATCATTGGGGTACAAGTAAACACATGGGTTGTGTTAGGGTAGCTAAGAAAAAGAACAGGTGCATGTATACTTGTGTGTACACCAATGCTAGGAGTTTAGTAAATAAATTTGATGAATTTGAGGTATTGCTCAAAACATCAAAGGCAGATATTGTGGGGATTTCAGAGACATGGTGTCACACAGATATAAGAAATGCAGAACTGGAATTTGGGGAGTACAATGTCTACAGAAAGGATAGACAGGATAGGAAGGGAGGAGGGGTTATGCTATTAGTTAAAAAACACATAAAATCCAAGGAAGTGAAGCCAGTCGACATCGCTGGACAGTGCAGTGTCGAGTCAGTTTGGTGTGACATAAGCATTGGGAGATCAAAATTGAGAGTAGGAGTGTGCTATAGGCCTAATGACTCTGATGAGTATAATAAGAAACTGTTCGGAGAAATAGAGTGGGCCAGTAAATCAGAGAGTCTTATAATGGGGGATTTTAATTTCCCAGATATTGACTGGAATTTGGGGGCTGGTCACTCACACAGTAGCAAGGCTTTTGTGGATTTATTGGATGATTATTTTCTACATCAGCATGTTCGGGAGGCAACTAGAGGGAGTAATACTCTTGATTTGATTATCAGTAGTGATTCTTCATGCATTAAGAATCTGCAGATAAATGAACCACTTGGTGGCAGTGATCACAGTGTGCTGAAGTGGGAGTTACTCAAAGAGGTAACTACCATTAGGGGTAAAGGGAAGGGGTATTGCTTTCGTAAAGGCGACTACAATGGACTGAGACAGTATTTAAATTCTATACAGTAGGATCAACTGATGATATTGCCAACAGCAAATTCAAAATGGGAAGCATTCAAAGAACTTATTGTGGAAGCTACTAGGCTTTACATACCAACTAAGAAATATTGTTCAAGGTTTAGGCCTAAATGGTTGTCAGATGAACTATAATGAGGCATATGGCAGAGAAGAAAAATGCATGGGATACATACAAATTAACACGTGACACGGACGCCTATGATAGATACAAGTTGATCTGTAACCAAGTTACAAAGGAGGTTAGGCAGGCGAAGGCAGATTACGAGAGATCCTTGGCAAGGGATGCGAAGAAAAACAGCAAAGAGTTCTTTACTTATGTAAACTCTAGAAGGAAGGGGATGAATCAGATTGGTCCACTTGAGATCGATGGGTCAACTGTTGATGACCCTGCTCGGGTAGCTAACAAACTAAATGAATATTTTGCATCGACATTCACACATGAGGAGTTATTCAGCGAGGGGAATGCCAGAGGTGTATTCAACTCTAGCAGTAAGCTAGAGAATCTTGTAATAACTGAGAGCAAAGTGGAGGAGAAATTGTTGAAGATAAACACAAGAAAGGCACCTGGGGTGGATGGGATCTATCCAGTTATATTAAAGGAGGCAGCAAAGGAGGTAAGCAAACCCTTAGCCATAATTATGAGAGCTTCCTTGGACTCAGGGGAGGTACCCATTGACTGGAGATGTGCAAATGTGACCCCAATTCACAAAGGGGGATCAAAGGCTGACACAAGTAATTATAGACCTGTGAGTTTAACTTCTGTTACCGGAAAATTAATGGAGGCACTGGTGAAAGAAGCACTGCAGGATCATCTAGACAAGACTTCAGTTATAGCTAGGACACAGCATGGTTTTGTTAAGGGGAAGTCTTGCCTGACCAATTTGATTGGATACTATGATGCAGTCACAAAAGAACTGGATGCAGGGAATAACTTTGATATTATATACTTGGATCTTAGAAAGGCTTTTGATACTGTTGCACATGGAAGACTGCTGCACAAATTGGAGCAGTGTGGCATTGGAGGCAAGTTGCTGCTATGGATAAAGGGGTGGTTGAGGGGGAGAAGACAGAGAGTGGTAATCAATGGACACTGCTCATCGTGGACTAATGTTATTAGTGGAGTCCCTCAGGGTTCAGTATTGGGGCCTTTATTGTTTTCTGTATTTATAAATGATATTGATGATGGTATATCAGGCTTAATGTCCAAGTTTGCAGATGATACGAAGATTGGCAGGGTTGTCAAGGACACTACTGACACTATGCTGCTGCAACAGGATTTGGAAAGGTTGAGCAGATGGGCTTCGAGGTGGCAAATGAAGTTTAACATTGACAAATGTAAAGTACTACATATGGGAAACAGCAACCCCAGAGCAACGTATCAACTCTGTGGTACTACACTGACAGTGGTAGAGAATGAAAGGGACCTGGGGGTGGTGGTGCAGGCAGATATGAAGTTCTCTGAGCAGTGCAGACGAGCTGCAAGAGTAGCTCATGGTGTATTGTCAATGATATATAGGAATTTTTCTAGCAGGGATAAGGAGGTGATTATTCCCTTGTATAAGGCAATGGTCAGGCCACACCTAGAGTACTGTATACAGGCCTGGAGGCCTCATTTCAGGAAGGATGTAGAGCTGCTGGAATGAGTACAGAGAAGGGCAACTAGATTGGTGAATGGGACAAAGGGGTTCTCTTACGAAGAAAGGCTTAAGTTTTGCAAATTACAGTGTCTGGAAACTAGGCACCAGCGGGGTGATCTGATAGAGGTGTACAAAGCCTTGAATGGTTTGAGCATGCTCAATGCTGATGGGATTCTTCCTCTAGCTCAGAAAAATCACCTGAGAGGGCATAAATTCAAATTGAGGAAAGACAGATGTAGGATAGATGTGCGGAAATTTGCCTTTAGCCAGCGGGTGGTTGGTGGGTGGAACAGACTTCCATCCCTTGTCGTGGAAGTTGATAGCCTAAATAAGTTTAAGGCTCAGCTGGACAGGTATTTCGAACGAACAGAGGGGTGAAGTGGAAGTGGTTATTTTTATTTATTTATGTTACTTTTTTTTTTTTTTTTTTTTTTTTTGGCTGATGCTGCATAAGCTTGCTTTCTTGCATCAAATGCCTCTACTAATGCTAATGCTAATGCTAATGACATCAGCAACAAAAAAAAAAAAAAAAAAAACTTTCCACATCACCTGCCCATCCCCTCCAATAGTTTGTCCAGTTCCTCTTTGAGTTTATTCAAACTGCCCACTTCCAGTTGGAAGTTTTTTCCAACAAACAACTACCTGCTAGCTGAAGGCAAACTTCTGCACAGTTATCCCACAACCATCCTTCCTCATTTTAAAGTTATGTTCCCCCCTCCCCCCCGTATGTGTTGTCTTAGCAAAAGAAGGAATGCCATCAGCATTGAGTTTACTCAATACATTCAAAGCCTAAAATACTTCAATCAGATCACCTCACTGAAGCCTTTCTTGGTAAAAGTGTCCTCTTATTCTCCTCACCAATCTCATTGCTCTTCTCTTTCCCATTCTAGCAGATACCTGCTTCCTAAAATGAAGCCTTCAAACATGTGTACATTAGTGAAAATGTGGCCTATTACAATGGAATAATGACCTCCTTAACCCTGATAGCAAAATTCCTCTATATCACTGACAACATCCCATGAGCTGTCCTGACAGCCTGGCTGTATTGCTCAGAGAACTTCATATCTGACTGCATAATTTGGTCTTTTTCATTTTCCACTACTGTGAGTGTAGTACTACATATTACCCTTTGATTACTGATACCCATGCAAAGTTAAGAAGTATATTTAATCTAAGACATTGCATCCAGTCGACATGGGGGTTGGGGTCCACAGCAATACTGAATCAGACTATTGTGACATATACACTGAAAAAACAAAAATGAGATTAGGAGTAATGTTATAGGCCTAATGACTGTGATGAGTCATTAGACCTATAACAGCTATACAGAGAAGTAGAGAGGGTCAATAAATTGACTGCAACTTGTGGTCACTCACACACTAGCAAGGCTATTATGGATTTATTGCTTGACTTTTTTACGGAAGCATGTTAAAGAAACAACAAGAGGAAGTAATATTCTTGATGTGATTATGAGCAGTGATTTTTCATGCATTAAGAACCTGCAAGTAAAAGAATGCTCTGGGTGGAAGCAATCAACGTGTGCTGATGTGGGATTTATTTAAAGATGTAACTACCATCAGAGGTAAAGAGAAGGGCTTTGGCTTTCAACTACAGTGATCTCAGACAGTTTTTAAATTATATACAGTGGAACCATCTGATGATTTTACCAACAGCAAATTCTAAATGGGAAGCATTCAGGGAGGTGCTCATAGAAGCTACTTGATTTTTCATACCAACTAAGAAATGCCATTGTATTTCTTAGTTTGTATACAGAAGGCTATAGTAGATATAAACTAATCTGTAACCAAGCTACAAATGAGGTTATACACAAGCTAAGGCAGATTACAAGAAGGCTCTTACAAAGAATACCAAGAAAAGCAGTAAAGACTTCTTTACTTATATTAACAGTATAAGGAAGGGGTTGAATCACATTTGTCCACTTGATGTTGATGATTTAACTCTTGATCATCCTGTTCAGATTTTGACAAACTGAATAGGTAGTTTACATCTACACTCACACTACTTCTTTGCACAAAATCTGCCTTAACTGGTGCCAACAGTGATATCTGAATACTGTGCAAAGATTATATTAGTATTAGTAGTGGGCAAATGATGCAAGAAAGCAAGCTTATACAACGTCAGCATCAAAAAAAAAAAAAAGGGAGGAGTTCTTTAGAGAGGGGAATACCAGATGTTCATAGAAATCTTACAGGCAGCTTAATGATTTTGTAATAACTGAGGAAAGTAGAAAAGAAATTGTTGAAGTTAAACATAAGAAAAGCACCTGGGGTGGATAGGATCAACCCATTTATATTAAGGATGGCAGCAAATGAGGCAAACAAACCCATTAGCCTTAATTATGAGAGCACCTTTGGACTCAGGGGAAGGATACATTTGTACATCCCCATGGACTGGAGATGTACAAATGTATCCCCAATTTTAAGAGGATCAAAAAGTGACATGAGTAATTGCAGACTTGTTAGTTTAACTTCTGTTTCAAGGAAAATAATAATAATAATAATAACTCTTTATTATATACAGAAGGCACATTGCTGTATATAACTCCCTTCACGGCTACAAGCCAGGGGTTTACATAAAAGAAATTACACAACATAATAAACAAAGATAAAAATGACAAAAAACAGTACTATGACTCCAGAAAGGTTTGAACACCGGAGTGATGGATCCATGGCAGTGATGGACAGGTCCTCGGGAGCAGGTTCTAATGTCCTGTGATGTGGTCCTGGGAAGGAAGTTGACCGAGTATGTTCTGCCTGTATTTCTCATCTGCTGTGAACTTGTAGAGGTCGCCATCCAAGGAGTGTATGTCCTGCAGCATTTGCACCGGTAGGAACCGATCAGATAACTTTAACCGGTTTGGAATGGCCCTAAGGCTTGGGACCTGGATTGTCCATCCGGATTTAGCCCAGAAATCTGGTACTGAAATAATGCTGACCATCATTTTGACAGCAAAGATGAGCCTTCACTCTCGTGAATGATGGCAGGAAGATGTCTTTGTGTTGAGAGAGTCTTGAGAGCTGCCATCATCTGGGTGGTCCTCCGTGCAGGGGGAAGCCAAAATTTCCAAATGACCCACTTTAATAGCCAGAGTTCCCCCACGAAAATCCATCTAAGTTGGGTCGTAGCAGTTGAAATCCAAACTTCGGTGCCAAAGAGTGTGGCTAGGTAAACACGTCTTAATATATCTGCACCCAACAGCCTGCTCATGGATGTGCATAAGTTGTTGTTTAATCATCCACCGGAGTCAACAGAACTTTATTTGCTGGTGGTCTATGTGCGGTAGAAAGGAGAGCTTTTGATCAAAAATAATGCCAATATCTGTATGTTGTTGGACGGCAGAAATCGCGGATCCTCTTAAAATGGGTTGCACTGTTGTTGGATTCCATTTGAGAGAGAAAGTCAACTGTTTTCGGATCAGGAATGAGAGTAGCCTTGTTCAGGCGAAGTTTTTACGGCTCCGGAAAAAAGTTTTTTCTTCTGTTTTATTAACTTAAATTGGTATATTAACTTATTTTCTAGAGTAGCTTTATATTCCTAGTTACGATACTTAGTTTAAATTTTAACTTGGATAGAGATTTGGTAGGTTATTACTTAGTATCGGTATGGGTATCCAATCCACTTGTTTTTTTTTTTTTTAAGTTTTGCAGATCTGGCGAACGGAAAATTTTTTTAGCTATATTTAGCCGCTTTATTGACCAATTGTATAATAAATTATTTTTTGTAAGTAGCTTATAGATCTAGTCAAGATCCTTGGTTTATTCTGAATTGAGACAGCGAGATTTTGGAAGTTAATTAATACATAAGTGTCCGTAGATTTACCGTTCATAACTTGGCACCATTGTTATACGATACAATGTTATATTCCCGAACTAGATAGCGTTAGTGTTCACAATGTTAAATTAATACACCAACCGTTTAGATTAACATAGTTTAATATTTACAAAAATAATGGATATTATAAAATAATCTATTTACAATGACTGACTTACTATACATTATAATAAAATAAAATAAAATGCAAGAAAATAAAAGTAAAAAGTTAAAATGCAATAAAATATAAATACTTAAAAGCGTTAAAATTGTGCAATTGTAGCTTTCGGGGATGCCTGCGTCCTTTCTCAACAACACAGCACATTAAGCAACACATCCTTAAGTATCAGGTTCACGGCACAGTAGTTGACCAGGACACGTGGTTGACCAGGCACAGTATATTCTTTGTGTGCACCAGAACCGGAAGCGGCTCGGGGGCGTGGAAGGCAGAAACGCTCATCTTTTGCGAGGATTACAGCCTCGAAAAGGGGGTGAAGTCGAACACCCCCTGTATCTCTATTCATAGTATTATTTTCAGATGAACCAATCTGCAAGCTCTCAGAATTTATGCAGTCCCAGAATGGGAGAAACAACACCAGAGATGGTGTTGTTTCTCCCATTCTGGGACTGCATAAATTTTCTCCCAGAAGTGCTCAGCAATAGTAAATAATTGTCATTGTAAATAGATTATTTTATAATATCCACTATTTTTGTAAATATTAAACTATGTTAATCTAAACGATTGGTGTATTAATTTAACATTGTGAACATGAACTTTCCCAACCTTAGAGGCCTTTTTGAAGATCTAGATAGCGTTAGCTTAGCATAGTATAGTATATAATATTATCAATTAATCAGTAAAATTTATTAATCTTGTTAAACTTCATTGTCAATTAAATTGTACTTTTTAACTAAATACATATAACGACTTAGATTTTACAAACGTAACATAATTAATTAATAAATACATAACTTTATACGGAAGTTATATAACGGAACTCGGCGCCTCCGTAGCCAAGTGGGCAGGAGCAGCAGTGCGTAGCACACACTTCTTGATTAGACCGGGATTTGAGCCCGTGCCCACCAAATACGGAGGATGCGGAAAGGTCAGGGAATGGCTACTGCATATCCCCGGAGCAATATGGCCTTAGTTGCTAATGCTCCTAAAAACCAAATAACAAACAAACAAACATATAACGGAACTCAAAGATAATACTCGATACTGAAAAAATATATATAGATATATAGTGTTATAACTTCGTTGGGATACAATCTTAAGGTTATAATTATGTACTGAAATTGAAATTGAATCACAATCATGACTCAGACCAGAGCAGCAAAGCAAAAGGCTCAAGCTAAATGGAGTGCTGTGGCTCAGGGGAGAACTGAGGGGGCCAGTTGCCCTCTGAATCACAGCCTTTTAAAATGAACTGCTTGCTTGATGGATATGGAGCAATCAGGTATGGGACATGATATCGCCAAGGGAGATGTCTTTGTGTGTGCGCGTTATAAGGAGTGTGAGGAAATCAGGCGACAACTCAGTGTTGTTATGGGACTATATGAGAGCTTGAAGGATAGGGTGGATGCTCTGGAAGGAACTAAATTGAGGCCCCATCAAACTCTCAGCTACTCACATCAACGATAGAGCTTTCACTTGATCATCACGCAACACAGCAGCAACAACTAAGGCAGAATACGATGGTCCCACAGGAACTAGTAGTTGTTGGTGACTCTATTGTCAGGGAAATGGGGAACATGGTATGTAAAAAAGGATAGGTGAAACAGGACCAGGGTATGTCTGCCAGGGACAAAAGGGTGATGACGTTGTAGAGTGGATATCATCATTTAAGAGCACAAAAGGTGATATTGTTGTAGACGTTCGCACTAGTGATATTAAGAATACGAGATCAGCGGAATTACTTAACAAGTACAGGTTACTATTAAAAAAAAAAAAAGCCGTGAATTAGGGTTGAATTTGAAAGTGTCTGCAATTCTTCCCAGACACGATAG
Source organism: Mastigoproctus giganteus (assembly GCF_048544385.1). Classification (NCBI taxonomy): domain Eukaryota; kingdom Metazoa; phylum Arthropoda; class Arachnida; order Uropygi; family Thelyphonidae; genus Mastigoproctus; species Mastigoproctus giganteus. The sequence goes on along the minus strand of NC_143583.1, from coordinate 61,082,116 downwards.
GAGGGAATATATGATGAGAGCCTTGTCAATCTATTTGGTCCTGGAAAGATTGTGCAAGGCTCGAGGAGTAGAATTTTTTTCAGCCCAGTCTGTACTTGTTAACAGGAGAGACTACTTCTACAGGGATGGGATACACTTAAATAGAAAGGTGCAAGAATATTTGCTGATGCTATCGAGGCAGTGTTAGGTGGGTCGGAAAACTGCTAGATTGGAGGGATACAAGGACTAATAGATTAACAGTAGCCACTGGCAGAGGTGAAAGTGATTCTTGCACTGCTTCTATTGGAAAGAGCAGAAGCCTAGAAAACAAGATGCAGGATATTTTAGAGACTGCTAGGAGTCATTGCGGTGCAAGTAAACATATGGGTTGTGCAAGGGTAGCTAAGGAAAAAGAACAGGTGCAGGTATACTTGCGTGTACACCAATGCTAGGAGTTTGGTAAATAAATTTGATGAATTTGAGGTATAGCTCAAAGTATCAAAGGTGGATATTGTTGGGATATCAAAGACATGGTGTCACACAGATATAAGGAATGCAGAAATGGAATTTGAGGAGTACAACGTCTACAGAAAGGATAGACATGATAGGAAGGGAGGAGGGGTTATGCTATTAGTTAAGAAACACATAAAATCCAAGGAAGTGAAGCCAGTTGACATCGCTGGACAGTGCAGTGTCGAGTCAGTTTGGTGTGACATAAGCATTGGGAGATCAAAATTGAGAGTAGGAGTGTGCTATAGGCCTAATGACTCTGATGAGTATAATAAGAAACTGTACAGGGAAACAGAGTGGGCCAGTAAATCAGAGAGTCTTATAATGGGGAATTTTAATTTCCCAGATATTGACTGGAATTTGTGGGTTGGTCACTCACACACTAGCAAGGCTTTTGTGGATTTATTAGATGGTTGTTTTCTACATCAGCATGTTTGGGAGTCAATTAGAGGGAGAAATACTCTTGATTTGATTATCAGTAGTGATTCTTCATGCATTAAGAATCTGCAGGTAAATGAACCACTAGGTGGCAGTGATCACAGTGTGCTGAAGTGGGATTTACTCAAAGAGATAACTACCATCAGGGGTAAAGGGAAGGGTTATTGCTTTCGTAAAAGCGACTACGGTGGTCTGAGACAGTATTTAAATTCTATACAATGGGACCAACTGATGATGTTACTAACAGCAAATTCAAAATGGGATGCATTCAAAGAACTTATCTTGGAAGCTACTTGGAAGGCTTTACATACCAACTAAGAAATATTTTTCAAGGTGTAGGCCTAAATGTATGTCAGATGAATTAATGAGACATATGGCAGAGAAGAAAAATGCATGGGATACATATAAATTAATGGGTGATATGGAAGCCTATGATAGATATAAGCTGGTCTCTAACCAAGTCACAAAGGAGATTAGACAGGCAAAGGCAGATTATGAGAAGTCCTTGGCAAGGGATGCAAAGAAAAAAAACAAAAAGTTCTATAGTTTACCTATGTAAAATATAGAAAGAAAGGAATGGATCAGATTGGTCCACTTGATATTGATGGATCAACTGTTAATGATCCTGCTCAGGTGGCTAACAAACTAAATGAGTATCTTGCATCTACATTCACACAGGAGGAGTTATTCAGGTAGGGAAATGCCAGAGGTGAGTAAAACTTTGACAGTGATCTAGATGATTTTGAAATAACTGAGAGGAAAGTGGAGGAGAAATTGTTGAAGATAAACATAAAAAAGGCACCTGGGATGGATGGGATCTATCCAGTTATATTAAAGGAGGCAGCAAAGGAAGTAAGCAAACCCTTAGCCATAATTATGAGAGCTTCTTTGAACTCAGGGTAGGTACCCATGGACTGGAGATGTGCAAATGTGACCCCAGTTCACAAAGTTTAATCAAAGGGCGACACAAGTAATTATAGACCTGTTAGTTTAACTTCTGTTCCAGGAAAATTAATGGAGCCACTGGTTAAACAAGTACTGCAGGATCGTCTAGACAAGACTTCAGTTATAGCTCGGACACAGCATGGTTTTGTTAAGGGAAAGTCTTGCCCAACCAATTTGATTAGATACTATGGACACTGTTCATTGTGGACTAATGTTATTAGTGGAGTCCCTCAGGGTTCAGTATTGGGTCCATTATTGTTTTCTGTATTTATAAATGATATTGATGATAGTGTATCAAGCTTAATGTCGAAGTTTGCAGACGATACAAAGATTTGCAGGCCTGTTAAAGATACTACTGTTGCTATGCTGCAGCAACAGGATCTGGAAGGGATGAACAGATGGGCTGAGAGGTGGGAAATGAAGTTTAACATTGAAAACGTAAAGTACTACATATGGAAAACGGCAACCCCAGAGCAACGTATCAACTCTGTGGTACTACACTGACAGTGGTAGAGAATGAAAAGGACCTGTGGGTAATTGTGCAGGCAGATATGAAGTTCTCTGAGCAGTGCAGATGGGCTGCAAGAGTAGGTCATGGTGTCTTGTCAATGATACACAGGAATTTTTCTAGCAGGGATAAGGAGGTGATTATTCCCTTGTATAAGGTCAGGCCACACCTTGAGTACTGTATACAGGTCTGGAGTCCTCATTTCAAGAAGGATGTAGAGCTGCTGGAACGAGTACAGAGAAGGGCAACATGATTAGTGAATGGAACAAAGGGTTGCTCTTACGAAGAAAGGCTTAAGTTTTGCAAATTATAGTGTTTGGAGACTAGGCATCGGCGAGGTGATCTGATAGAGGTGTATAAAGCCTTGAATGGTTTGAGCATGCTCAATGCCGATGGGATTCTTCCTCTTGCATAAATTCAGATTCAGATCAGAGGGCATAAATTCAGATTGAGGAAAGACAGATGTAGGATAGATGTGTGGGTATTTGGTTGGTGGAACAGACTTCCATCCCTTGTGGAAGTTAATAGCCTAAATAAATTTAAGGCTCAGCACCCTTAAATTTATTTAGGCTAATTCGTGAATGGATATGCATTAAAATGCTTCCAGGTATTTCGAATGAACGGAGGGGTGAAATGGAAGCGGGTTTTTTTTTTTTTTTTGGCTGATGCTGTATAAGCTTGCTTTCTTGCATCATATGCCTCTACTAATTCTAATGCCATGATGTGGTCAGAAAGGAACTGGATGCAGGGAATAACTTTGGTATCATATATTTGGATCTTAGAAAGGCTTTTGATACTGCTGCACATGGAAGACTGCTGAATAAATTGGAGCAGTGTGGCATTGGAGGCAAATTGCTGCTATGGATAAAGGGATGGTTGAGTATGAGAAGACAGAGTGTGGTAATCAATGGACACTGCTCATCGTGGACTAATGTTATTAGTGGAGTCCCTCATGGTTCAGCGTTGGGTCCATTGTTGTTTTCTGTATTTATAAATGATATTGATGATGGCATATCAAGCTTAATATCCAAGTTTGCAGGCTATACAAAGGTTGGTAGAGTTGTTAAAGACACTAATGACATTATGCTGCTGAAACAGAATCTAGAAAACTTAAGCAGATGGGCTGAGAGGTGGCAAATGAAGTTTAACATTGACAAATGTAAAGTACTACATACAGGAAGCAGTAACCCCACACTCTGTGGTACTACACTGACAGTGGTAGAGAACGAAAAGGACCTGGGGATAATTGTGCAGGCAGATATGAAGTTTTCTGAGCAATGCAGACGGTCTGCAAGAGTAGTTCATGGTGTCTTGTCGGTGATATACAGGAATATTTCTAGCAGGGATAAGGAGGTGATTATCCCCTTGTATAAGGCAATTGTCAGGCCACACCTTGAGTACTGTATACAGGTCTGGAGGCCTCATTTTAAGAACGATGTAGAGCTGTTGGAACGAGTATAGAGAAGGGCAACAAGATTAGCGAATGGAACAAAGGATTAATTTAAGCCTTTCTTTCTTATGAAGAAAGGCTTAATTTTTCAAATTACAGTTTCTGGAGACTAGGCACCTGCGAGGTGACCTGATTGAGGTGTATGAAGCCTTGAATCGTTTGACCATGCTCAATGCTGATAGGATTCTTCCTCTTTGCTCAGAATAATCACCTGAGAGAGCATAAATTCAAATTGAGGAAAGACAGATGTAGGATAGATGTACGGAAGTTTGCCTTTAGCCAGTTAGTTGGTTGGTGGAACTGACTTCCATCCTTTGTTGTGGAAGTTGATAGCCTAAATGAATTTAAGGCTGAGCTGGATAGGTATTTCGAACGAATGGAGAGGTGAAATGGAAGTGTTGTGTTTTTTTTTTTTTGGCTGATGCTGTGTAAGCTCACTTTCTTACATCATATGCCTCTACTAATGCTAATGTTTTGACTTCTCAGGATTAATGTGAAATCTGAAACCGGAGAGGAATGCCTCAAGGTTCCGGATTTTCTGAAGAATTAAGGCATTGATGTATTCAGTAGTGTCTCCCGGGGCTGATGGGAGTAAATAGTTTTATGTCATCAGAAAAGGTGGTGATATCAGTTTGGCCTGTCACGAATAGCATGAGAACATCTGAGAACAAAATTCCGGACAGGACACTGCCTCGTGGGACTCCAGGTGTAATAGTCATAGTGTAGCGCAGATTGCCGTTGCAAACAATGATGGTCCTGTTCTCAAGCATTGTCTGAATAAACCAGAGCACGTCTCCGCCAATGAGGTAGTACTCGTGTAGTAACCTTGCCAATGCGTGAATGGATATGCATTCAAATGCTACCTGGACGTCGATATACGTAACGGCGATTTCCGAATGCTAAAATGCCTCGAGGATCTTGGTAGTGGTTGTGACTATATTTGTAGCGATGGATCTTGACCGGGGATCATAGTGTATCTGCGGTAGGCGTTGTGGCATAATTTGGGTGGTTAACGTTCTCAGAAAAGATTTCTCAAAGAGCTTTAATAGGCTTGATGCAGAAGAAATTGGACATAAGTGACTGGGCTGAGAAGCAGAGCGTATTTTCGGCAGCAGTCTTACTAGATAGTCATGCAACATAGAAGGGAAAAATTTTTGATTAAGGATCTTGTTAAATAATGACAGGATAGGATCAACAACGAATGTACTGAGGCATTTCAGCATAAACTGAGGAATTCTGTCGGCACCTGATGCGGCTGTGGGTGCTAAGCTATTTATTGCGTCGATCAGCTGGTATTTGGTGAGGTGAACTGAATTTAAGAGGTCTATTGAAATCGGATTGGTTGGGAATTTCATTGGTGTAGTGGATTCTGGCTGAGTGGCGAACCTAGTTATGTGGTCGAGCCAATCCGAGTCGAGCCAAGATTGAGATTCAATGCGTCCTCTGGTTGGCTTTTGTGGAAGGGCTTCCCCTTATTTATGGTATTCTCTAGGTGAAGTTTTATCGCCTCCCTCTTGTTCCTAGTAAAAAGTGCCCTAGCTCAGGAGAAGGCAGTTCTGTCTGGGGGTGAGCCGGAGTTTGACACTTTTGTGCAAATTCTGTTTTACATGAAAGCTTTCAGAGACTTTTGGATTCCACCAGGCCTTTGAATGGTCTGTGATAGTTAGTTTCTTCATTGCAGCATAGAGAGAAACAGTGGCTATCCACCTTGTCATCAGGTTAATCCCGAGTTCGGGGTCCCAATTCTCAAGAATATCCCATGGGATTGCTTGATAAATGCACTTTTCAAGATTGAGGTATTTGGGTGCTGTATTGTTTTCGTTGTAACTTTCCTTCTACCAGAAGTGATGGACATTTCTATTTTCATAGAGAGAATGATGGGCTTATGATCAGACTGTATGTTGCTTATAGAATTTTGATTAACCACACAATTTGCTGACACAAATGTGAGGTCTAATGTGCTTCCGCCCATTGTGGGTGGTGTGCTGACCAGTTTCAAACCTAATATACTTAGACCCTGACTGAGACTCCCTGAGTATTCGGGAGATTGAAATCCCCCACATGACGTGTTTCAGTGATGAATGGAGATGATTAATAGTCTCCAGTTAAATAAGTAATGCAGGATCATTAGACAGGAATGCAGTTATACTTCAGACACAGCATATGTTTGTTAAGGGGATATCTAGTCTGACTAATCTGATTGATGCAGTAACAAATGAACTGGATGCAAAAAATTATTTTGATATTATATACTTGGGTTTCAAGAAAGCTTTTGATAATGTTGCACATAAAAGACTGCTGTACAAATTGGAGCAGCGTGGCATTAACAGCAAGTTACTGCTTCATATTGAGTGTGAGAAGACAGAGTGGTTATTTATGGAGCTGCTTTTCACAGACTAATGTTATTAGTGGAGTCCCTCAAGGTTCCTTGTTGGTCCCATTGTTTTTTTCTGTATTTTTAAATGATATTGATGAAGATATACCAGAAAACATCTAAGTTTGTAGGTGACACAAAAAGTTTCAGGGTGGTTAATGACAGTAATGAAGCCTGCTTCAATAATATCTAGAAAAATTAAGCAGATGGGCTCAGAAATGGCAATTGAAATTTAACATTTACAGATGCAAGGTATTGCATATGGGTTGCAGTAACCCCATAGTAAATTAACGACTGTGTGGTACCACACTCAGGATAGTGAAATATGAAAAAGACCTGGATATATCTGTGCAGTCAGATATAAAGTTCTCTGAGCATTGCATATATGCTGCCAAACAGCTCATGGGGTTTTTTCATTGATATATAGGAATTTTGCTATCAGGGATAAGGAGGCGATTATCCCATTTTATAAAGCAATGGTCAGGTCACATGTTGAGTACTGCATACAGGTCTGGAGGCCTCATTTTAGGAAGTATGTGCAGTTGCTAGAATGGGTACAGAAAGGACAATGAGACTGGTGAGGGGAACAATGGGGTGTACTTACCAAGAAAGGCTTCAATTCTTCAAATTGCAGCGTCCGGAGACTAGGCCTGTGAGGTGATCTGATTGAGGTGTTTAAGGCTTTCAATGGACTGAGTAAGTTCAGTGTTGATGGAAATCTTCCTCTTGCTCAGACTGCACATATGAGGGGACATAAATTCAAATTAAGGAACGATAGTTGCCAAATAGATATAGATGTGCATAGTTTGCTTTTAGCCAGCAAGTGGTTGATTGCCGGAACAAACTTCATCTGTTGGTGTGGAAGTGGATAGCTTAAATAAATATAATGAAGAACTAGACAAACTGTTGGAAGAAATGGATAAGTGAAATTGAAATGGGTTTTTTTTTTTTTTTGGCTGATGCTGTATATGGTTGCTTTCTTGAATTATATACTACTACTATTACTAAAATCTGATTGGCAATGATGTTTTTATATATGCACTATCAATCAGTTATTCATGGTGCTCTCCACTGGGATTAGGGAACTAAGGGTATGCCACAAAAACATGATCCCAAACCATTACATCTTCTCCAGCAGCTTGCGCTGTCAGTGCATAACAGGATGGTTCTAGTGCCTAATGTGCACTGTTCCATTATCACTTAAATGCATAAATCAGGATTCATCTTGGGTCCTTATCTAACTTTTCAGCACTGATGGAATAATTCTCATCAGACTCTGAAACCAATATAGCCATATTTTCTACTTTGTGTTTGAAATCAGTGGCTTATGTGAAGGTTTCCTACTTCTATAGTGCATTCTCTATCATGTGTTCTTTCATTAAATGCAGAGGTTTAATTGTTCTGTGATCCGTTATGATTGCACTTGATAATCCACTGCAGTCAGCATTAGCATTAGTAGAGGGATATGATTCAAGAAAGCAAGCTTATACAGCATCAGCTAAAAAGAAAAAAAAAAAAAAAAACCTTCCCATTTCACCCATCCATTCACTCTAAATGTTTGTTTAATTCTGCTTTGAATTTATTTAAGCTGTTCACTTCTGCAATGACAGATGGAAGTTTGTTCCAGAAATAAACCATATGCTGGATAAAGGCAAATTTCTGCACACCTATTCTACAACTGTCTTTCCTCAATTTGAATTTATGTATCCTCAGGTGATTAATCTGGGCAAGAGGAAGAATCCCATCAGCATTAAGCTTGCTCAAACCATTCAAAGCCTTATACACCTCAATCATATCACCTCGCAGGTGCGTAGTCTCCAGGCACTGTAATTTGCATAACTTAATCATCCCTTCATAAGAGAAACCCTTTGTTCCACTCACTAAACTTGTTGCCCTTCTCTGTACGCATTCCAGAAGCTCTACATCCTTCCTAAAATGAGGCCTCCAGATCTGTATACAGTACTCAAGGTGTGGCCTAACCATTGCCTTATACAAGGGGATAATCACCTCCTTATCCCTGCTAGAAAAATTCCTGTATATCATCGACAAGACACTATGAGCCACTCCTGCTGACCGTCTGCACTGCTTAGACTGCACAATTATCACCAGGTCCTTTTTATTCTTTACTATCCTGAGTGTAGTACCACACAATTAATACATTACTCTGGGGTTACTGCTAACCATAGGCAGAACTTTGCATTTGTCAATGTTAAACTTTAGTTGCCACCTCTCAGCCCATCTGCTCAACTTTTTTTAGATCCTGTTGCAGTAGTGTACTCTCATTAGGGTCATTATCAACTCTTCCAACCTTTGTACCATATGCAAACTTGGACATTAAGACTGATATACAGTTGGACCTCTCTTTAACGAACTTCCATGTAGCAAATTTTTTTGATTTCCCTTTGATCATTACATCGAAAATAATTTTCATATAACAAACTAAATTTTGAGAGACCTGGGTTCGCATTGCTCGCACCTCTGGCCTTTAGGCAATAAAGCTGATGCTGTAGAAAGCACGAATTAAGAGCTAAAAGGATTAATTTAAAGGCTTTAATTACATGAATTAAGAGTTAAAACATTTTACAATTTAATGGTGCCTGTAAAACCCTGCAGGAGGAAACTGGCCAGCCATGGCATGGGATAGAAAAAGATGGAAGTTCGGGAGAGGCCTTTGCCCAACAGTGGATCAGCAATGGCTAAAAAGAAGTAAAACCTATACAACTTAAACATACTATACGGAGAAGTCCCGCTGGTCAGCTGTCCACAGCCATTGGCAAAGATTAAGGTAGGCATATTCCCTACACCGGCACTGGCTCTAGTCAACCTATTTTCTACCGTAAGCATCCTATCAGAGAATTAGGAAAGAGTGATTTTCCTTTATCTTGGAAATTCATCTGTTGTTTTGAAGAAATGAGTCATCTTCACTTTCACTAAATTTCACCTGTCTCTGGTTACATGGCAGTTACAAGTGGTCCCCAGTTTCAGCCTTGTTTTAACTGCTATGCAAGTAACCTTACAGTGTCTAAGAGGAAATCCTTGAGTGTAGTGGAAAAAATGGATGTGCTTGATAGTGTAGATCACAGCATTAAAAAAAAAAAAAAATCGCTTTAAAATCTGATGTGCCTGCCAGTAGTGTGTCAACCATTCTGAAAAACTCTGTTTCAATAGCATACTGTCATTAACAACCCTGCCAACCAACATCGATAAATACACAAAACAACAATGAGCCCAGCATTGAACCCTGGGGAATTCCACTAATAACATTAGTCCACATAAAGAAGTGTCCATTTATTACCACTCTCTACCATCTCCCACTCAACCATTCCTTTATCCATTGCAACAACTTGCCCTTAATGCCATACCGCAAATTGCTGCAATGGAGGACTACAAGTCCAAAGACATATTCAACATTGATGAAACATGTCTATATTTTAATTGTTTGCCGAACAAGACACTGATTTTTAAAGGTGACAAATGCTTGGTTTGTCACGGACTTTTAAAGGTGACACTCTTAGTTACAAATATGGCTATTAATGAAAAACTGAAGCTTTTGGTAATAGGCAAAAGTAAATAATCCTGATGTTTCAAACGAGTAAAGTCGTTAGAGTTGGACTACAACTGCAACAAAAAACCGGCGCCTCCGTAGCCAGGTGGGCAGGAGCAGTGCATAGCACACACACTTCTTGATTAGACCGGGGTTCGAGTCCATAACCACCAAATACGGGGGATGCAGAAAGGTCAGGGAATGACCACCGCATATCCCCAGAGCAATATGGCATTAGTTGCTAATGCTCCTAAAAACCAAATAACAACAAAAAACTTTAAATGACAAACGAAATTTTTGGGCAGTGGATTTTGAATTTCAATAGAAAGATGACAGAAAAATTGTGTTGATTGTCAACAACTGCCCTGCCCACCCTCACTCAGTAATTTTCAAACTCACAAGTGTGAAGCTTGTTTTCTTCCTTCTGAATAATTCATCTTAACTACAGCCAATGGACCAAGGAATTATCAAAAATTTGAAAATGCACTCCGAAGGCGCATACTGAAAATAAATTATACTGACAATAGAAACCAACCAACCTATAGATTCTGTTATAGATTTGTGGATGTGCATATCAGAGTTGACGAAAGTGTGGAGTCAAGATGTGACGGAAACAACGATTAAACATTGTTTCGCAAAAGCAGGTTTTGCTAAAATGCTGATTAACAGAGATGAGTGGGATTAACTACTAGAAGACATTGAGCAATCTTAGGAAGAGTTCCAAGCAAGGTTTGATCAGTAGGAGAAATTATTCTTGACGAATTTTTAGGAGTTGATATTGATGTCATAGTAGCTGAATATCTGAGTGACGTCAGCATTTTGGATCGTATTTATTTAAAGAACTAGTGACAATTTCGACGATGAGTTGGATGAAAATGAGTGCATTATTAAACCTTCCAAACAAATGTTGGCAGCATTTGATTTTACGACATAATTCTTAAAAGTGTACTAATAAATTGTGAGCATCATGTAAGTAGTCATTTCTTAATATGTATGTATGTATTGATAAATTGTTTTAAAATGTTAGAATTCATTCCCACTTCTTTCCCATCTTTTACTATATTTCTGAATTTACAGTATTTTTCATTGTTGAAAAGGTCATATTTCTTTATAACAAAATTTCTATATAACGAATTTTTTCAAGGAAACAATCGATTTCGTTATATAGGTCTGACCAGGGCAGGATCTAGGCTTAGACATAAGAGGCGCCAGCCTAGGGGTGGAATGGCTTTGGGGTGCCAACATTGTAAAAAAAAGTAATAGTGTTAAAGAGGACCAGAGAGTCGAAGCATTGGTGGTACGAGCAGTGCCCCCCCCCCACCCCACCCCCAAAAGCCATATTGCAAGGGGTGTCGTTTGTAGCATTTTTTTTTTTTTTTTTGGTTTGCCTATTTGATATTTTGTATCAGGCGTCGTATTGCATGGGGCTCTGTTTTGATCAAAAAATTTATTTTTGGGACTCCTATTTTACTTTTCGCACCAAACTCCGTTTTATCACGCTACAGCTGTGAACCAGTCTGAGGCATTCAATAAACTAGAAAAATTAAATAACTGGTTAATCAATCAATTATTAGTTAACTAAGCAGTTAACTGGATTAATAGGTTTTGAAAACTAATTTATACATTAAAGAATTAAAGAAAGAATTATAACAGTAAATAAAAATAGTAAATATTATTCTATAATTGTCAATTGCATGCCAGATCTATCACATACTGAGCAAATGACAATAATAGTTCGTTTTATAAATATACTACCTTTTCCAAATCAAGAAGGAAAATATATTGAAATATGTGAACATTTTTTAGGATTCATAAATATAAATGATAGCACAGGTAAAGGAATGACAGAAAAAATATTTGAAGTTTTACAGAAGTATGATCTTTCATTGTGTGATATAAGAGATCAAGGATATGACAACGGCTCCAATATGCGAGGAAAACATAGTGGTGTTCAGAGTCGCATGTTGTCCTTGTATCCGAGAGCGTTCTGCATTCTGTTCCTCTCACACATTAAATTTAATGGTTAATGATGCAGCTACCTGTTGTGTAGAAGCTGTCTTTTTTTGATATTGTACATCTTTACACTTTTTTCGCATCATCTACACAGAGATGAAATGTTTTAAAACAATATATTAAAGGATTAGCCTTAAAACCTCTTAGTAATACTCAATGGTCCAGCCGAATAGATTCACTCAAACCATTAAGATATCAACTGGAACAAATAATTGAAGCTTTGGAAAGTTTTGTGAATGTGCAACAGCCAATTGAAACTTCAACAATTGCCAAAAACAAATCTGAAGCAAACGCCTTGCTCGTGGACATTGCAAATTTTAAATTAATTTGTTCATTAATTATTTGGCATGACATTAAACAATATAAATATAACAAGTAAAGCTTTATAAGAAGTCGGATTAAATTTAGAAAATGCAAATTCACTTATTGCTAGTTCATTGCAATATCTTCATGATTATAGGTATGACGAAAAGTTTAAAAATATTTTGCTGGAAGCAGATATTGCAATAAAATTAGATGTTGAAAAAAAATTTGAAAAAGTTAGAACACAGAGATGAAAAGTAATGTTTCCCTACAAAAATAAAGATGAAGCAATATGCGATGAAGAAGATAATTTTAAAATAACTTTTTTTTTTTTTTTTGGAACATTTTAGACCACGCCATCACTGCTTTGAAGGATCATTTTGATTTGTTAGCAAAACACAATAATAATTTTAATATTCTTTTGAATTTAAATAAATGTAAGTCTATGAATGACATAGAACTTTTAAAACATTGTATGAATTTAGAAATGCTTTTAACAGCAGAAAAAGAAAAAGACATATCGGGAACAGATTTGCTTCACGAAATTAGATATCTTCACTGTTCATATTCGAATGAAGAAATGACACCCGGGAAAATTCTCCAATTCATTTGTGATCAGCAGTTAACATCTTCCTTGCTAAACCTATTCATTGCTATCAACATTTTCCTAACGCTGCCTGTCTCTGTGGCTAGCGCGGAAAGGAGTTTTTCGAAACTGAAATTTATTAAAACTCATTTGAGAACAACTATGAGTTAGGAAAGATTAGACAGTTTAACAATATTATCGATTGAATGGATATTTTAAAAGAACTTGATATGGAAGAATTGATAACAAATTTTGCGACAATAAAAGCCAGAAAAATTTTAATTTAGTTAAAAAATTGTTTTTTGCTACGATTTTCAATAATTATTCTTATACTTTATAGACACAGCTTATATACTTTATTTAAGATTTTTTTTTGCTTTGTTTTTGCAAAATTATTACATTTATTATTATTATACACCTATTTTATAAGTATAATTTTAAATATTTTATTCAAGAATTTTTTTGTTTAGTTTTCGAATAATTTATTGTTATATATCTTTTGTAAATAAAAGTTTGTAAATTTAATTTTATGTAAGATTTTTTAAATATCTTCTATTACGACATGCCCCTTTTGTAAAATTTATAGAGCTTAAAAATTTAAAATAAAAATAAAAAATGATCAGATACTGAAAACCAACCTGGCCTAGGGGCACCACATACCCTCGAGCCAGCCCTGTGTCTGACTGTACCTTCAATATCATTAATAAATACAGAAAAAAACAATGGACCTAACACTGAACATGGGCGACTCCACTAATAACATTATTCCATGAAGAGCAGCATCCATTGATTACCACTCTGTCTTCTCCCACTCAACCATTCCTTTATCCATACCAGCAATTTTCCCTCAGTGCCACACTGCTCCAATTTATACAGCAGTCTTCCATGTGCAACAGTATCAAAAGCCTTCCTAAAATCTAAGTATATAATATCAAAATTATTCTTTGCTTCCAGTTCCTTTGTGACCACTTCATAGTAACCAATCAGATTGGTCAGACAAGACTTCCCCTTAACAAAAACCCATGCTGTGTCTGAACTATAACTGCAGTCTTGTCTATATGATCCTGCATTTCTTCCTTAACCAGTGACTCCATTATTTTCCCTATAACAGCAGTTAGACTAACAGATCTGTTAGACCCATGTCTCCCTTTGATCCTCCTTTGTGAATTGGGGTCACATTTGCACACCTCCAATCCATGGGTACTTCCCCTGAGTCCAAGGAAGCTCTCATAATTATGGCTAAGGGTTTGCTCATTTCCTTTGCTGCCTCCTTTAATATAACTGGATAGATTCCATCCACCCCAGATGCCTTTCTTATGTTTATCTTCAACAGTTTCTGCTCCACTTTGCGGCACCTTCATAGGCAGGTGGGCAGGAGCAGCAATGCATATCACATGCTTCTTGATTAGACCGGGGTTCGAGCCTGTGACCACCAAATACGGAAGATGCGGCAAGGTCAGGGAATGACCACCGCATATCCCCGGAGCAATATGGCCTTAGTTGATAATGCTCCTAAAAACCAAACAACAACAACAGCTCCACTTTAATCTCAATTATTACAAAATCATTTAGCTCACTGCCAGAGTTTAATACACCTTTGGCATTTCCCTCCCTGAATAACTCCTCATATGTAAATGTAGACGCAAAATACTCATTCAGTTTGTCAGCTATCTGAGCAGGATCATCAATGGTTGAACCATCGATATCAAGTGCACCAATCTGATTCATCCCCTTTCTTCTAGAGTTTACATATCTAAAGCAATATGCAATATTTTGCATTAGCATTAGTTGAGGCATATGATTCAAGAAAGCAAGCTTATACAGCATCATCAAAAAAAAAAAAAAAAAAAACTTCCCATTTCACCCATCTGGTGACTCCAAATGTTTGTCTAGTTCAGCTTAAATTTATTTAGGCTATTACAACAGATGGAAGTCTGTTCCAGTAATCAACTACCTGCTGGCTACGGCAAACTTCCGCACATCTATTCAACAACTGCCTTTCCTCAATTTGAATCTATGTCCCCCCTCAGGTTCTTAGTCTGAGCACACGGAAGTATCCCGTCAGCATTGAGCCTGCTCAAACCATTCAAGGCCTTATATACCTCAATCAGATCACCTCGCAGGTGCCTAGTCTCCAGATGTGCAACTTGCAGAAATTAAGCCTTTCTTCGTAAGCACACCCCTTCTGTTCCCCTCATCCAATCTTGTTGCCCTTCTCTGTACACGCTCAAGTAAATCTACATCCTTCCTAAAATGAGGCAGTATTCAAGGTGTGGCCTGACCATTCCCTTATACAAAGGGATGATAATAATCTCCTTGACACTGCTAGTAAAATTCCTATATATCATTGACAAAACTCCATGATCTGCTCTGGCAGCCCATCTGCACCCCTCAGAGACCTTCATATCTGACTGCACAATTACCACCAAGTCTTTTTAATTCTCCACTTCCCTGAGTGTAGTACCACACAGTTGGTACATTTCTCTTGGGTTACTGCTACCCATATGCAGTACTTTGCATTTGTCAATGTTAAACTTCAGTTGCCACTTCTCAGCCCATCTGCCTAACTTTTCTAGATCCTGTTTCAGTAGCATACTGTTTTTTGTGTCATTAACAACCCTGCGGAAGTGTCATCTGCAAACTTGGACATTAAGCTTTATGTACCTTCATCGATATCATTGATAAATACACAAAATAACATCATTGCTAAATATTGAAAACAATAATAGACCCAGCACTGAATCCTGGGAAGCTCCACTAATATCATTAGTCCACAAAGAGCAGCGCCCGTGGGAACTACTCTGTGTTCCACTTAACCATCCCTTTATCCATAGCAGTAACTTGCCCTTGATGCCACATTGCACCAGTTTGTGCAGCAGTCTTTTATGTGCAACAGTATCAAAAGCCTTCTTGAAATCTGAGTATACGATATCAAAATTATTTGTTGCATCCAGTTTCTTAGTCACTACATCATAGTAACCTATCAGATTGGTTAGACAAGACCGCCCCTTGACAAATCCATACCATGATTGCAGTATAATCGCATTCCTGTCCAAATAGTCCTGTTACTTCTTTTACCATTAACCAGTGATTACCAGTGATTCCATTAGTTTACGTGGAACAGATGTTAAGCTAACAGGTCTAATTACTCATGTCGCCTTTTGATCCCTCTTTACGAATTGGAGATATATTCGCACATCTCCAGTCCATAGGTACCTCCTCTGAATCCAAGGATGCTGTCATAATTATGGCTAAAGGTTTGCTTATCTTCTTGGGTGCCTCCTTTAATATTATTGGATAGATTTCATCTGCCCCAGGTGTCTTTTTTATGTCCATTCTTAATTTCTCCTCCACCTTCCTTTATCACAAAGTCATTTAGCTCCTTGTTAGAATTTGACAAACTTCTAGCATCCCCTCCCCTAAAGAATTCCTCATATGTGTATGTAGATGCAAAATATCTGTTTAATTTGTGCACAAACTGAGCAGGGTAATCAATAGTTAACTCATCGATATCAATTGGCCAAATGTGATTCAACCCCTTCCTTCTACTGTTAATATATGCATAGAAGTTGTGCTGTTTTTCTTTGCATTCTTTGCCAATGACTGCTCATAATCTGCCTTTGCTTGCCTAACCTCCTTTGTGACTTGATTACAGACTAATTTATATCTATCATGGGCATCTGTATCACCTGATAATTTATAGGCATCCCATGCACTTTTCTTCTCTGCCACGTGTTTCAGTAGTTCATGTGATATCTATTTAGGTGTAAACCTTGAACAAAGTTTCTTTGTTAGTATGAAAAGCCTAATAACTTCTTTAGTTACTTCCATGAATACTTCTCATTTATAATTTGCTGCTGGTAACATCATCAGTTGGTCCCACTGCACATAATTTAAAAACTGTCTGAGACCTCTATATTCACCCTTGCAAAAGCCTTTACCTCTACCCTTGACAGTAGTTATATCTTTAATTAAATTCCACATTAGTACACTGTGTTTGCTGCCACCCAGTGGGTCTTTTATGGCAGATTCTTAATTCATGGAGGTTAACTGCTGATAACTATATCAATAGTATTGCTTCTTCTTGTTGCCAAGAAATCCACAAAATTCTTGCTCTTGTGTGTGAGTCACCAACCAACAAATTTCAGTCACCATCTGGAAAGTTAAAATCCCCCATTATGAGACATTCTGATTATGTCTGGGTGACATCATGTCTCTACTCTTACTACGATATCTACATTTGATAACTTAATTAGTACTTCAAATTCATAAAATGTACTTACATTGTTCATAGGCCTATAACACTCCTACTCTGAATTTTGTTTTCCCACTGCTATATCACACCAAACTGACTCAACATTGCCTCATCACCAAAGTCAACTGGATGCACTGCCTTGGATATAATATTCTTAACTAGACCATAACCCCTCTACCTCTCCTGTCCTTCCTGTATACATTGTACTCCCCATTTTCAATGTCAACATCACTTATGTCTGGGTGACATCATGTCTCTACTCTTACTACGATATCTACATTTGATAACTTAATTAGTACTTCAAATTCATAAAATGTACTTACATTGTTCATAGCATTATTGCATGCAAGTATACATGCACATGTTCTTACTCTTAGTTACCTTAACACAGCCCGTGTATTCATTTGTTCCATGAAGACCCACAGCAGGGCCTGAAATCCCAGATATCTTGCTTTCCAGGCTGCTGCATGTACTAATAGTAGCAATGAAAGAATCACTTTCACTTCTGCCCTCAGCTCTAGTTAAACTGTTAGTCTGTGTATCCCTCCCGCAAGCTAGCAGTTTTCCGACCCACCTATCACTGCCTCTATAGCATCAGCAAATATTCTTGTGCCCCTTCTATTCAAGTGTATCCCATCCCTGTGAAAACAGTCTCTCTCTCCTGTTAACAAACACAGACCATGCTGAGAAAAATTCTACTCCAGGAACCTTGCACTCTCTCTCTCTCTCTCTCTCTCTCTCTCTCTCCAGGGTCAAACTGATTGATAAAGCTCTCAACATATTCTTCCTCCTGTCATGTCTGGGCAGAATTGCAGACAGTTTCAAATTCAATCCTAACTTGTGACTTTTTGCTGTCATTGCCCTATAGTTGTTAAGTAAGCCCTCAGATCTCCTACTCCTAATATCATTAGTACAACCTGTACAACAATATTACCTTTTGTGCTCTTAAAAAATGATATCTGCTCTACAATCTCATCTACCTTTGCCCCTGGCATCCTGGTCCTATTCCACCTGTCCTTGCACAACATATTTCCTATTTCCCTGACAATAGAGTCACCAACAATAACTAGTACTTGTAGGACCAGCACATTCTGCCTTGAAGAATGCCACTGTGTTGTCTGTTGCACAAGAATGAGGTATGGCATTGAGTTGGGCAGCTGAGAACTTGATACCCTCCCCCCATTTTAATTCCTTCAAGGGCATCTACTTTACTCTTCAGACTCTAAATATGTAAGTAAAATATATTAAGTAAAGAACAACAAAATTAAGCTGTTTGAAGATTACTATGCATTTTGATGTTGCATGTTTCTTCAATATCATTTTCTTTAACAGGACACTTTCTTCATGCTTACAGACTTCACAATTGAACTGCAAGCTGAGCTGTACAAACAACAAATTGTCAGAAGATAGGAAACAGAGTAAAGATAAAAAGAAGCCTGTTTCTTAGAACTTCAGCACATTTTCATTTCCTTTCAATATAAAGAGTTCCATTATGAGAACCGAATATAAAGAATTTCATTTATTTAAACAGATCAAGTGCCCAAAATGAGAACTGTCAAATAAATGTGACAAGTTCAGATAGGCTTTTAGCCACAGGACCAATGTTTCTTTTTTGCAAAGACAAATGAAATATGAATAGCCCAGAAAATAATAGCATGCCGTGAAGAAATTATTTTCAGTACTTCCTCATATGTCTTATAAACTAATACAAAAATGCAGTATTATTGTATTTTATTATTCCTAATTTTTATAAAGTGATCATTTCATGATATTTCTATGTTGTGTGTTTGATTTCATATATATATATTTTTTGTGTAAATTTAGCAAATCCTAGATGCCTTAAATTTTATCTATTAACAAAACTTTTACATTTAATAATATAGTTATGTTTGACTGTCATTGCAAATAGCTTATAGCAGTTTATACTAATATTTTTCATGATAGTTACTTTCTTTTCTGCTCAGTTTCTGATTTTTTATATTGGAAAAATAATTTAAAAAATCAACACAGGTCTTCCCAAAGCAAATTAAAAAATTTCATATAGTATCAAATGTAAGGTATTGATTCTCTTCCATTGAAATTTAAAACCATAAATGATAAAAGAAAATTTTGGAAGTGTAAGGTTAGTGTTTGAAATTTTATATTCTTATCCTTAATTTACCATCTTTTTAATTTGAAAAACAGAAAACATATTTTTGTGATTAAATCATAGTTGTTCCAACGTATAAAAACCTTCCTAATCAAAAAAAAAAAAAAAATCCTCATTTACTATTGTCCCATCTTTATTTTATCATTACTACGATTCCTGTTTAATATGAGGTTTGGATCTGCATTTTTAAATTATGCTGATGATTTATGTGGCCAGAAGTATTGTAAAAATCTCTCAAGTTTGCTGCAGAATGGTTTTAACCCTATTTCAGATACTGTATATAACTATCCTTCCTGTTTTCTTAGCCAGTTAAGTTTATAGTTGCTTATAATTTTAAAATACCACCAACTTTCAGATCAGAAATTATTCTGGATGTTAAAAAATAAAAAAATAAATAAAAAAAACACAATCTGTAATATCTTGCATTTTTATTCAGACAGTTATAGGCAGCAATTCCATTAAATCAGATAAAAATATGGATATTCCATTCAGTTAAAAACTTAGGATAATTATTGGGATTCAAAATATTGTTATTTTTAAATGCTGCAAAAATATTCAATTGACTACATTGTGTATCTTCTGAGGCTGATATTGCTCGACCTGCTCTTGCTGAGATGATACGAGATGTGCACATTTTTAATATTGATATGGGTAAACTGATAGGAAATGTTCGTTGATATTTAAATATTTACCAGTTAATTAATGTGATCTTTTATAATACTGGGCTAATGCAACTGTGCTTTGCCATCATAATGCTTTCTTGTTATTGATTAAAAAAGTACTGAGATTGAAATGTAAGATTGAAAGGGAAAAGACTTACTTGCTGGATGTTGCCTACATCTCTGGGTGAGACTTCATTTGAATAAAACCGTGAATATAAGATATGTTTATTTATTTTTTTAATCATTAGAGCAGGATATGCTACAACACATGGGTAAATAAAAAATCTGCTTATATCACATCACTGGTAGCCCACATTTGCATACGGGTTGCAAAGCTTGGAATACATCTCCAGAAAGCTCTCCACTTGAAACCTGCTGGCCACAGCCACAACTAAAACATTCTTTAAGAAATTCTGCCACTTGTCAACAGAATTTTCATCTAAATTTTTCCAAATGATTGGTGAGCAGTAAAACCATTACATCATCATGAAAGACTAGTTGGCAAAATGTGAACAAACAAAATAAATGATAAGGTCACAAAATTTTTTAATAAAATAAGTGTTTTTCAGATTAGCATATGAAATAAGATTTACTGTCCAACTTCAAACTACAGAACCAACTTTTCATCTTCCTTGTTTATTCATTCAACTGCCATTTTCTGGAACAACCCTCCTTCATACGTATTTTCTGAAAATTACAGTCTACAGAAGTTCAAGTCTAATATCAACAAATATCTTCTTTCATCTTCTCAATCTCCAACTCATCCGCGGTACTAAGTACTATAGGTTCTAATACCGCTCTTGTTTGGGGGTTTCATAAAAAAAAGTAAGCACTGGGGACATTTCTTGTTGAAGCATGGGAATATTGATAGATAGTTACTATAATTAAATTAAAAGAATTTGCTCTTAATTAGTCTGAGATCCCAAATATATGAAAGATATGGTAATTAGCAGCATAAATACATGATTTTTTGTGGGTAATTGCCATTACTTTGCTAATCAGCATGTTCTTAATTATCTTTTATTTATTAATTATTATTGCTTAAATATATGTTGTGGGTTATAGATTTAATATATATAGTTATATCATTTTACATAATATATAACTTCTCTAAGACAAAAGGGCATTTGTCACAGCATGTAGGAGTAGGTAATAATATGTAGAGGACCAGGTAACTCAAACTACAATAATACGCACTACATTATGCCACCACTATTGCTAGAGATCCAGTGCCTCTGAGAGCGTTGATGCAAGTTATATAATTAAGTGGTGTTTTTCTCTGTACTGTGGAAAACATTGGGCAAAAGCTGTTAAAAAAAAGTCATAAATTTTAAAAATATTAAAGAACAATACAGTGCTCTAACTCTTTCTGCCATATTTTAAAACGTTCAATAGATGCTTACTCTACATTACACAAATACAGTTTAAAGCCTCCTTCCTATAGTTTAGTTAGCATTAGTAGAGGCATGTAATCAAGAAAGCAAGCACATATAGCATCATCTAAAAAAAAACTAATAAAATGTTCTTGTTTATACTCCAGCACAACCACCAGATCATAGAGTTTACAATAAATCAATCAATGCAAATTATTAATTGTATTTAGCAGTCATGGGCTTGAACCCCGGCCCACTCAAAGAGTGTGTGCTACTGCACTCACTCTCCTGACCACTCGGCTACATCAGGCCTAAAATGTTCATTTTTATACTTCGGCACAAACACCAGGTCAGTGGAGTTTACAATAAATCAATCAATACAAATGGAAATCGTATTTAGCAGTCACGGGCTTGAACCCTGATCCACTCAAAGAACATGTGCTACTGCACTCCGGCTCTTGACCACTCGGCTACATCAAATAACCGATCCCATTTCACCCATCTGTTCACTCCAAATATTTGTCTAGTTCTGCCTTGAACTTATTTAAGTTGTTGACCTCAACTACTACAGATGGAAGTTCGTTCCAAATATCAACCACCTGCTGGCTAAAGACAAATTTCCGCACATCTATTCTACAATTGTCTTTCCTCAGTTTGAATTTATGTCCTCTCAGGAGAGTAATATGAGCAAGCGGAAGAATCCCATCAGTATTGAGCTTGCTCAAGCCATTCAAGGTCTTATACACCTCAATCAGATCACCTCGCAGCTGCCTACTCTCCAGAAGCTGCAATTTGCAGAACTTAAGCCTTTTTTGGTGACAGTAGCCCTTTGCTCCACTCGCCAATCTCATTGCCCTTCTCTGTACTTGTTCCATCAACTCCACATCCTTCCTAAACTGAGGCATCCAGACCTGCATGCAGGACTCAAGGTGTGACCTGACCATTGCCTTATACAAGAGGACAATCACCTCCTTATCCCTGCTAGCAAAATTCCTGAATATCATTAAAAAGATACCGTGAGCTACTCTCACAAGGCCTATTCGCACTGCTCAGAAAACTTCTTATCTGATTGGACAATTACCCCCAAATCCTTTTCATTCTCCACTACCCTGAGTATAATATCACCCAGTTGATATGTTACTCTTGCGTTACTTCTACCCACATGCAGTATTTTATACTTGTCAATGTTAAACTTCAATTGCCACCTCTCAGCCGATCTGCGCAACTTTTCCAGATCCTGTTGCAGTAGAGTACTATCATTAGTCATTATCAATGCTGCCAACCTTCATATTTTCTGCAAACTTAGATATTAACCATGATATACCTTCATCAGTATCATTTATAAACACAGAAAGCAACAATTGGCCCAACAACGAAACCTGGAGGACTCCACTAATAACATTAGTCCACAGAGAGCAGTATCCATTGATTACCACTCTCTTCTCCCACTCAACCATCCTTTTATCCATTGTAGGAACTTGCCGTTAATGCCATACAGCTCCAATTTGTACAGTAGTCTTTTGTGTGCAACAGTATCAAAAGCTTTCGTAACATCCAAGTATATGATGTCAAAATTATTTTTTGCATCCAGTTCCTTTGTTTTCAAATCATAGTATCCAATCAAATTTGTCAGAGAAGACTTCTCATTAACAAACCCATGCTGTATCTGAACTATAATTGCAGTCTTGTCTAGATGATCCTGCATTGCTTCCTTAACCCGTGACTCCATTATTTTCCCTGGAACAGAAGTTAAATTAACAGGTCTGTAATTACTCATGTCACCCTTTGTGAATTGAGGTGACATGAGTAATTACAGACAGAATTTCCACATCTCCAGTCCATGTGGACCTCTCCTGAGTCCAAGAGAGCTTCCATAATTATGAGAGAGCTTCCAGATAGATCCCATCCACCCCAAGTGCCTTTCTTATGTTCAATTTCAATAATTTCTCCTCCACTTTGCTCTCAGTTATTATAAAATCATTTAGCTTCCTGCCAGAGTTTGATAAGCTTCTGGCTTCCACTTCCCTACAGACTTCCTCATGTGTGAATGTAGATGCAAAATACTCATTCAGTTTGTTGATGAACCTGCTGTGATAGCAGGTTCATCAACAATTGAACTGTTGATGTCAAGTGGACCAATCTGATTCTTCCCCTTCCTTTTAGAGTTTAAAAACAGTAAAGAAGTCTTTACTGTTTTTCTTTGCATCTTTGCCAGATATTTCTCGTAATCTGCCTTTGCCTGCCTAACATCTTTTGTGACTTGATTACAGACTATTTTATATCTACCTTAGGCATCTACGTCTCCTGATAATTTATATATGTTCCATGCATTTTTCTTCTCTGCCACTAGTCTCATTAGGTCATCTGACATCCATTTAGGCCTAAACCTTGAACAGTATTTCTTAGTTGGTATGAAAAGCCTAGTAGCTTCCAAAATTAATTTCTTGAATGCTTCCCATTTAGAATATGCTGTTGATAACATCAGTTGGTCCCACTGTATAGAATTTAAAAAATCTCTGAGACCACTGTAGTCACCTTTACAAAAGAAAAACCCTTCCCTTAATCCCTGATGGTAGTTACATCTTTAAGTAAATCCCACTGTGATCACTGCCAACTAGTGGTTCCTTTATGTGCAGATTCATAGTACATGAAGAATCACTGCTGATAATCAGATCAAGAGTATTACTCCCTCTGGTTGCCTCTTGAACATTCTACTGTAGAAAACAATTATCCAATAAATCCACCATCCCCCATTATAAGAAAATCTGATCTATTTCTCTGTACAGTTGTTTGTACTCATCAGAGTCATTAGGCCTATAACACACTCCTACTCTCAACTTGGTTCTCTCAGTGCTTATGTCACACCAAACTGACTCAACGCTGCACTATTCTGTTCATGTCAACTGGATGCACTTCATCAGATCACTCCTCCTGCCCTTCTATCCTGTCTATCCTTTCTGTACAAAAAATAGGAAAGAAATTGTGCTTCTTGAAAGAGTCCAAAAACAGGTATGTTGCCTGGCAAGATTAGCAAAAGGGTGTCCATATGAGGAAAGACTTCAAATTTGTGGGTTGCAGAGCTTGGAAACTAGGCACCTTAGAGGAGACTTGATTGAGGTGTTTAAGGCTCTGAGAGGCATAAGCAAAATGAATAAGGACAAAATTTGCAAGGTTATAAATGATAGAAATGGAAGCCTAAATAAATTTAAGGCTCAGCTGGACAGGTATTTCGAACGAATGGAGGGGTAAAGTGGAAGGTTTTTTTTTTTTTTTTTTGGCTGATGCTGCATAAGCTTGCTTTCTTGTATCGTATGTGTCTACTAATGCTAATGATTCTGGTACCAGGGGGCCATAATTTCAATTTACGAGGAGAGATGTTTAGACTGGATTGCAGGAAGTTTTAGTGTAGCCAGCGGGTTATAAATTACTGGAATGAGTTACCTATATGGGTGGTAGAGGTTAATAGTTTGGGGAAATTCAAAGGTCAGCTGGATAATTACCTATGGGATAAGGGAAACATAGATTGTCTATTTCCTTTTCTGTTATTAATTTTTTTATTATTATTTTATTTATGTTTTGTTATTTTATTTTTTTTTTTGGCTTGTGCAGCGTAAGCCATAGGCTTCCTTGCACCATATGGCCATTTTGGCCATTTCTAATACTAATAACAAAGCATTGGCCCAAGAGATCAGGCATCTGGTGTATTAATCAAATAAAATATCAGTATCACCACTATTGTTGCTGCAGTTAGTAAAGAGCATCATATGTCTTACTAATATGAAAGATTTCCAAGAAGGTTGCTAGACAAAAAACGTGTGCCTTGATATCTGTTTGAAAATAATTAGAATGATAACACAAAAGCAAAATTTTAACATATTTTATTTGCCCATCACTTCTAATGTCCAATCCTCCTTTACATTTATTCAAACTACCTATCAATTTACACCATTACAATCCAGAGTACAAATGGTTAAAATCTATGCAGGGCAACCAACTAATCTACTACTAAATAAAGCAGAGTTGATCAATATCTGCTGGTCAAGTTATGATCATAACCATAGGTGCCAACTTTCAATTGTGTTGGGCATAGTCTGAAAAATATATTTTCAGTAAGCAAGGGAAGTGAAACTGTGTTTTAGTGTTAATTTTCTATTTTAAATGACTATTATAAAAAAAATTAATATTAAATATAGTTGTGCCCCGTATCCGCTGATTCAGTTACTCGTGGTTAACCACGAAAAAAAACCGAAAAACATAACACGTACTACTCGCGTGTCCAATACAATGCTTCCCTTTATTTTTTACAATGTCACGTATAGTTTGGTCACCAACATTATAATGGTTCTTTAGAGATTTAATGGTGCACCGTTTTCAAACTTTTGAATAATTTCAAGTTTTTGTTTAATTGCAAGCACAACTCTTGCGTTTGGCCATCATTTTCGTGATTTCTAAACAAAAAAAAAAAAAAAAATCCGACATCCTGACATAAATAACGAAACAGAATTTGTCCTTTTGCGTTGCGATAGAACGCAACGATCGACGCGACACACTAAATTCAAACTAAAAATTTGTTTTTTTTTTTTTTTTTTTTTTGAGCACTAAGCGTGAAGACAGCGGGGGTTGCAAGATAATGGATAGAAGAATCTCCCAATGATGACTTAAGTGAAAAGAACCGGTTCTTGTCGCTTATTTACAACTTGCAAAATATCTGTTTATACCCTTCTAGTTATTACTTGAATTTTATGATTTCTTTTTTTTTTTTTTATTTGGAGTCTTGAAGTGCCCCGGTAAATCAAGAGTCTGCTGTACTTTATTATTACCATATTTAATGTTGGTCATTAGCATTAGTAGAGACATTTGATGCAAGAAAGCAAGCTTATGCAGCATCAGCCAAAAAAAAAAAATAAATAAATAAATAAAAAATACCCACTTCCACTTCATCCCTCTGTACGTTCGAAAAATATCTGTCCAGCTGAGCCTTAAACTTATTTGGGCTATCAACTTCCACGACAAGGGATGGAAGTCTGTTCCACCAACCAACCACCCGCTGGCTAAAGGCAAATTTCCTCACGTCTATCCTACATCCGTCTTTCCTCAATTTGAATTTATGCCCTCTCAGATGATTATTCTGAGCAAGAGGAAGAATCCCATCAGCATTGAGCAAGCTCAAACCATTCAAGGCTTTATACACCTCTATCAGATCACCTCGCTGGTGCCTAGTCTCCAGACACTGTAATTTGCAAAAACTTAAGCCTTTCTTCGTAAGAGCACCCCTTTGTTCCATTCACTAATCTTGTTGCCCTTCTCTGTACTCGTTCCAGCATCTCTACATCCTTCTTGAAATGAGGCCTCCAGACCTATATACAGTACTCTAGGTGTGGCCTGACCATGGCCTTATACAAGGGAATAATCGCCTCCTTATCACTGCTAGAAAAATTCCTATATATCATCGACAATACACCATGAGCTACTCTTGCAGCCCGTCTGCACTGCTCAGAAAACTTCATATCTGCCTGCACAACCACCCCCAGGTCCCTTTCATTCTCTACCACTGTCAGTGTAGTACCACAGAGTTGATACGTTGCTCTGGGGTTGCTGTTTCCCATGTGTAGTACTTTACATTTGTCAATGTTAAACTTCATTTGCCACCTCTCAGCACATCTGCTCAACCTTTCCATATCCTGTTGCAGTAGCATAGTGTCAGTAGTGTCCTTGACAACCCTGCCAACCTTCGTATCGTCTGCAAACTTGGACATTAAGCTTGATATACCATCATCAATATCATTTATAAATACAGAAAACAATAATGGACCCAACACTGAGCCCTGAGGGACTCCACTAATAACATCAGTCCACGATGAGCAGTGTCCATTGATTACCCCTCTCTGTTTTCTCCCCCTCAACCACCCCTTTATCCAAAACAGCAATTTGCCTCCAATGCCACACTGCTCCAATTTGTGCAGCAGTCTTCCATGTGCAACAGTATCAAAAGCCTTTCTACAATCCAAGTATATAATATCAAAGTTGTTCCCTGCATCCAGTTCTTTTGTGACTGCATCATAGTATCCAATCAAATTGGTCAGGCAAGACTTCCCCTTAACAAAACCATGCTGTCTCTGAGCTCTAACTGAAGCCTTGTCTAGATGATCCTACAGTGCTTCTTTAACCAGTGCCTCCATTAATTTTCCGGGAACAGAAGTTAAACTAACAGGTCTATAATTACTTGTGTCGCCCTTTGATCCTCCTTTGTGAATTGGGGTCACATTTGCACATCTCCAGTCCATGGGTACTTCTCCTGAGTCCAAGGAAGCTCTCATAATTGTGGCTAAGGGTTTGCTTACTTCCTTTGCTGCCCCCTTTAATATAACTGGATAGATCCCATCCACCCCGGGTGCCTTTCTTGTATTTATATTCAACAATTTCTCCTCTACTTTACTCAGTTATTACAAGATTCTCTAACTTACTGCCAGAGTTGAATACACCTCTGGCATTCCCCTCGCTGAATAACTCCTCATGTGTGAATGTCGATGCAAAATATTCATTTAGTTTGTTAGCTACCTGAGCAGGATCATCAACAGTTAACCCATCGATATCAAGTGGACCAATCTTGACCAATCTAGATATTGAGAACGAGAGTATCCTGTGCGGACGTACATTTTTGCCACTCCTGGAACAGAAGTTTTTTCTGATTTATTTTTGTTTTTTTAGCTTAAATTGGCATATTAACTTATTTTCTAGAGTAGCTTAATATTCCTATTTACGATACTTAGATTAAAGTAACTTAGATAGAGATTTTTTAGGTATTACATAGTATCGGAAAGGGTATCAAATCCATGTGTTTACCGTTTGTATTTGCCGCCATTGTTACGCGATACAAAATATCTCGAAATAGATAGCATAAGCTTAATATAGTATAGAAAATACATAATATTGTCAATTAATCAGATAATTAATCTTGTTGAACTTCACTGTCAATTAAATTGTACTTTTAACTATATGTGTAACGACTTGGGTTGCATAACATAAATAATTAGTAAAAAATAAATAATTAATACTTAACTTGATACGGAAGTTATATAAAGGGATTTCGTAGATAACACTCAATACTGAAACATAAATATAGCATTATAACTGTGTTGGGATATAAGTTTAGGGTTTTAATTTTGTACTGAAATTGAAATTTTATTGAAATTAAATCGAAATCATGACTCAGACCAGAGCAGCAAAGCAAAAGGCTCAAGCTAATGGGAGTGCTGTGGCTCAGGGGGAAAACTGAGGGGGGGTAGTTCCCCTCTGAATCACAGCCTATTAAAATGCACTACTTGCTTGATGTTTGTGGAGCAATTGGGTACGGGACATGATACTGCCATGGGGGATGTCTTTGTATGTGCACGATGCAAGGAGTGTAAGGAAATCAGGCGACAACTCAGCGTTGTTATGGGCCTATATGAGAGCTTGAAGGATAGGGTGGATGCCCTCGAAGGATTAAGAGTGAGGGGCCGATCAAGCTCTCAGCTGCCCACACCAATGCCAGAACTTGCACTTGGTCATCACGCGACACAACAGCAGCCCCCAAGGCAGAATGCGCTGGTCCCAAAGGAACTAGTAGTTGTTTGTGACTCTATTGTCAGGGAAACGGGAAACATGCTTTGTAAAAAGGATAGGTGGAACAGGACCAGGGTATATTTGGCAGGGGCAAAAGTTGATGACGTTGTAGAACGGATATCATCTTTTAAGGGCACAAAAGGTGATATAGTTGTACACATTGGCACTAATAATATTAAGAGTAGGAGACCGGCAGAATTACTTCACAAGTACAGGTCACTGTTGAAAAAAAGCCGTGAATTAGGGTTGAATTTGAAAGTGTCTGCAATTCTGCCTAGACACGATAGGAGGGAGTATATGATGAGAGCCCTGTCGATCAATTCGCCCCTGGAAAGATTGTGCAAGGCTCAAGGGGTAGAATTTTTTTTCAGTCTGGTCTGTACTTGTTAACAGGAGAGACTGCTTCTACAGGGATGGGATACACTTAAATAGAAAGGGTGCAAGAATGTTTGCTGATGCTATTGAGGCAGTGTTAGGTGGGTCGGAAAACTGCTAGATTGGAGGGATACAAGGACTAATAGATTAACAGTAGCCACTGGCAGAGGTGAAAGTGATTCTTGCACTGCTTCTATTGGAATGAGCTGCAGCCTGGAAAATAAGATGCAGGATATTTCAGAGACTGCTGGGAATCATTGGGGTACAAGTAAACACGTGGGTTGTGTTAGGGTAGCTAAGAAAAAGAACAGGTGCGTGTACACCAATGCTAGGAGTTTAGTAAATAAATTTGATGAATTTGAGGTAGTGCTCAAAACATCAAAGGCAGATATTGTGGGTGTTTCAGAGACGTGGTGTCACACAGATATAAGGAATTCAGAACTGGAATTTGGGGAGTACAATGTCTACAGAAAGGATAGACAGGATAGGAAGGGAGGAGGGGTTATGCTATTAGTTAAGAAATACATAAAATCCAAGGAAGTGAAGCCAGTCGACATTGCTGGACAGTGCAGTGTCGAGTCAGTTTGGTGTGACATAAGCATTGGGAGATCAAAATTGAGAGTAGGAGTGTGCTATAGGCCTAATGACTCTGATGAGTATAATAAGAAACTGTACAGGGAAATAGAGTGGGCCAGTAAATAGCATTAGCATTAGTAGAGGCATTTGATGCAAGAAAGCAAGCTTATGCAGCATCAGCCAAAAAAAAAAAAAAAACCCACTTCCACTTCACCCCTCTGTTCGTTCAAAATACCTGTCCAGCTGAGCCTTAAACTTATTTAGGCTATCAACCTCCACCACAAGGGATGGAAGTCTGTTCCACCAACCAACCACCCGCTGGCTAAAGGCAAATTTCCGCACGTCTATCCTACATCTGTCTTTCCTCAATTTGAATTTATGTCCTCTCAGGTGATCTTTCTGAGCTAGAGGAAGAATCCCATCAGCATTGAGCATGCTTAAACCATTCAAGGCTTTATACACCTCTATCAGATCACCTCGCTGGTGCCTAGTCTCCAGACACTGTAATTTGCAAAACTTAAGCCTTTCTTCGTAAGAGCACCCATTTGTTCCATTCACTAATCTTGTTGCCCTTCTCTGTACTCGTTCCAGCAGCTCTACATCCTTCCTGAAATGAGGCCTCCAGACCTGTATACAGTACTCTAGGTGTGGCCTGACCATTGGCTTATACAATGGAATAATCACCTCCTTATCCCTGCTGGAAAAATTCCTGTATATCATTGACAATACTCCATGAGCTACTCCTGCAGCCCGTCTGCACTGCTCAGAGAACTTCATATCTGCCTACACAACCACCCCCAAGTCCCTTTCATTCTCTACCACTGTCAGTGTAGTACCACAGAGTTGATACGTTGCTCTAGGGTTGCTGTTTCCCATGTGTAGTACTTTACATTTGTCAATGTTAAACTTCATTTGCCACCTCTCAGCCCATCTGCTCAACCTTTCCAGATCCTGTTGCAGCAGCATAGTGTCAGTAGTGTCCTTGACAACCCTACCAGCCTTTGTATCGTCTGCAAACTTGGACATTAAGCTTGATATACCATCATCAATATCATTTATAAATACAGAAAACAATAATGGACCCAACACTGAGCCCTGAGGGACTCCACTAATAACATTAGTCCACGATGAGCAGTGTCCATTGATTACCACTCTCTGTCTTCTCCCCCTCAACCACCCCTTTATCCATAGCAGCAATTTGCCTCCAATGTCACACTGCTCTAATTTGTGTAGCAGTCTTCCATGTGCAACAGTATCAAAAGCCTTTCTAAGATCCAAGTATATAATATCAAAGTTATTCCCTGCATCCAGTTCTTTTGTGACTGCATCATAGTATCCAATCAAGTTGGTCAGGCAAGACTTCCCCTTAACAAAACCATGCTGTGTCTGAGCTATAACTGAAGTCTTGTCTAAATGATCCTGCAGTGCTTCTTTAACCAGTGCCTCCATTAATTTTCCTGGAACAGAAGTTAAGCTCACAGGTCTATAATTACTTGTGTCAGCCTTTGATCCTCCTTTGTTCGAGTTCATGAGACCACCATGGAAGAGGTTTTTTCTTGGGCAGATTGATTGCAGGAGAGGGTGATGATGTCGCTCGGAACTCAGAGAGAAGAAATTAGAACGGTTATGATCCATGAGGGCGTTTGGATCGCAGAACAGTACGGACGGTGGATTTTTGGCTTCTGTAAAAGGATAAGTTTTTTTTTTTAATGTATTCTTTGTTATTTAACATAGTACATTGTGTTTTACGATTATTATTATTGTTGTTAATAATAATATTAGATTATTATTATTGTTGCTCTTATATTATTATTTTTCCCTGATTGGGGGATTCCACTCCGTGACGGGTACTGCTACCAACTACACAGGGTGGTTTTAATGTCTGGTGTTATTGTCAGTCGAGGAAATCTCTGACTATCCTACAGGTGTTCAGGATTGCGACTTTCTGGAGTTCCTTGTAGGTGTTCTCTGGAAGACCTATTGCTGCTAGACTGCTATGTAGAGTCTTTGGTACCCTACCGGTGGTTGACACGATGATTCGGATGGTTTATACTTCTTCCATATGCCACATCTCCTTGATCTCACGTCTCAGGTTCGTGTGCTTCCTAATTTTTTCCTCGTGGGTTTTCTGGATATTGCCAGTGTTGGGCACCGCTATGTCAATCAGATAGGTAGTCTTTATTTCTTGTCCACAAGGGTTATGTCCGGTCTGTTGTGCGGGATGGTCTTTTCCGTTATTATGGTGCCGTCCCAGTACAGCTTGTGGGTTCAGGTCTCTAGTACTGCCTGGAGTTCGTACTTGTAGTATGGTACAAATCTTTGGTCAATTGGTATTTCCTCGCTAGCTTCTGATGTATTATCCTGGCTACCTGGTCGTGTCTATGAGTGTACTCAGTCTGGGCGATCACCTTGCACCCCGCAGTGATGTGTTGGATAGTTTCTGAGGCCAGGTGGCATCATCGACATGTGTCATCTGACATTCCAGGCTCCTTTGCCATGTATTTTCTATAGTTTCTGGTGTTCATTACCTGGTCTTGGATAGCCAGCATGAATCCTTCAGTCTCGGGGAAGAGCATCCCGCTTGTGAGCCATGCATTGGAAGCAATGTTATCGATGGGATCTTGATGGAAGTCATTGTAGTGTCTGCCATGATACCATAGATATCACTTATCTATCTTCTCATGGCCTGGTGGAGTGGTGCTGTGTTGTTCTCGAAGTAATCCTTCGGGTTAACTATCGCTGTTTTCTGTTGTTCTATCAGGCCCCTTCCTCCCTATATTATTATTATTAATTATTATTCCTGCTAGAGGCTGTGTAAGCATGTGTACTGTATCAACGCTCTTAGAGTAAATTGGAAATATTTGCTATTTGTAAGTTGAAAAATTCTTTCTATTGTTGTTTATTTAGTGCAAGTGCATTATCTGAAACGTCTTGTGTTGGCTACTCCTAAGGTTTGCAAACATGAGTCAGAATATATGCAATAAGTGCAACCTACCGCTGCACGTGCAATAAGTGGTATGTCATGGCTGCAACAATGGATATCATTATAGATGCTCATTGAAAGAGGCAACCTATAAAGGAATGGCGAAGCATAAGAAACAACAGTGGAGGTGTATCTTGTGCAGGAAAGAAGATAGGGAAGAAAGAAGTGAAAATTCCTCCTAGGCAGAAGAATTTCACGATTCGCTGCATCCACCACACGAAGACAGCACCAAGTTAGCACAAAAGCAGGCGAACACCCTTAACATAGAAGACATACTAAGAAAGCTATCCAGCAAAATTCATTTTCTCGATTTACTAATAGAAAATGTTCCAATAAAGAAGCAAATGGAGGACCTGAAGACAGAAGTGTAAGATATCAAGAAATCGATTTCATTTGTCTCAATCATTTGACAAAATACAACAAAGCATAAGCAAAATGCAGGACTCCAATGCTGCAATCACCAAAAGAATTATAGATCTGGAAGATTCATTCAAGCAAAATGAGGAAAATTCCAACTTACTTAACTTAAAGATTGACTCGATGGAACAGCAGATGTTATCAAATAACATAGAAATAGTAGGATTAACTGGATTAGCAGGCCAAGATCTAAAGCTTGTTATACAGCAGCTAGGACTTGCATTGAAGCTACAGCACAATGAAGAAGTTGAACACTATTACATACCCAACAATAAGAAATCAAACGAGAAGCCTACACTAATTGTGAAATTTTCAAATCATGTGGTAAAGGAAAAATGGATGAGAAAGGCAAAGGATATCCGACTGACAGCAAATGATGTATATCAGAACAATAGCAATATTCCAATCTACATAAATGACCACCTCAAATGACCACATAAATGACTTACCTCACGTAATTGTTTTGGGAAACAGCAATTAGTAAAAACTCAGTTACAAATTTTTATGGTTGAAACATGGAAGGATCTATGTGAAGAAGAATGAATCTTCAAGAGCCATTAGAATTCTGAGTTCAAAGGATCTGCAGTATATAAAAAATAGACTGTTTAATTGTGAATAATTGTAATTTTCTGAAATCTGGACCTAAGGTAAAATTAAGACATCAGGTATGCTTTTTGAGGAATCACAGACTTTCAATTCAACTTTACATATTTTAAATAATCCTAGTATTCAAGTGCTTATTGATAAAAATCAGTTCTTTATGGTAGCTCTGAATATCAGATCATTAAGAAAAAATTGGTTTAACTTCTTACAATATATTAATGCAATGAAAGAATATATTTCTTGTATAGTCTTAACAGAGGTTAAGATAGAAAGTGACGAAATTTCAAATTATAACATACAAGGTTATGACAAGGTCTATATCTTGAGAGATTTGAGAAGGGGTGGAGGAATAATAACATACTATAGAACATGCTTTAAGGCAATACAGGTCAACCACTTAACTCAGTCTTGTGAAAACTGCTGTGTAAAATTATCGGGAGATAATCCAGAAAACACATTCATGATTTGTGCATTTTATAGGCCACCATCAGATTCAATAAACAGCTTCCGAATAGAATTAGATAACATAATTTTGCAATGACATACAGACTGAAAAAACCATATTGTAGGAGATTTCAATATCAATTTACTAACAGATGAAACGGATAATGTGCTTCTCAGATACTCTGCTATCTTAAACAACTATGGATTTGAACAT
Organism: Mastigoproctus giganteus; assembly: GCF_048544385.1. Lineage (NCBI taxonomy): Eukaryota > Metazoa > Arthropoda > Arachnida > Uropygi > Thelyphonidae > Mastigoproctus > Mastigoproctus giganteus. The sequence goes on along the minus strand of NC_143583.1, from coordinate 61,047,810 downwards.
ACCTTATTTGGAATAACTAGGCAACAAAGGATGGAGAGAGATAGAACATAATTTTCCCACCATTGTGATACGATAGTTGTATGCCGTACTAGATAGCGTTAGTTGAACTTCGTTAGCAGTTAAATTGTACGTTTAAATAAATACATATAACGACTTAGATTACAAACGTAATATAATTAATTATATTTAACATAATTAATAACATAACATAATTAATTAATAAATTAATAGAATCATGACTCAGACCAGAGCAGCAAAGCAAAAGGCTCAAGCTAATGGAAGCGCTGTGGCTCAGAGCAGAACTGAGGGGTGCAGTTGTCCTCTGACTCACAGCCTTATAAAATGCACTGTTTGCTTGATGTTTGCAGAGCAATCGGGTACGGGACATGATACTGCCAAGGGGGATGTCTTTGTGTGTGCGCGATGCAAGGAGTGTATCGATATCAGGCAACAACTCGGCGTTCTTGTGGGCCTATATGAGAGCTTGAAGGACAGGGTGGATGCCCTCGAAGAAACTAAATTGAGGGGCCCATCAAGCTCTCAGCTGCCCACATCAACGCCAGAGCTTGCACTTGGGCATCGCGTGACACAGAGACAACCCCCAAGGCAGAATGCGCTGGTCCCGAAGGAACTAGTAGTTGTTGGTGACTCTATTGTCAGGGAAACGGGGAACATGCTTTGTAAAAAAGATAGGTGGAACAGGACCAGGGTATGTCTGCCAGGGGCAAAGGTTGATGACGTTGTAGAGCGAATATCATCTTTTAAGGGCACAAAAGGTGATATAGTTGTACACGTTGGCACTAATAATATTAAGAGTAGGAGACCGGCAGAATTACTTAACAAGTACAGGTCACTGTTGAACAAAAGCCGAGAATTAGGGTTGAATTTGAAAGTGTCTGCAATTCTGCCCAGACACGATAGGAGGGAGTATATGATGAGGGCCTTGTCGATCAATTCGGCCCTGGAAAGATTGTGCAAGGCTCAAGGGGCAGAATTTTTTTCAGCCTGGACTGTACTTGTTAACAGGAGAGATTGCTTCTACAGGGATGGGATACACTTAAATAGAAAGGGTGCAAGAATATTTGCTGATGCTATCGAGGCAGTGTTAGGTGGGTCGGAAAACTGCTAGCTTGGGGGGAGACAAAGACCAATAGATTGACAGTAGCCACTGGCAGAGGTGAAAGAGATTCTTGCACTGCTTCTATTAGAATGAGCAGAAGCCTGAAAAACAAGATGCATGGTATTTCAGAGACTGCTGGGAGACATTGCGGTACAAGTAAACACATGGGTTGTGTTAGGGTAGCTAAGAATAGAAACAGGTGCAGGTATACTTGCGTGTACACCAATGCTAGGAGTTTAGTAAATAAATTTGATGAATTTGAGGTATTGCTCAAAACATCGAAGGCAGATATTGTTGGGATATCAGAGACGTGGTGTCACACAGATATAAGGGATGCAGAACTGCAATTTGGGGAGTACAACGTCTACAGAAAGGATAGACAGGATAGGAAGGGGGGAGGGGTTATGCTATTAGTTAAGAAACACATAAAAACCAAGGAAGTGAAGCCAGTCGACATCGCTGGACAGTGCAGTGTTGAGTCAGTTTGGTGTGACATAAGCATTGGGAGATCAAAATTGAGAGTAGGAGTGTGCTATAGGCCTAATGACTCTGATGAGTATAATAAGGAACTGTACAGGGAAATAGAGTGGGCCAGTAAATCAGAGAGTCTTATAATGGGAGATTTTAATTTCCCAGATATTGACTGGAATTTGGGGGCTGGTTACTCACACACTAGCAGGGCTTTTGTGGATTTATTGGATGATTGTTTTCTACATCAGCATGTTCGGGAGGCAACTAGAGGGAGTAATACTCTTGATTTGATTATCAGCAGTGATTCTTAATGCATTAAGAATCTGCAGATAAATGAACCACTAGGTGGCAGTGATCACAGTGTGCTGAAGTGGGAGTTACTCAAAGAGGTAACTACCATTAGGGGTAAAGGGAAGGGTTATTGCTTCCGTAAAGGCGACTACGATGGACTGAGACAGTATTTAAATTCTATACAGTGGGACCAACTGATGATGTTACCAACAGCAAATTCAAAATGGGAAGCATTCAAAGAACTTATCTTGGAAGCTACTAGGCTTTACATACCAACTGAGAAATATTGTTCAAGGTTTAGGCCAAAATGGATGTCAGATGAACTAATGAGGCATATGGCAGAGAAGAAAAATGCATGGGATACATATAAATTAACACATGACACAGAAGCCTATGATAGATACAAGTTGATATGCAACCAAGTTACAAAGGAGGTTAGGCAGGCGAAGGCAGATTACGAGAAATCCTTGGCAAGGGATGCAAAGAAAAACAGCAAAGAGTTCTTTACTTATGTAAACTCTAGAAGGAAGGGGATGAATCAGATTGGTCCACTTGATATTGATGGGTCAACTGTTGATGATCCTGCTCAGGTAGCTAACAAACTAAATGAATATTTTGCATCGACATTCACACATGAGGAGTTATTCAGTGAGGGGAATGCCAGAGGTGTATTCAACTCTAGCAGTAAGCTACAGAATCTTGAAATAACTGGGAGTAAAGTGGAGGAGAAACTGTTGAAGATAAACACAAGAAAGGTACCCGGGGTGGATGGGATCTATCCAGTTATATTAAAGGAGGCAGCAAAGGAAGTAAGCAAACCCTTAGCCATAATTATGAGAGCTTCCTTGGACTCAGGGGAGGTACTCATAGACTGGAAATGTGCAAATGTGACCCCAATTCACAAAGGAGGATCAAAGGCTGACACAAGTAATTATAGACCTGTGAGCTTAACTTCTGTTCCAGGAAAATTAATGGAGGCACTGGTTAAAGAAGCACTGCAGGATCATTTAGACAAGACTTCAGTTATAGCTCAGACACAGCATGGTTTTGTTAAGGGGAAGTCTTGCCTGACCAACTTGATTGGATACTATGATGCAGTCACAAAAGAACTGGATGCAGTGAATAACTTTGATATTATATACTTGGATCTTAGAAAGGCTTTTGATACTGTTGCACATGGAAGACTGCTACACAAATTGGAGCAGTGTGACATTGGAGGCAAATTGCTGCTATGGATAAAGGGGTGGTTGAGGGGGAGAAGACAGAGAGTGGTAATCAATGGACACTGCTCATCGTGGACTAACGTTATTAGTGGAGTCCCTCAGGGCTCAGTGTTGGGTCCATTATTGTTTTCTGTATTTATAAATGATATTGATGAGGGTATATCAAGCTTAATGTCCAAGTTTGCAGATGATACAAAGGTTGGCAGGGTTGTCAAGGACACTACTGACACTATGCTGCTGCAACAGGATCTGGAAAGGTTGAGCAGATGGGCTGAGAGGTGGCAAATGAAGTTTAACATTGACAAATGTAAAGTACTACACATGGGAAACAGCAACCCCAGAGCAACGTATCAACTCTGTGGTACTACACTGACAGTGGTAGAGAATGAAAGGGACTTGGGGGTGGTTGTGCAGGCAGATATGAAGTTCTCTGAGCAGTGCAGACGGGCTGCAAGAGTAGCTCATGGAGTATTGTCAATGATATACAGGAATTTTTCCAGCAGGGATAAGGAGGTGATTATTCCATTGTATAAGGCAATGGTCAGGCCACACCTAGAGTACTGTATACAGGTCTGGAGGCCTCATTTCAAGAAGGATGTAGAGCTGCTGGAACGAGTACAGAGAAGGGCAACAAGATTAGTGAATGGAACAAAGGGGTGCTCTTACGAAGAAAGGCTTAAGTTTTGCAAATTACAGTGTCTGGAGACTAGGCACCAGCGAGGTGATCTGATAGAGGTGTATAAAGCCTTGAATGGTTTAAGCATGCTCAATGCTGATGGGATTCTTCCTCTAGCTCAGAAAAATCACCTGAGAGGGCATAAATTCAAATTGAGGAAAGACAGATGTAGGATAGACGTGCGGAAATTTGCCTTTAGCCAGCGGGTGGTTGGTTGGTGGAACAGACTGCCATCCCTTGTGGTGGAGGTTGATAGCCTAAATAAGTTTAAGGCTCAGCTGGACAGGTATTTTGAACGAACAGAGGGGTGAAGTGGAAGTGGGTTTTTTTTTTTTTTTTTTTTTTGGCTGATGCTGCATAAGCTTGCTTTCTTGCATCAAATGCCTCTACTAATGCTAATGCTAACAGTAAGCTCTTGTTTAGATCACTTTATAACAAACATCAAGTTAAAGTATGCTAATTCATACATACTATTAAATCAACTTTCAGATCGCAGAACATGTATACTAATAGTAGATATGTATTCAAAACAACACCCATGTGAAGAAAAAAAATTAATAAATGCTACGAAGAAAAATTATTTATCAACAGAGAAACTGAAACAGAACATAGAAAACTTGTTAATACAAGAGAAAGTATCTTACACAACAAATGTAAATGTCTTTTCAAATAAGATAATACAAATGATAAACAATTTGAGGTTTAATATCGAGAGAAAAGTAAACCACTCAGCCTGCAACATAAACACCAGGAGTAGCAGGATCAAGCTTAAGAAACCTTGGATGACTAACGAAATAGAAGAATTAATGTTACAAAGGGATAAATATTTCAGGCAGTATAGAAATTGTCCATCAAAGATAGAACACTATCACAATTATAAAACACTCAGAAATAAATTGACAGGTATGATAAGAAAACAAAAAAACACTTATTACAATCAACTTTTTTATGGATAAGCAGATAACACAAAAGGAAAAATGGGACGTTATAAATAACCTGTTAAGTACAAGGAAGAAAAAAAAACAAGGGGAAACCAAATTAAAACAAATATATAAAAACAGATAGATGGTACAAACAAACAATAGGAGGCTGCAAATATGTTTGCAAAAGCTGTATTAGATCTCAGATATAATTTACATTATTGCCAAGTTTCCTTTACTAAGCAAGATAGTCTTCTTCCTCAGATAGTAAACTCTTGTGTAGTCTTAACTCCACAATATACTGAGATTCTTAAGATTATAGAACAGTTAAAGAACAAGAAATCCTATGGACTGGACAGTATTACAGTAACCGAAGTAAAGAGAAACAAAGAGCAGTTCTCTGTTCTCTTGATGGAACTTATAGCATGGGTGTTAGAGTCGGGAAGCTATCCTACAAATTTACTTTTTTTTAAGATAATTCCTTAGATAGTATGAATCAGAGCTGTACTACTCAATATGTTCTACGTTGATAATAATATTAGTAAAATAATAAGAGGAGTTTACCTCAATATAGTACGTAGAACACTTCCGTATATTACCCTCCAGAAATTAAAATGAAAAAAATCGACAACTTACCGGTACATTAGAGTAAAATATAAATAATTAAATAATCAATTTAAAACAATTAAAAATCAAATTAACGCAATTAAAAGAATCTAACGAAAATATTCAAAACAATTTTCCTTCCTTCGTTAGATTCTTTTAATTGCGTTAATTTGATTTTTAATTGTTTTAAATTGATTTGAATTGTGTTAAATTGATTATTTAATTATTTATATTTTACTCTAATGTACCGATAATTTGTCGATTTTTTTCGTTTTTTCCGTTTTAATTTCTGGAGTGTAACATACGGAAGTGTTGTTCTACGTACTATATTGAGGTAAACTCCTCTTATTATTTTACTAAGATAATTCCTATATATAAAAAGGGCCACCAGATGACTTTTGCAATTACAGACCAATAACAATACAGTCAGTTATTAATAAGATAATGGGAAATTATATATTTTCCCATATAAGCAAATACTTACATCAATATGGGCTGTTAAACAACTCTCTATTTTCATATCAGAAGGGCAAGAGCACACAGACATTATTAGAAAACTTAGTAGAGTCTTTTAACTTACATTTAAACAACAATAACTTCATTTATAGATTTGACCAAAGCATATGACTTAATTGATATCCCAATATTGCAACAGAAATATGCTATTAGGGGAAGAATCAGTCAACTCTTAGCAAGTTATTTAACCAATAGAAAAATAACAGTTGAAGTAGAAAACACAGGGAAAATCATACAATGTAAAGAGAGGAGCACCGCAGGGCACTCATGCTGGGCCAATCATGTTCAACATCTTTATAAATGACATATTCGAAGTAGTAAAGAACTCCTTTATAAAAATGTATGCAGATGATATAATCTTATATACAATTGGAAAGAACCTGACAAAATGGCAAAAGATTTACAGCAGAATGTAATACATTTACAAACTTGGTTGCATGATAATAAATTAGCACTCAGCTTTGAAAAGACAAAATTTTTGGTAATTAGACCTCCTTATCAAACCTTGGACATTCATCCCTCTATTAAATTACATAAACATTCTGATCATGTAGGCATTCATAAAATGAATGCGTACATGATCAGAATTTCCAGAATTGCAAATGCCTAACTGTGGAAGAAGTTTCAAATCATTGTTACCTTTGGTTATGGATTGACTACAGTTTAAGTTGGGCAATGTATATAACAAATCTATACAAAAAAATTAGATTTTATGTGTACTTTTTTTACTACATTAAGAATAAGTTAAATCTTATAACAAAAGTTACCTTATATTATGCATTAGTGGACTCCCAATACAATTATTTAGTAAATGTATGGGCACGAGCAAATGTAACAGAAATAAGGGTAATAAACAACTTAATTAACAGGATTTTGAAACTTTTAATGGCGGAAAACTCTTGGACTGACCTGAATAAGAGAAGGCAATTTTTGTTAAAATACAAAATACTGTATCCAGTTCAAAAACTGAAGTTAAATTTATTCTTGAAAAATCTTAACACTATTTATGAAGAATCAAATCTGTAATCGAATGGCACACATAATTTAAGGAACACAAAAGCAATTACTTTGCCCTAGGGTACTAAATAGATTTGTAGATAGGCACACAATGAATATAATAAACAACTTGCTGGCTAGTGTTGATTTTAGGCTCAGGAGAAGATATCCCATCTCCAAATTAAAATTTCTAATAAGAAAATTCTTGATACTCAATGATACAGTGGATTAAAATTGCTATACAGATAAATTACTATCTCTGTTTACGGTGTGGAATGTACTATGAGTAGTGACTTCATTGTCTTTTCTGGTAGTAAAAGAATTTGTATACAAAACTGTTGTAAATGAAGAATTTCAACTTGTCAAGGAATTCACTTTTCTTAACAAGTTCATTTATTGTAAACATATTCTCTCGGTAAATAAATTGTATTGTATTGTAAATAATAATAATAATTATTATTATTATTATTAGCTATATGGTGAAAGGAAGCCTGAGACTTATGCTGCACGACCCAAAAGAAAAAATTCCCGGGTTACCCTGAGAGAGAGAGAGAGAGAAAAGTAGAAGGGAATCACCAAGAAAGAGAAGAATGAAGATATCCAGCTCAGGACCCTGGGTGTGCCAAGCCCATACTCACCAGATGTGAGCCCCCAGCGTTAAATATATTAAATATTAGATATTAAACCTAGTACATTGTGTTTTACGGAGATATTAAATAGGTTTAGTAGCATTCGTTAGTTAGCTTCTTATTTTGAATTTAACCAGTGATTTTTGGAAGTTACGACTCTCCCGGCATTAGGGCCAACATTGTTGAACTAGCCGCCATATTGTAGTTGATAAGAAATAGCTTAACGTATATATATCTCGAACTGATAGCGAAGGTATAAAGTAAAACTAGATAGCATAATACGAAGCACTGTATTAGGAATCTGTTAGCTTATTATAGTATTATCAATTAATCAAAAATATTAATCTTATTAAATTGTAATTAAACAGAAATTATGTCCCAGACTAGAGCTGTGAAGCAAAGATCACAGACTAGCGAGAGTGCTGTGGCTCGGGGAGAAACGAAGGGGACGATTCTCCAACGCATCACAGTCTCAAAAAATGTGCGAAATGCCGACCTTCCTAAAACAGGACATGATCTAACCAAGGAGGATCCCTTTGTGTGTGTGTGCTAGGTGTCTATAGTGTCAAGAAATTAGACGCCAACTCAGCGTTCTGATGGGCATCTATGAGAGCTTGAGGTGTATGGTAAATGCCCTCGAATAAATTAATATGAGGAGCCCATCAGGCTCTCAGCTTCCCAGCTCAACGATAGAGCTCACTCCTGTACATCAAGCAACACAGAGGCAATCTCCAAGGCGGAATGCACTAGTCCCAAAGGAACTAGTTATTGTTGGTGACTCTATTGTCAGGGAGACGGAGAATATACTATGTAAGAAGGATAGGTCGAACAGGACTAGGATATGTCTGCCAGGGGCAGAAATTGATGAAGTTATAGAGCAGATATCATCTTTTCAGGGACACAAAAGGTGATGTACACTGAACTAATGACATTAAGAGTAAGAGATCTGCAGATTAAATCAGCATATACAGGTCAATGTTGAAAAAAAGCCGTGAATTAAGGTTGAATTTAAAGTGTCTGCAATTCTGCCCAGACACGACATGAGGGAGTATATGATGAGAGCCTTGTCAATCAATTCGGCCCTGGAGAAATTGTGCAAGGGGTAGAATTTTTTTTCAGCCTTGTCTGTTCTTGTTGACAGGAGAGACTGCTTCTACAGGGATGGGATACACTTAAATAGAAAGAGTGCAAGAATATTTCTTGATGCTATTGAGGCAATGTTAGGTGGGTCGGAAAACTGCTAGTTTGGGGGGGGACACACAGACTAAAAGGTTAACAGTGGCCGCAGGCTGAAGCAAAAGTGATTCTTGCACTGCTTCTATTAGAATGGGCAGCAGACTGGAAAGCAAGGTAATGGAGATTTCCAGGACTGCTGGGAGTCATAGTGGAACAAGTAAACACATGGGCTGTGTTAGGGTGGCTAGGAGCAGGAACAGGTGAAAATATATACTTGCATGTACACCAATGCTAGGATTATAGTTAATAAATTTGATGAGCTTGAAGTGCTAGTCAAGACATCAAAGGCGGATATTGTTGGGATATCAGAGACGTGTCATACAGAAACAGGCAGTGCAGAGTTGGAATTTGGGGAGTACAATGTGTATAGGAGGGGTTATGCTGTTAGTTAAGAAATACATAAAATCTAAGGAAGTGCATCCAATTGATGCTGGTGGACAATGCAGTGTTGAGTCTGTTTGGTGTGAAATAAGTATTAGGAAAGGAAAAATGAGAGTAGGTGTGTGTGTTATAGGCCTAATAAATCTGATGAGTATAATGAGCAATTGTGCAGAGAAATAGAGTGGGACAGTAAATCAGAATGTCTTATAATAGGAGATTTTAACTTTCCAGATATTGGCTGGTACTTGTGGATTGGTCACTTGCACACTAGCAAGACTTTTGTGGATTTATTGGATGACTGTTTTCTACAGCAACATGATGGAGAGGCAACCAGAGGGAGTAATACTCTTGATCTGATTATCAGTAGGGATTCTTCATGCATTAAGAATCTGCAGATAAAGGAACCACTGGGCGACAGTGATCACAATGTATTGATGCGGGAATTATTTAAAGATGTAACTACCATCAAGGCTAAAGGGAAGGACTTTTGTAAAGGTGGCTACAGAGGGCTCAGACAGTTTTTAAATTCTGTACAGTGGGATAAACTGATGATGTTACCAACACTGAATTTCTAAATGGGAAGCCTTCAGAGACTTAATTTTGGAAGCTACTAGGCTTTTCATTCCAACTAAGAAATACTGTTCAAAGTTTAGGCCAAAATGGATATCAGACGAATTAATGAGGCTAGTGGCAGAGAAGAAGAATGTATGGGATGCATATAAAGTATTAGTCGACACACAAGCCTACAGTAGGTATAAACTAGTCTGTAGTCAAGTCACAAAGGAGGTTAGGCAGATTACGAGAAATCTTTGGCAAAGGATGCAAAGAAAAACAGCAAGGAGTTCTTTACTAATGTAAACTCTAGAAGGAAAGGGATGAATGAGATTGGACCACTTAACATAGATGGGTTAACTATTGATGATCATGCTTAGGTAGCTGATAACCTGAATGAGTATTTCGCATCTACATTCACACATGAGTTATTCAGTGAGGGGGAGTGCCAGACGTTTATCAAACGCTAACAGGGAGCTAATTTTGTAATAACAGAACAAAGTGGAGGAGAAATTGGTGAAGTTAAACATAAGGAAGGCACCCGGGGTGGATGTGATCTATCCAGTTATATTAAAGGAGGCAGCAAAGGAAGTAAGCAAACCCGTAGTCATAATTTTGAGAGCTTCCTTGGATTCAGGGGAGGTCCCCATGGACTGGAGATGTGAAAAGGTATCACCAATTCACAGAGGAGGTTCAAAAGATAACAGCAACTACAGACCCGTTAGTTTAACTTGTGTTCTGGGGAAAATAATGGAACCACTGGTTAAAGAAGCATTGCAGGATCATCTAGACACTACTGCAGCAATAGTTAAGACACAGCATGGGTTTGTCAAAGGGAGGTCTTGTCTGAACAATTTGATTGGTTACTATGGTGTAGTCACAAAGAAACTGAATACCAAAAATAATTTTGTTATCACATACAGTACTTTCATTTCAGGAAACCTTTTGATACTGTTGCACATAGAAGACTGCTGTACAAATTGGAATTGGAGAGGTATAGCATCAAAGGTAAGCTGCTACAATGGATAAAGGATGGTTGAATGGGAGACAACAGAGAGTGGTAATCAATGGACACTGCTCTTCGTACCAAATACAGAGGATGCGGAAAGGTCAGTGAATGACCACTGCATATCCCCGGAGCAATATGGCTTTAGTTGCTAATGTTCCTAAAAACCAAATAACAACAACAACTGCTCTTCGGGGGCAAATGTTATTAATGGAGTTCCCCAGGGTTCGGTGTTGGGCCCATTGTTGTTTTGCATATTTATCAATGATATTGATGAAGATATATCAGGTTTAATGTCCAAGTTTGCATATGACACAAAGGTTGGCAGGGTTGTTAACGACAGTAATGACAGTATACTATTCCAACTGGATCTAGATAAGTTGGGAAAACAGGCTGAGAAGTGGCAACTGAAATTTAACATTGACAAATGCAAAGTACTGCATATGGGTAGCAATAACCGAAAAGAAACGTACCAACTGGGTGGTACTACACTCTGGGAAGTGGAAAGTGAAAAAAGACCTGGGAGTAATTGTGCAGCCAAATATGAAGTTCGCTAACAGTGCAGACAGGCTTCCAGGGCAGGTCATGGAGCCTTGCCAATGATATATAGGAATTTTGCTAGCACAGACATTGAAGTGATAATCCCATTATACAAGGCAATGGTCAGGCCACACCTAGAGTATTGTGTACAGGTAATGAGGCCTCATTTTAGGAAGGATGTAGAGTTGCTAGAACGAGTACAAAGAAGGGCAACAAGATTAGTGAGGGGAACAAAGGGATGCTCTTACCAAGAAAGGCTTAAGTTCTACAAATTGCAGCACCTGGAGAGTAGACACCGGCGAGGTGATCTGATTGAGGTGTATAAGGCCTTGAATGGGTTGAGCAAGCTGAATGCTGATGGGATTCTTCGTCCTGCTCAGAACCTGTGTGGACTCAGTTTCAAATTGAGGAAACATAGTTGTAGAATAAATGTGTGGAAATTTGCCTTTAGCCAACGGATAGTTTATTGGTGGAACAGGCTTCCATCTTTTTCTGTGGAAGCTAATAGCCTAAATAAATTTAAGGCTGAGCTGGACAGGTATTTGGAACAAATGGAGAGATGAAATGGGAGGTTTTTTTTTTTTGACTCATGCTACATAAGCTTGCTTTCTTGCATCGTATGCCTCTACTAATGCTAATGATTGTTGACTGGAGACAGGAGGTTAAGAGCTCTCAATTGGCTTTACTGATGGCATAGTGGTTCATATCGTAGTGTGGAGTAGGATTTGACTCTATATTTCTTGTGAGGGTGTATTTGATTGCTCTATTATCAGTAAGGTGTCCAGGCTTCATTGACCTGCCACCCAGACACCTTAGTTGAGATTGGCCTTGTGGCAATTTTTCTGTCTATTATAGATTCCCACCTAGTACTGGAGAATGTTGTGAGGTTTTAGGCCTGTTTAGTATATTAAATGGTGAGGTAGCCAGAAAGTCTTCCAAATGCCATTCATTATGACAACCAGGTCGATCAGCGGTGAGGCTATACCAAGCAGGAGAACGACAGTTAACGTCCGCCCCCCCAGGATGATTTTAGCATTTTAGCATTAGGTAGAGTAGTGATAACTGTTATTAGGTAGCTAATAGCTGCGCCGATGTCTTAACCAGGTCTACAATACAGTGATATTAAATAGAAGGCACCTAAGGGGTCACTGATAGATATATATAGTATCCACATATATGTATATACATGTATAGTATCTTTTGTGCAGCGGCTCCAGGAACATTATTTCAATCTACGCCATGTTACTCTATGATGATGCAAAACTCTGTAGATTGGCCAGAAACGTGCAGTGTTATGTTTGCGCAATCTCCTGGAAAGCATGCCCAGTGCCAGTCTACACCATGAGGAGATGGGGCACAACTAGATATGTCCTTAGCCAAGTGGATATAGACAATTACAGACTTTGACTGCCCTGAAGAGGACAAAGTCCTGCACCCACCGGAGGTAGTGCTATACCAGGGGGTGCCAGAAAATCCCGTACCCACATTTATCCAAACTTAGGGTACCAGCATAGAGAAAAAATAAAAAAATAATTTTTTTAAAAATAAATAGGTTGATTTTTTTGTAAATAAATAGAAAGTAAAAAGGTTGAAAATAAATAGAAAGTAAAATGAAATAAAATAAGATAATAGATATAAAGTAAAAAAATAATAAAATAAAAATGAATGTGAAGTGCAAAATCAAATGAGATAAAAAAATTATAAATAAATAAAGAAATGATTGTAAATACAAAATAAAATGAGATAAAAAAGATAAATAAAATAAAATCATACCCATAGTTTCCCTGACAGCGGTACCGGCTAAAGAAAGAAGAAAAAAAATAATTAAAAAAAAAGGATAAAAGTAAATAAAAAAAACTTGGTCAATGTGGGGTGGTTCTTCAAAAAGATCATCTTCTAAGAGCTATTCAAGGTGACAATATTTTAACTTTGCAACACACCACTCACCTTTCAGGCCGACGACATTATTGAAGGTGCTGGAGGCACCATAGTAGGTAGAGGCGAAGTTGATATGGGATTGGACAACAGAAGTTTTCTTCTAGCAAATAAATCAGAAGCAAATTGTCATAGGATTCCAAGGTGTAAGGCAGATTGTACTAGATGTTTTTCGTTGCCAGGTGAGAAGGTGTTTATAAAGTCTTGTAGGAATTTCCATAAGTCAGTCTAAACCGGGCAGTGATAGAGCAGGTGGTTCCACTCTTCTAATTGGAGACAAAGGCAAGAATCGGTGTGCTTATTATTATTATTAACCATATGGTGCAAGGAAGCTTGAGGCTTATGCTGCACCAGGCAAAAAAAAAAAAAAATTTCTGAATTACCCAGAGAGAGAGAGAGAGAAGTAGAGGGGAATCACCAAGAAAGAGAAGAATGATGATATCCAGCTCAGGACCCTGGTTGTGCCAAGCCCATACTCACCAGATGTGAGCCCCTGGGGGTATATTCTGAACTGAAAGAATTTGGAGTTAAAAGACCCATGTCCCATCATGATAAATGATGTGTAGAGGTTTGTAGAGAACCATAGGGAATTTTTCTTGTTGGTAGTTAAGGAAACATCTGGTATAAATTTACATATGTAGTTCTGCCTTCAGCGTTGGTCCCAACGATCTTGCCAAATTTTTATTAAATCAGACCAAATCCGGGTATTTTCAGCTTTGGTGTCAGCAAGGACATTAGCATTAGTTTGGGCATATGATGCAGCCTGCTGAACGGAGGGAACACAGTCAAAGCCATAAACACCTATGCAGTCCTAGTGCTAACATACTCCTTCGGGGTCATAGATTGGACTAACACCGAGTTGGAGAATATCACGAGAAAGATAAGGACAATGATGACTAAGAGCCGCCAACACCACCCGAAATCTGCCGTGTATGGAACTGACAATTGCCCAGAAAGAAGGAGGAACAGGCCTGATAGACCTCATTGAGCAACAGAAGACAGCTATAGTTAACCTGAAGGATTACTTCCAGAAATGCAGCAGCACTCCACCAGGCCATAAGGAAGATAGACAAGCGGTATGCCCCACTCAACCCTGGGATTGGTCACGGAGTGGAAGTCCCAATCGGAAGAAATAATAAAAAAGCAATTATAATAATAATAACAGACGGAAGTCTGTTACAGCAATCAGCTACCCTCTGGCTAAAGACAACTTGCCGCACATCTATTCTACAACTGTCTTTTCTCAATTTGAATCTATGCCCCCCCCCTCAGGTTTTAATCTAAGGAAGCAGAAAAATCCCATCAGCATTGAGCCTGCTCAAACCATTCAAGACCTTATACACCTCAATCAGATCACCTCGAAGGTGCCTAGATATGTAGACAAGTATAATACTTCTGTATAGCGGCTCCAGGAACATAAGTTCATCTCCGCTCTGTTACTCTGTGATGATACAAAACTCTGTAGAGCCGCCAGAAACGTGTAGTGTTATATTTTTGTATATTGTGTGTTGTTTAGTTGTTTCTGGCCTCTTTGCCACTGGGCAAGCGATCTCCTGGAAAGCGTGCCTGGTGCCCATCTACACCACAAGGAGGTGGGCCAAAACTAGATATGTCCTTAGCCAAGTGGAGATAGACCATTACAATCTTTGTCTGCCCTAAAGAGGGCGAAGTCCCGCACCAAATGGAGATAGTGCTGTAACATTGGGTGCCAGCAAATCCTGTACCCACAGCTACCCAAACTTAGGGTACCAGCATAGAAGAAAAAATTAACAAATAAAACCATAATTAAAATAAAAAAAGTTAGCTAAAAAAAAAGTAAAATAAAATAAACATAAGATAAAAATTTATAGAGAAGAGTAGGAAAAAATAAATAAAATAATAATAAATAAATAAAAAAAATTAAATAATAAAATAAAGCAGTATTAAAAAGTAAAATAAATATATATATACTGTATATACAAAGTAAAAAAAAGGGAAAAAAAAGGAAATTGGTAATAAAATAAATAAATAAAATGATGGTGAAGTAAAATTATATAAAATAAAATAAGATAAATAAAAAAAACAGTTGCCCAGACTTCTGTTTTCTCTAGCCGATACAGCTAAATAAAATAGAAGAAAAAAAATTAAAAATAAAATATATTAAAAAATGAATAAAATAAAAATAAAAAAGAAGAAGAAAAAAAGAAAAGAGAAAATATATATATATATAAATAAATTTAAAAGAAAAAAATAGGTAAAAAAAATTAAAAGTGAATTATCTAAGATTGGGCAAATCCTGCACCCACTGGAAGCAGTGCAATACCAGTGGATGCCAGCAATCCTCAGGTTGCCCAGGCCTGAGGGGATAAAAGTAAAAAAAATAAAATAAAATAAATAATAATAATAAAATTTTTAAAAAATTGGTTCTATGTGATCTGCTAAGAGCTATTCCAGGTGACAATATTTTATCTTTACAAGACACTGCTCACTGTTGAGGCTGACATTATTGAGGTGCTGGAGGCACCATAGGAGGTGAAACTGAAGCACGATTGCCCAACAGAAGTTTTCTTCTAGCAAATAAATCAGAAGTAAATTGTTGTAGGATTTAAAGTGTGAGTCAGATTCTACTAGATATTTTTCTTTGCCAGGTGAGAAGGTGTTTATACAGTCATGTAGGGATATACGTAGGTTAGCATAAAGAAGGCAGTGATAGAGCAGGTGGTCCCATTTGAAGACAAAGGCAAGAATCGGTATTGCTTATTCTGAACTGAAAGAGTTTGGAGTTGAAAGAGCCATGTCCAGTTATGATAAATGATGTGTAGAGGTTTGAAGAGAACCACAGGAAATTTTTCTTGTTGGCAGTAAAGGAGACGTCTGGTATAAATTTATATGTAGTTCTGCCTTTAGAGACTGTATTCCAACGATCTTGCCAAATTTTTGTTCAAGCAGACCAAATCCGGGTTTTTTCAGCTTTGGTCTACAAGGACATCATTCTGTATTCCATAGAATTCCATGGAGGTCTGATTTTGGAAGTAGTAGAAGGCACGGATGTAAAATATGCAAGTCCAGAGGTAATACTCTAGCTATGACCTGCAGGGCATCAGTTGAGACAGTTCTAAAGGCACGGAGCATTGTAAGAATCACGGATCTTTGCAAGGAGAGCAGTTTTGATTTCAGTTTGACGTTCTTAATTCTGTCAAACCGGAGCAGCATAGGTTGCAATAGGTATGAATACTTGAAATATAAGAGAAGAACTTTGCGTCCAAACCCACAGACGGTTCTTGTAATCCGAACAATAGCCATAGTAAATTTATTGATTATTAGGTGGAGAGTAAAATTGAGTCTATTATCAGTGATCACACCAAGTGCTTGACATATGGTATTTGCTTGTTAGCTATTTTCAAGATAGGAGGACGATGGATATTTAGTTGACCTTTAAAAATCATGAGCCGGGTTATGAATGGAGATATTTTAAGTTTGTTGACAGTTGCCCATTTAATGAGATCCTTTAAGACCGGAGAAGCTCTTTCTTGAATTTGTTGCCTGGAATTGCCTGAGAAGACAATGACAATGTCATCAGCATATGCGAATGGAGTAGCAAAATCAAACTCTCTGGTTAGCCACGTATTTAGTGTAATTTTCCAGAAGAGCGGCCCCAGAACAGAGCCCTGAGGAGATCCTCTATTGACAGCTCGTGTTATGCTGCAGATTTTTGAAATAACCTGTATTGATCTGTGATCAAAGTAGGCTCGGACAGCTTGGTACAACTGAGAGCAGCATGAGAAGGTGCCTAGTCTGCAGATGTTGCAACTTGCAGAACTTAAGCCTCCCTTGGAAAGAGCATCCCTTTGTTCCTCTCACCAATCTTTTTGCCCTTTGCTGTACTCGTTCTAACAACTTTATATCCTTCCGAAAATGAGACCTCCAGACCTGTATGCAGTACTCAATGTGTCAAATGACGCTTGCCTTATACAAGGTGATAATCATCTTGTCTCTGCTAGCAAAATTCCTATATATCATTGACAAAACTGCATGACCTGCTCTGGCAGCCCATCTGCACTGCTCAGAGAACTGCATACCTGACTGAACAATTACTCCCAGGTCTTTTTCATTCTCCACCTCCCTGAGTACATTTCTTTTGGTACTTTCCTGTTGGGTTACTGTTACCATATGCAGTACTTTGCATTTGTCAATTTTAAATTTTAGTTGACACTTGTCAGCCCATCTGCCTAACTTTTCTATATCCTGTTGCAGTAGCATACTCTCTTTACTGTCATTAACAACCCTGCCAACTTTGTATCATCTGGAAACTTGGATACTAAGCCAGATATACCTTCAGCGATATCATTGATAAATACACAATACAGCAAAGGGCCCAGCATCGAACCCTGGGGGACTCCACTAATAAAATTAGTCCACGTCGAGCATTTTCCATCTATTACCACTTTCTGCCGTCTCCCACTCAACCATCCCTTTATCCATTGCAGCAACTTGCACTTAATGCCATACTGCTAGAATTTGAAAAGAAATCTTCCATATGCAACATTATCAAAAGCTTTCCTGAAATCCAGAAATTCCAAGTATATGATATCAAAATTATTTTTTGCATCCAGTTCCTTTGTAACCACATCTTAGTATTCAATAAAATTGGTCAGACAAGATTTCCCTTAACAAACCCATGCTGTGTCTGAACTATTACTGCAGTCTTGTTTACTTGATCCTGCATCACTTCTTTAAACTGCGACTCCATTATTTTTCCCGAAACAAGTTAAACTAACAGGTCAATAATTATTTATGTCACCCTTTGTGAACTGGGAATACATCTCAAGTCCATGGGGTTCTCCCCTGAATCTAAGGATGCTCTCATAATTATGGCTAAGGGTTTGGTAACTTCCCTCTCTGCCTCCTTCAATATAACTGGATAGATTCCATCTGCCACAGGTGCCTTTTTAATGTTTAACTTCAACAATTTATCCTCCACTTTGCTGTCAGTTATTACAAAATCATTTAACTCTCTGTTAGAGTTTAGTAAACTTCTGTCCACCCCTTCCTTACAGAATTCCTCACTTATGAATGTAGATGCAAAATGCTCATTCAGTTTGTCAGCTATCTGAGCAGGATCATCAAAAGTCGACAGCAAGTGGGCCAATCTAATTCATTCCCTTCCTCCTAATGTTTACATAAGTAAAGAAGTATTTGTTGTTTTTCTTTGCCAAGGAGATCTCGTAATCAGCCTTCGCTTGCCTAACTCCTTTGTGACTTGATTACAGACTAACTTATATCTGCCTTAGGATTCTCTGTCACCTGATAATTTATATCCATCCCACACATTTTCCTTCTCTGCCCCGAGCCTTATTAGTTCATCTGACATATCCATTTATATCTTCATCTTGAACAGTATTTCTTAGTTGGTATGAAAAGCCTAGTAGCTTCCAAAATTAATTCCTTGAAGTCTTCCTTCACTTAGAATTCGCTGTGTTAAACATCATCAGTTGATCCCACTGTATAGAATTTAAAAACTGGCTGGGACCACTGTCGTCACCTTTACGGAAACCAAAACCCTTCCCTTTACCCTTGGTGTTAATTACATCTTTAAATGTAATTACATCTTTAATCGAGTACGAGAGTAGCCTGTGCGGCCGTACATTTGTACCGCTCCTGGAACAGAGAAGTTTTTCTGATTTATTTTCTGTTTTATTAGCTTAAATTGGCATATTAACTTATTTTCTAGAGTAGTTTTATATTCCTATTTACGATACTTAGATTAAAGTAACTTAGATAGAGATTTTGTAGGTATTACTTAGTATCTGAAAGGGCATCAAATCCACCGTTCGTAAATAGCCGCCATTGCTACGTGATACAAAATATCTCGAAAGAGATAGCATAAGCATAATATAGTATAGTATAGTACATAATATTGTCAATTAATCAGATAATAAATCTTGTGAACTTCATTATCAATTAAATTGTACATATAACGACTTGGGTTAGTAACATAAATAATTAGTAAAAAATAAATAATTAATACTTAACTTGATACAGAAGTTATATAAAGGGATTTCGTAGATAACACTCGATACTGAAACATAAATATAGCATTATAACTGTGTTGAGATATAAGTTTAGGGTTTTAATTTTGTACTGAAATTGAAATTTTATTGAAATTAAATCGAAATCATGACTCTGACCAGAGCAGCAAAGCAAAAGGCTCAAGCTAATGGGAGTGCTGTGGCTCAGGGGAGAACTGAGGGGGGCGGAGTTGCCCTCTGAATCACAGCCTATTAAAATGCACTAATTGCTTGATGTTTGTGCAGTCAGGTACGGGACATGATACTGCCATGGGGGATGCAAGGAGTGTAAGGAGATCAGGCGACAACACAGCATTGTTATGGGCCTATATGAGAGCTTGAAGGACAGGGTGGATGCCCTCGAAGCATTAAAAGTGAGGGGCCGATCAAGACTCAGCTGCCCACACTAATGCCAGAGCTTGCACTAGGTCATTGTGCAACAGAGCGGCAGCCCCTAAGGCAGAATGCGCTGGTCCCAAAGGAACTAGTAGTTGTTGGTGACTCTATTGTCAGGGAAACGGGAAACATGCTTTATAAAAAGGATAGGTGGAACAGGACCAGGGTATGTCTGCCAGGGGCAAAGGTTGATGACGTTGTAGAGCGGATATCATCTTTTAAGGGCACAAAAGGTGATATAGTTGTACACGTTGGCACTAATGATATTAAGAGTAGGAAACCGGCGGAATTACTTAACAAGTACAGTTGGAATTACTTAACTTACTTACAAGGCGGAATTACTTAACAAGTACAGGTCACTGTTGAAAAAAAGCCGTGAATTAGGGTTGAATTTGAAAGTGTCTGCAATTCAGCCCAGACACAATAGGAGGGAGTATATGATGAGAACCCTGTCAATCAATTCGGCCCTGGAAGGATTGTGCAAGGCTCAAGGGGTAGAATGTTTTTCAGCCTTGTCTGTACTTGTTAACAGGAGAGACTGCTTCTACAGGGATGGGATACACTTAAATAGAAAGGGTGCAAGAATGTTTGCTGATGCTATCGAGGCAGTGTTAGGTGGGTCGGAAAACTGCTAGATTGGGGGGATACAAGGACTAATAGATTAACAGTAGCCACTGGCAGAGGTGAAAGTGATTCTTGCACTGCTTCTATTGGAATGAGACGCAGCCTGGAAAATAAGATGCAGTATAGTTCAGAGACTCCTGGGAATCATTGGGGTACAAATAAACACATAGGTTGCGTTAGGGTAGCTAAGAAAAAGAACAGGTTCAGGTATACTTGCGTGTACACCAATGCTAGGAGTTTAGTAAATAAATTTGATGAATTTGAGGTATTGGTCAAAATATCAAAGGCAGATATTGTTGGGATTTCAGAGACGTGGTGTCACACAGATATAAGGAATGCGGAACTGGAATTTAGGGAGTACAATGTCTACAGAAAGGATAGACAGGGTAGGAAGGGAGGAGGGGTTATGTTATTAGTTAAGAAATACATAAAATCCAAGGAAGTGAAGCCAGTCGACATTGCTGGACAGTGCAGTGTCGAGTCAGTTTGGTATGACATAAGCATTGGGAGATCAAATTGAGAGTAGGAGTGTGCTATAGGCCTAATGACTCTGATGAGTATAATAAGAAACTGTACTGGGAAATAGAATGGGCCAGTAAATCAGAGAGTGTTATAATGGGGGATTTTAATTTCCCAGATACTGACTGAAATTTTGGGGGCTGGTCACTCACACACTAGCAAGGCTTTTGTGGATTTATTGGATGATTGTTTTCTACATCAACATTTTGGGAGGCAACTAGAGGGAGTAATACTCTTGATTTGATTATCAGTAGTGATTCTTCATGCATTAAGAATCTGGAGGTAAATGAACCACTAGGTGGCAGTGATCACAGTGTGCTGAAGTGGGATTTATTCAAAGAGGTAACTACAATTAGGGGTAAAAGGAAGGGTTATTGCTTTCGTAAAGGCGACTACGATGGACTGAGACAGTATTTAAATTCTATACAGTGGGACCAACTGATGATGTTACCAACAGCAAATTCAAAATGGGAAGCATTCAAAGAACTTATCTTGGAAGCTACTAGGCTTTACATACCAACTAAGATATATTGTTCAAGGTTTAGGCCTAAGTGGATGTCAGATGAACTAATGAGACATATGACAGAGAAGAAAAATGCATGGGATACATACAAATTAACACGTGACAGAGAAGCCTATTATAGATACAAATTGATCTGTAACCAACTTACAAAGGAGGTTAGGCAGGCGAAGGCAGATTACGAAAAATCTTTGGCAAGGGATGCAAAGAAAAACAGCAAAGAGTTCTTTACTTATATAAATTCTAGAAGGAAGGGGATGAATCAGATTGGTCCATTTGATATCGATGGGTCAACTGTTCATGATCCTGCTCAGGTAGCTAACAAACTGAATGAATATTTTGCATCGACATTCACACATGAGGAGTTATTCAGCGAGGGGAATGCCAGAGGTGTATTCAGCTCTGGCAGTAAGCTAGAGAATCTTGTAATAACTGAGAGTAAATTGGAGGAGAAATTGTTGAAGATAAATACAAGAAAGGCACCTGGGGTGGATGGGATCTATCCAGTTATATTAAAGGAGGCAGCAAAGGGAGTAAGCACACCCTTAGCCATAATTATGAGAGCTTCCTTGGACTCAGGGGAAGTATCCATGGACTGGAGATGTGCAAATGTAACCCCAATTCACAAAGGAGGATCAAAGGGCGACACAAATAATTATACACCTGTTAGTTTAACTTCTGTTCCTGGAAAATTAATGGAGGCAATGGTTAAAGAAGCAATGCAGGATCATCTAGACAAGACTTCAGTCATAGCTCAGACACAGCATGGTTTTGTTAAGGGGAAGTCTTGCCTGACCAATTTGATTGGATACTATGATGCAGTCACAAAAGAAATGGATGCAGGGAATAACTTTGATATTATATACTTGGATCTTAGAAAGGCGTTTGATACTGTTGCACATGGAAGACTGCTGCACAAATTGGAGCAGTGTGGCGTTGGAGGCAAATTGCTGCTGTGGGTAAAGGGGTGGGTGAGGGGGAGAAGACAGAGAGTGGTAATCAATGGACACTGCTCATCGTGGACTAACGTTATTAGTGGAGTCTCTCAGGGTTCAGTATTTGGTCCATTATTGTTTTCTGTATTTATAAATGATATTGATGATGGTATATCAAGCTTAATGTCCAAGTTTGCCGATACAAAGGTTGGCAGGGTTGTCAAGGACACTACTGACACTACGCTACTGCAACAGGATCTGGAAAGGTTGAGCAGATGGGCTGAGAGGTGGCAAATGAAGTTTAACATTGACAAATGTAAAGTACTACATATGGGAAACAGCAATCCCAGAGCAACGTATCAACTCTGTGGTACTACACTGACAGTGGTAGAGAATGAAAGGGACCTGGGGGTGGTTGTGCAGGCAGATATGAAGTTTTCTGAGAAGTGCAGTCGGGCTGCAAGAGTAGCTCATTATGTATTGTCGATGATGTATAGAAAGTTTTCTAGCAGGGATAAGGAGGTGATTATTCCCTTGTATAAGGCAATGGTCAGACCACACCTAGAGTACTGTACACAGGTCTGGAGGCCTCATTTCAAGAAGGATGTAGAGATGCTGGAACGAGTACAGAGAAGGGCAACGAGATTAGTGAATGGAACAAAGGGGTACTCTTACGAAGAAAGGCTTAAGTTTTGCAAATTGCAGTGTCTGGAGACTAGGCACCCGCGAGGTGATCTGATAGAGGTGTATAAAGCCTTGAATGGTTTGAGCATGCTCAATGCTGATGGGATTTTTCCTCTTGCTCAGAATAATCACCTGAGAAGGCATAAATTCAAATTTAGAAAAGACAGATGTAGGATAGACGTGAGGAAATTTGCCTTTAGCCAGCGGGTGGTTGGTTGGTGGAATAAACTTCCGTCCCTTGTCGTGGAAGTTGATAGCCTAAATAAGTTTAATGTTCAGCTGGACAGGTATTTCAAACGAACAGAGGGTTGAAGTGGAAGTGGTTATTTATTTTATTTTATTTTTTTTTTTTTGGCTGATGCTGCATAAGCTTGCTTTCTTGCATCAAATGCCTCTACTAATGCTAATGCTAATGCTAAAATAAATCCCACATCAATACACTGTGATCACTGTCACCTACTCGTTCCTTTATCTGCAAATTCTTAATGCATGAATAATCAATGATGAAATTCAGATCAAGAATGTTACTCTCTCTGGTTGCCCCTCGAACATATTGCTGTAGAACACAATCCCCCAATAAATCCATAAAAGTTTAGCTACAGTGTTTGACCAACCCACAAATTCCAGTTAATATCTGGAAAGTTAAAATCCACTATTTTAAGACATTCTGATTTACTGGCCCGCACTTATTCTCTGCACCATTGCTCATTATATTCATCGCCGTCGTTAATCCTATAACACACACACACCTACTCTCATTTTCTCTTTCCTAGTGCTTACAACAAACCAAACTGATTCAACATTGCACTATCCCCCCATATCAACTGGATGCACTTACTTAGATTTTATGTCTTTCTTAACTATTGCATAATCCCTCCTCGCATTCTACCCTGCCTTTTCTTTCTGTATTCATTGTACTTCCCAAATTCTTATTCACCACTTCTTATATCTGTGTCACACCATGTCTCTGATATCCCAACAATATCTGCCTTTGATGTCTTGATCAGCACTTCAAATTCATCAATTTTATTTACTACACTTCTAGCATTGGTGTACATGCAACTATATATGCACCTGTTCTTACTCTTAGTTACCCTATCATATGTATATGCCGACCGGGCTAGCCGGGTAGGTAAAGTGCCTGCCTGGCAATCCAAAGATCGCGGGTTCGATTCCCGCCTCGGGCTGGATATCACGATGGTGCCGAACCAACCGGTTGGTTGAATATCCCGGCTACGATACACGAAGGAAGCAAGAAAAAACTGGTTCCTTCGTGTATTGATCACATCATACGAAATAAATAAATAAATATGTATATGATAGGGTAACTATTTGCCTATGTATATACTTGTTCCATGATGACTCCCAGCAGCTCTTGAAATTCCCAGAAACCTGCTCGTTATAATAGAAGCAGTGCAAGAATCACGGTGCCTCTGTTTGTGGCTACTATTAATCTTTTTAGTCTGTGAATCCTCCACCACCCTAAGCCAGAATTTTTCCTAATCACTCTGCCTTGGTAACATTAGCAAATATTCTTGCATCCTTTCTAATTACATGTATACCATTCCTGTGAAACAGTCTTTCCTGTTAGACGTCATTCTGTATTCTGTAGTTTTATGTTTCCATGGAAGTTTTATGTTTTTTTAAATTAACAGAAGGTACGATGTGAAATGTGCAAGATGTGAAACCTGCAGGATATCAGTTGAGACAGTCGTGCTACCATGGAGTATTCCAAGAACCATTGACCTTTGCAAGGAGAGTAATTTTGATTTAATTTTGACTTTCTTAATCTGTTATACCAACCCGGAGCAGTTTAGGTTGCAATAGGTATGAACACTGCCTTGTAATATAAGAGAAAAACTCTGCGTCCAAGCCCCAGCCAGTTCTCGTAATCCGAACAATAGCCATAGTAAATTTCTTGATTTTATCTATTAGGTGGTTTACTTGAAGGGAAAAATTAAGTCTATCATCAATGATCAAAGCAAGATGTTTTAAGTGCTTGACATATGGTATTTGCTATTTAGCTATTTTCAAGATAGAAGGACGATGAATATGATCATGAGCCAGGTTTTGGATGGAGAAATTTTAAGTTTGTTGTCAATTGCTCATTCGATTAGATCCTTTATATGGTTGCATTAGTGGATGCCTACAGAACATTTACTATTTCAGTAAATTATTTCAACTGTAATCCTACATGGCAGCTTACTATATCGCCACCTGCTACTTGGTTGGTTAGGGTGATCTCTGATCAGTTACTGTCAAAGACTGGAGTCAGGGGCCCTCGTGGTAGTATAAACCTCGTGGATACTCTTGGTATAATCACCGACCTCTACACACTGTGTGGAAAAGACCTGAGTAGTTTGCATCCCGTCAATGACGCAGGGAATTTTTATGGGTCTTTTGCACAATGTGGTTGAGCTAGTCGGTCTCAGGCACAGGCACAGGCACAGAAAGCATGATTTTTTCTTCAGGAAATTCGAGTTTTCCTTTCAGCAAACACCGAAAATCGAACGCACGCAATTTTCAAACCTATTATATACGATGCAATATGGCCTAAATTGGAGGCAGGTTACTACAACCGACTCACTGGAGGTAAAAATCAAAATGTAAATTTTTAGGAAACTGTTCCTTAATAAAATGTTATTTTTAATAATCAAGTATTTGCATAACATTACCATTTCCTGTGACGAGCCAGAATGGGGAATTTTAGAAATTCTATGGGATTATCTAAAATCGTCTTCAATCGAGGATGTACTTATAGATAATCTCAAGCAATGAGAGTAGGCTATTCTGTGTTTTTCTGCCCACCCAATACTCTATTTGATTTGAAAACTCATATTTGGGTAAACAAAGTGCACACCATCTATGAGCAATAAGTTCTGCTCTTAAAATGATTTTTTTTTATCCACTGCCAATTGGTTTAAAGGGATTTAATTGACTGCACTGTAAGGAGTATCTTCGCTGGTTGCGGTGCATTTAATATGGCGTATAGAAAATTTTCTGTGCAATGTACATTGTACAAATTTTATGGATAGATCTCTTTCTTCTTCCATCATGACAGTATTCCACGCAAGGCAAGTTAACGGATGGTTTGAACAGAATAACATAGGAGGTATTCGAGTGGCCAGCATAGAATCCAACTTCACTCCAATCAAACATCCAAACCAAATTTTCTAGATCCAATCATGATCTAGAAAATTTGGGCAGATGGGCTAAGAAGTGGCAACTGAAGTTTAACATTGACAGGCAGCAGACAGGCTGCCAGAGCAGGTCATTGGTTATGATATCATTGTCAATGATATATAGCAATTTTGTTAACAGGGCAAGCAGGTAATTATCCCTTTGTATAAGGCAGGAGTGACCAACTGAATTTGTGATGCGATCTACTTTTTTTCTTCAAAATGGGCCACGATTTACCATCTCAAAAATTTCATTTCACATAGTTAAAAATGTTAATCAACACATATTGAAAAACTGTTGTTTATAAATTTTAAAATTAAATACAACACTCAGAATTCTTATTTAAAATTTTTAATTTATGTGAAGTTTGTGTCTTCATGTCATCTGCCATGCTTTCAAAATGAGAGTTATACTGCAATAAGGCCAACCTAAAGAATCCTCTGTATGCAAGTCCGTAAGTGTAGACCGATTCTTCGTCTTTGTTTGTTTCAAACACGAAAAGGCCGATTCATACAGATATGTGAAAATAAAACAGCAATTTAAAAGTTCACTGCATTTTTTTACATTTGGGTACTTTTCTCGGCAAACATATTCCAAAAGTCTTTTTCTGATGATCTGGCTTTTAGCAAGATATCGTTTCGCAATGTAATAATTTCATTTTCAAGTAATGTTTTCTGCATGTGAAAAATCTCAACGATTTTTCTGCAATTTCTTTCATATCTAAGTTGACATTAAATGGATAAGAAATATATTGAACAATATGTTCTCAATTGTTTTAAAATCGCCGAATCTGGTTTCAAAATCATCCACAACTTTCTCAATTTCAGAAATATATTTCTCACTTATTAAATTCAAAAAACAGGATATTTTTGTAAATGATGTTGCATATTTGCAAAATGATCGATTTTTTCTTTGAGATCCTTAGCTATTGCAAAAAATTGATATTTATGCATTAAATATATCAAGACTTCTAGTTCTTTCTTTTAACGAAACCATACCCAGCAGTTTTTTCCTTCAAGCTAATTTTTTCTTCCCTAGTGGCAGAATCATCGAAAACCATACGAATAAAAACGAGCAATTGAGCTGTATCACTGACGTCTGTAGATTCATCCAGTTGTAAAGAAAAGGACACACAATTAGCAATATGCACACACAATTGTTCGCTCACATTTTTACTCATTTTTTCGATACGTCGCAACCCAGTATTTCGAGATAATTGCAGATCTTGAAGAGCGTAGATATGCTCTTCAAAACTTACCAGCACTTTTAATTTCATTTTTATTCTTAAAATTTTCAAAAAGAGAATCTGTTATTTTTAAAAATGCGTCTTTGATGAATTGACCATCAGGAAATGGATTGCATTTTTTGCAAGAAGATGAATTACTTTAAATGATGCTACAGTTATTGCTTTAGATTGTAACTTAGGTGTCGTGAAGAAATTTTGTTGTACGAATAATTTGGATTTAAGTTCTTTTAATTCATTTTTTCTAAGGTCACTATTAGGCAGAAAATCCGATTGGTATTTACAATGCATTGAATTTCTAAATTTCCTATTTTGGGTATAGCCACAAAAGCATTGCAAATCAAACAACATTTTGCTTTTATCATTACAAAAGTATTCTAGTTCCCACTCTTGATGAAAATGATACGTTTTACTCTTTTTCGTAATATTCATTTAAATTAAGGTTTTAAATTAACGTATAAATACTGTCCAGTTATTAACATTAAGTAACCTAATTAAGAATTCGACACTCCACAACGTAACTGCGTGAATTTTCACAAAAGAAGCTTAGCGGCTGCGTGACAACAACAGTAGTCACGTGGTTCAACGGATTTGTAATAAGCGTATGCAGTGGGGCGCATAATAATAATAACATTTAGATTTTGACTAATCTATTTTTTATATAAATTTAAAATTCGTCGTGATCAACCGATCAAACGGATGGCCAACAAACCGCGATCGACTTGTTGGCCATCCCTGGTATAAGGCAATGGTCAGTCTTCGCCTTGAGTACTGCGTAAAGGTCTGGAGACCTCATTTCAGGAAAGATGTAGAGTTGCTTGAGAGTGTATAGAGAAGGATAACAAGGTTGGTGAGGGAAGGAAGGAAGGAAGGCTTAAGTTCTGCAAATTGCAGCGGCTAGAGACTAGGCACCTCCGAGGTGATCTGATTGAGGTGCATAAGACCTTGAATGAGTTGAGCTCGCTGAGTTCTGATAGGATTCTTCCGCTTGCTCAGATTACGAACCTGAGGGGACATAAATTCAAATTGAAGAAAGACAATTGTAGAATAGATGTAGATGTGTGGAAATTTGCCTTTAGCCAGTGGGTGGTTCATTGCTGGAACAAACTTCCATCTGTCGTTGTGGATGTTGATAGCTTAAATAAATTCAAGGAGGAACTGGACAAACTTTTAGACGGAATGGATGTGTGAAATTGTTTTTTTTTTCATACGCTTGCTTTCTTTCATCACATGCCTCCATTACTACTACTACACTAATGTGCAAAACTTAAGAACCAGTCAAGTTTTCACCTGTAGCTTCTCATAGGAGTGGCCTGGATATGGGAAAAGCATACCAAAGAAACTCATGAGGTACAGAAATGATGAAGGAAACAACACCGACAAAACAACGGAAACAAAACGATACAGAGGGACTTTATTCAAAAATGGCAACATAGCACTGGCTCCCATGATACAGATGCATCACTGCCAAAGATGGAAGAGGTGGTACTCAGTAGGAAATATGATCACCCCTAATTTCGATGCAGGCTTTGCATTGTCTGTCCATACTTAGAACAATGTTGTTGATAACTTCTTGCGGTAACATCGTCCATTCCTCTGTCAGGGCCTGTCACTGTCACATTCCACTGTCAGGGCCACTAGCATCTTCAGCTAGTGAACATTTTCTGGTGGGTGTGGATGTGCTGCTAGGCGTCTGCCCAGAGAGTCCCGTATGTGTTCGATGGGATTTAGATCGGTGGAACGGGCAGGCCAATCCATACGAATAATGTCCTCACTTTCCAAAAGCATATCAACCGCTGCAGTCCAATGGGGTGTGGCGTTATCATCCATAAACACGAACTCGGGGCCAATGGCACCTCGAAACAGACGCACATGAGGAAGGATTATCTCAGTATAGTAGCGTGCACCCGTTACAGTACATTCCATTTATTTACACACACAATTTTATGTACATTCTCATAATATAAACAATTTATGTACAAGATTATATACAGTTTTATAGACTTCATTATATAGAATGGATATATATATATATATATATATATATATATATATATATATATATATATATATCCATTCTATATAATGGTAATCAAGGTACTGTGTGTGTTTGTGTGCGTGTTCTTATATCGGGGTGGCTCCTAGGCTTTAGCCCATCTCCACCTTTGTACTCTGTTATGGTGCAGAAACTCTCCATAATGGGCCTGAAAAGTGTCAGTGTATGTGTGAAATATTAATGTGTGTTGTTTTGTTTGTGTCAGGCTATTATGCCACCAGGGTGCAGCCAATGGGCAGCTGCTGCCTGGTGCCCATCCCTAGCAGTCCTCCTGTACCGGTGTTATTACCACCGAAAATCTCGCACCCACCAGATGTAGTGCAATACTGCGAGTGCCTGCAATCCCGCTCCGGGGTTGTCCTTACCGGAGAGCCAGCAAAAAAAAAAAAAAAAAAAACTAGTAATTATATACAGTATGGTCTGAGTATTTCGATCAAACACTCCTGTTCTTAGGAGATAGGTAATTTTGGTCCCGAGTCACCAAGACCAACCACTCCAAGGCTAGGAGGATGTTCTAGGAAAACAATTGTATTAACATATATACATGATTTCCTAGTCTTAGTCTTTCTCACCACAGTTCAATTATTCTCAGTACATTTTCTTATTTTCAAATGAAGTCACAAGTTGAACTGTCCAGTTTGATTTCATTCAAGAAAGAAGTCAGTCCCAGTAGTCTTCTCCGTTCTGTGCCAGCATAAGTCTTAAAACACTTCTTCAGGTGGTTCTCTTCTGGTTGCTGGAGACTTCTAATTATTCTCTTTTTCCCGAGAGTCCTAACTTGTGTATGATTTGGAATTCCAATGACAGTCCACAGGTAAGAAAATGGAGTATTTTCACTTACAAAAGAAAGTTCTCGTTGTGAAAAACACGTTTCATTTAGTTCATGTAGATTTCAAGTGTTCATATCTATATGGTCACAGATCTAGATGTCACTTAAGACCATACAAAGTATAACTGCATAAGATTCAAAAGAAGTTATGCTTGTAAACTATGTTTCCATCTAGTTCCTTAGTTTTTAATTTCAGGTATCACGCCTAAGAACCAATCAACATTCTTATGAGAATCCTGTTAACACCCAAGGGCCCCTGTATATCCTCCCATTAGAGTTCTATCGAAGCATCTGATCTGCGACTTCCAACCAGCTGAGAATCGAAACAAATAATCTTAGTATATGTTTCTTTAATAATTCATCTGTACATCCTACATCTAATTTCCTCGAGGGTGAAGGGATCTTATTTCTAGTCTTCTTTTAAAAACAGTCACTGAAAATGTCTGTAAAGCATTAAAATTCCTACAGCTTTCTACCAAGGGACTTACGTTATCTTCTGTCAGATCCGATACTCTGCTAAACAACTCTAAACGTGACTGACGATACTGTGGGCAGTCAAATAAAACATGAGACCAAGTTTCCACACACCCACAAGTGCAGTAAGGGTCTGGCCCAAGTCCACGTTCATGTAACTTGGCTCTGAGGGAGCCATGTCCCGTTAATAAGTACATTGTATTCATCGAAGGAGCAAACCAAGGATTTATTTCCTTGGCGGCAGTAAAGTACACTTTGGTTATAAATTGCCTCGTAACTATTCCATGTTCGCTGGCATTCCACCGATCCTGCCACACACACACAGATGTTCCCACAATCTTTTCTTTTCTTGTTTGACCTCGTTCACTATATCAGATGTTATTCCCATTAGTTCCGAAGCCAAACCTTTCCTGAGCCGACCTGTCATCCCCTTGAATACGATATACAGATCCAGGGGAATGGTTCCTGCTAAGACTTGTAATGCGTTATTTGATTCAGTTCTAGGGGAATTTAAAACAGATAATAACATGGATCTTTGAAGAGAAATAAGTTTCATTTTCATTTCATTATGTGATACCATTTGGTATCACAGAGTCATTTCCGTTATGACTCTGTGATACCAAATGGTTGCAGCATATGAGACTATTGGCATAAATATTGTTTTATAATATAAAAATTTATCTTTCCTTGATATTCTTATTATTGAGGGCAGTAAAATTCCTAATTTTATCTCTAAGTTTACATACAGAAAGCTTAATTTATCATCGATTAGGATGCCTAAATATTTGTTTTGGGACACATATGGGATTTGAGAGTTGTCTATCAGGATCTTAGGAGGTCGATTATAGTTAAAATGAGCTTTGAAGGTCATAAATTTGGTCTTTGTGGATGATATTTTCAGTTTGTTAAGTTTGGTCCATACAAACAGATCATTTAATATAATTTGCATTTTTTTCCTCGAGTATCCTCCTCGAACGGCCCTCAATAGCAATTACTAAGTCGTCGGCGTATGCGATTTTCATAGCCTCGTCGTGGTATTTTGTCATCCGCTGATCTAACACTGCGTTCCAGAGGAGAGACCCCAGTACTGATCCCTGAGGGCATCCTCTGGAAACGGTAGCTGAATACACTAGGTGTTTTGCACAAATTCTAATGGATCTGTCTTGGAAGTAGGATCTGATGATTCTATAAGTATAGTTGTCACATCTTCCCAAGCGCACTCTCCCACCATACCCTGTCAAAAGCCCCTCAAAGTCAATAAACACTGCCAACACGTACTTAGCTTGGGAGTTTTCTACCTAGTTCTTGAGGGTGGCAATGGCATCTTCTGTTGAAGAACCTTTTTTAAACCAGAACTGATTAATTGAACATAGATGGTTATCCTCTAACGTTTTTTGTATTCTTGGAGAGAGCAGCCTTTCAAAAATTTCCCCCAAATTTGCCAATAGGGAGATTGGTCTGTATGCCCTAGGATTAGATGTCCACTTCCCAAGCTTATGTAAAACTTTAAGTAGGGCAATCTTCCACAGTCTTGGAAAGACTCCCTCGATATAACACTTGTTCACGAGATTGAGGAGGATATTGGGAAATAGGTCATAACATTTGACTATTATCTGGTTTTCAATCAGATCCATCCCTGGACATTTTTTACTGTTTAGTTTGGAAACAGCTGTTCCTAGTTCAACAAGAGTAAAAGGATTGACGTCACATGTTCCAATATATTGTTGATTGTCTCTCCTAATTTCTGCTTGTTTGGGAGAATCATCCTCTGGATTGTCTTGAGAAAAAAGCTTATTTACAATAGTATCAACAGTAGAGTACCAGTCGGTAGTTTCTTGTCCATCGCTATAACAGTGTTATATATGTCTCCGAAGATTAACTTGTTCCTGGAAATCTTGTACACTAGACCCCACGGTTCGGTGTTTCCATTGTTACGAACAAAGTTTTGCCAACATTTAATTTTTGCATCTGCAACGGCTTTATGTAGCCTTTTCCTTAGATCACTGTATTGTTGTTTCTGTCTCTGGACATCAGTGTCTGCCAGGTGCCTGTTTCGTTGGTAAGTTTTCCTAGAATTCATGGTTTGGGTTCTTAATGCAGTTAGTTCCGAAGTCCGCCAGGGGACAGATGGGCATCTGGATTGTTTACGTTTAGCAGAGTAGCTCATAGCAAGGAATAAGTGTGACTGAACATAGTTTGAATATTCTATGGCAGATAAGGAATTTAAAGTAGAAGCCACCTCAGGACGAATAAACAAATTCAGAAAATTCTTAAACTTGTCCCATTTAATTTTTTCCTTGGAATGTCTTCTCAAGTCCACCAGCTGTAGATCCGCATTTCTAACTGTGGGTTTGATACTGAATATTATAGCGTTATGATCACTGTTAATAAGTGATGGCAGAACATTCCAATTAGTTATCTGCCCGTCCAGTTTAACAGAGGTGATAGTTGCATCAATGTTTGATGTTCCATTTAAGGACGAGAATGTGTAAGGTCTGTTTGGCAAATTTTGAACTACTAAATTGTAAGACAATATTAAATCTTCCACAGCAGAACCTCTGTTGTCTGAAATTCTGCTGTGCCAAAAAGATGATTTGGCATTTAAATCAGCGCATATAATTAAATTCCCCGAAGCAAATTTTGCGCATATACGATCCAGCTGATGTAAGGACGTTTGAATATCTGCTGACGGAGAGCAATACAGAGAAACTAGATGAAAAGTAATAATTGGAGACGAGATCAAAAGACAAGTTACAGTGTCTGTACACTCTCCCGAGATGATTGTCACTACTAATTCATGATTGCATATTGCTATTGCAGTTTTAGGAGGGGTTTCTATAGAATGAAAAATTCTGAGGGATAACGGGAATCCCATATCTTTTTATATTCGACTCAAGTAGGGGGCTTGATTCACCCTGTGAATCAAGCCCCCTACTAGAGTCGAATAATAAGATTCTTGAAAACATATAAGATCATAATTATTTTCAATCATCGCCACTTCCTTCTCCTTCTGTCATAGCTTCAATCTCTTTACCAGTCAGCAGCTGGTAGTTTCGACCAACTAATTTTCCCTGGTGCAGTGTGTGGGTCTTGCATTTGTCTAGACCAAATTCATCCATTACCACTCGTGAACGCTGGCAGTTTATTTGCAGTATTTTTATACCCTCAAAATTCACCCACAACGTTAGAAAAATTTGGAGTGGCCGTATTATTCATTACGAGTTTTTTGGTTTACTAGTTCAACAGCTCGTTTATACTCCGGACAGTTATTGTCTCGAACTGAATGCTGACAATCTCTGTTGCGTCTTTTACAATTGACACACCGAGGGGGTTCTTCCTTGGGTGTGCATTCAGCAAACACATGCCCACAGTGGCCACAAGACACGGTCTTATGTGCGCAATTTAAAGCTGAATGGCCATAGGCCAGACAGCGGAAACATTTAGTAAACTGAGAAACGACGGAATTTATGTGAAGTGAAGCCAAGAAAGATACGATCATTCTGTTTTAAGCGTTTAAAAATTTGGGGGGGGGATGAATCCTATTACCCAGTTTGTTATTTTATTTCCAGAGCCTGAATTAAATCTGAATGTTGTACCTTTTTTAACTTCCTCTTGTTCAAACCCATGACCTTTTAGGTTCTTTAAAAACAAATCTTCTAAAATATCCTCCTTTGTATATTCTTTCGGCACACCGTAATTTAAAACCGTGGGGTCTAGTAACCGTGGTTTGTCCATAGACAAACCTGCTTTTGTCAGCTGCGTCATTTTGCTAATTTTATTTGCATCCATGGGATTAGTAGTTTCAATTAAGAGACCTTTGTTTCTTAGCAACCTCATATTTTTGATTTTAATATCTCGATGTTCTTTTTTGAACACCTCTGTCACTTTAATTCTAACATCCTGACTGGATGAAATTCCAGAATCGGCATTCGGTCTCAATATAATGATGTTTTTAGGGTCATTAAAGTTATTTTTTGATGGGGGAATAACACCTTCGTCCAAAGAAAGTTGAGAAAAATTATGTTGTAATTGTTCATCTTCTCCTCTAGGTTTATGTACAGTATTTTCACTACGTTGAATGCCTGCTGCAACAGCAGTTGATCCTCTAACTGCTTCAGCAAAGGTATGCTGTTTAGGTTGGTCCTTGATTAGATGGTGAAAAATCTCAGTGCGTATTTGTAATTCTGATGTTTTTACTTTCAATCGTTCATCGTCGATCAATAATGCATTCGTAAGTGACTCCAGGTCTGACCACAAACGATGTATATAGTTTGAGGCTGCCTTAGTGACTTTGCTGCTATCTGCAGATAAAAATTCTCCGAGTGCGTGTTTAATCTTGGTCATTGTTGAAAGTACCACCGAGGTATCTAAAGACTTCCCTAGGTCCAAGCCTTCAGTGAATGATGTATTTTGCACGAATTCTTGTACATTAGCCAAAGCGTTGGCAACTGTGTCTTTGCTTTGATCTTTGTTTTGATTTAGATTTTTATCCAGGTCAGAACTACTGGGATCAGAAGCAGATGAAATAGATTTATCATCTACCGAATTATCCTGATCACTTCTTGTTATTTTTAATATTATGGGATGTTTTTTCCCAGCTCATTTAGTAGGCTTATCTGCAACCGACGAAGACAAGTCCCCATCAGAATCAAACACAGGTGATACACTAGAATCCACAGTGTTGTGTTGATGAATGAAACAGTACACACAAAATATATAATTTAAAATAATATTCCAGTCTTCCCTGAAATTAAAATATTTTGTATCACTCCAATTTGAATTTATCTTCTTTCAAGTTATTCTTCTGGTCTGAATCCTTGTATTTAAATTACTTACCAATAACCTTTAAAAAATAACAATATATAAAGTTTTTATATACTGGAAAACTACGGTCTGTCTAACCAGCTGGATGAAAAATTGCATGAATTTTTTGAAATTGCAAAGTAATGAGTTTTCAAAAAGAGCCCATATCTAATTTATATTTCTATGTAGTGGTATGAGAATACTGTCCACTCATACACTATAGCACTTTGAGGGTCTTATATTTTCTATTTCAATTATATTATTTTGAATTATTCTTTGTAGATGGCGCTACAGACAAGATGGCCACTACCAAGAAAGTTTTCCCTTCAAAAGCATCAATAAGGACTTCCTATTGGCTTCTTCTATTAAGTACAATGGCTGCCAATGCTTTTCCTATGTAACTCTATGTTACACTACAGATAGTCAGCCACGTTAGTCTTAGGTATACCATTTACAAGTCTGTAAATTTTTATCTGCTTATTTCTTAACAGCCCCTTTACCAATCATTACCAAAGTTATATCACTAAACTCACCAATACTTCGTAAAAGCGAAGTGACATTTCTTCAGTAGGGGGTGGCCTAGATCCGTAGATATATTCAACAAAAGCAGGAGCACACAAACACAATGTAATGGGAGGCTTGAATCACCCGTTACAGTACATTTTCATTTTTTATTTATTTACACACTCAAATATTATGTACAATCTCAAGAAATATATACAATAATTTATATACAATTTTATGTACATTTTCATTCTCATATATAATTATCTTAGCATATATATTTTTGTTCAGAATACAGTTGAGGAAACACTGTACAAAACACATGTGTGTGTTCTGGTATAAAGGGTGGTCCCTAGGCATAGCCCATCTCCACCTAGTGGATCTGTATTGAATGTAGGACCTCTGCAAAAGAGCAGCCAACACCTGGGCAGCTGCTGCCTGGTGCCTGTCCCCAGGCATGAGTAACCGAGTTCCCCTTTCTTCCTTTTTTTCTTGTTCTTTTTTTTTTATTTTTTTTAACCTCTTACATGCCAAAGTGCACAAAATCCCGCACACACTTGAGATAGTGCAATACCAGTGGGTGCTAGCTATCCCGCTCCCAGGCTGTCCAGTCCCTAGAGCCCCCAACAAAAAAAAACCAAGGCTGGAGCTCCAAAAACCCATTGAACTCACACAGCCAAGACAAACATTTTTAAAGAACTGCAGTTTTCTATAGCATTATATATCAGTTACCCTATTAAGTTTAGCATTAACAAGGAAATAAACTGTTAACATTGATTACACTATTTACATTCCAGTGAGGTTTACCACTCTCTCTGATCAGTTCTAGCAACAGAATTTGAAAATTATTTACAGTCGTTTTACAGCAACATTACTTGTTACTTACCAATAGTTACATGTATTTCTGTTTTGTACAATTGTAAAGACTGTCCAGTAGTCTAACTGTTCAGGAAATATATAGTCTGATTTAATTTGTTCTCTAGTAGAATCTGAGCTTGTAGAATAGGGCTATAGAAGTTCCTCAAGACGATTTCCACGTAGAGAGTTCACATATTATTCCTGAGCTTTAGGCAGGTTTGCCTCTCAAAGAAAGGCTCTGAGAACAGTTCTTCTTGCAAAAACAGCAGCTTCTACTATTCTAGTAGAAGAAGGAAAACCCATAATCTTATGGGCTGCCCCTCCCACTTGTGAGGAATAAAATGGCTCCTGGATACAAACAATGTCTATACAATGCTCCAAGGCATTCACCCTTATTTCATCAGCAACTGCCCGACAGCGCTGACCATTTATTTGCAAAATTTTAAATCACTATGTCCTTGCAAAGCTCCAGAGATAAAATCAGAGAAGGAGTTATTATCCATGATTGGTGCGCATGTTTGCTAATTCCACTGCTCTCATGTACTCAGGACACTTAATGTCCCTTACGGAGTGATTACAATCTCTGTTTCTTCTCTTACAATTAATACATTGTAAAGGGTCCTCCTGGTGAGGGCACTCAGCGAAAACATGACCCCCATTAGCACAGTGACCACAAGAAACAGTCTTGTGTGAACATGACTATGCACCATGTCCAAAACCCAGACATGTAAAACACTTGTTCACCACCGTGAATTTCCGAAACCTATGGGAACAGAATCCAAGGAAAATTCTTTCATTATGAAACAAGCATTTATATAATCGAGGGCTGAAACCAATGACCCAATTAGTTGCATTAGTTCCAGATTCAGAATTAAATCTGGATGTCACTTCATCTTTTACCTCATCCTGGGTAAATTCATAATCTTTAAAATTTTTATAGTATAAATCCTCCAGGATTTCGGCCTTTGTAAACTCTTTGGGCACCCCGTGTACAAGCACTGTTGGATCTGACATTTTAGGCCTCTCGATCGATAGACCAACCTCCTTTAAAGCTGAAACATTCCCTATTCTAGTTGCATCTTCTGAATTTGTGGTTTCTAATAAAACCCCTTTATTCCTCAGGAGACGAATATTTTTAATCTTCATATTCTTATAATCCTTCTTAATTGCATATGCCACCGCATTCCTGACGTCTTGGCTCGAGGCCAAAGCAGAATTCTCTGTAGGTCTAAGTATAACAATGTTTTTAGGGTCCGAAATACCACGAGGACTAACCGATGACACAGGCACAACCTTATCTGCAGCGCTACAACACCCATTGCGCGCCTCACAGTAGTATCACCCTAACAATAGTATCACCATTAGAATTCTCACAGACCAAATTCTGCCTAACTGCATCAGCAAATAATCTGTGAGGAGCTGCCCGTTTCTCCATTAGCTGATCAAAATGATTTGCTCGAATTTCTAGTTTCCGCTGATTTAGCTTTTAATCGCTCATTGTCAATCAATAAAGCTATTGTAACTGCCTCCAAATCTGCCCACAAACTATGGATGCGATTTGAGGCCAACTTTGTTACTTTGCTTGAATCAGCTGATATAAACTCTCCCAAAGCCTTTCGGATTTTGGCTACCGTTGCATACACAGCAGAAGCCTCAAGGGACCCACCAAGGTCCAAACCCTCGGTAAATAACAAATCCTGAACCACATCATTTACACCCTTCCAGTATCTGGAAGGGCTGAACAGCAGCTCAATGTGGTAGATTCATCTCACTATAGTAGCATGCACCCGTTACAGTACCGCCTTCCAGTATCTGGAGTTGTGTACGTCCATCCAAGATAACGCCTCCCCAGACGAGAACACCTCGACCTCCATATCGATCCCTTTCAGTGATGTTTGCGGGGTGATACCGTGTGCGAACCTCTCGTCAGATTAGCTGACGTCCAGAATCGCTGCTGAGACTGAATATACTCTCATCAGTAAAGAGTACCTTACCCCATTGCGCTGCTGTCCAGTCCTTATGTTCGATGCACCACTGTAAACGGTGTCTCCGATGGGCAGATTTTAAAGGGATACAGCGTACTGGCCATCGGGTAAACAGTCCACCTTTGTTGTGTCGCCTGGCCACAGTAAACTGCAATATCCTGTGCTCCTGTGCAGCTGGTTTGCAATGGATCCCGCTGTCCGGTGTCGGTCCCTCTTGGCCTGTATGAGTATATAGCGGTTATCATTGGGCGTTATTTTTCGTGGACGACCACCACTGGTCCTTCGAACAGCTGTACCTGTCATGCTGAAGGCCGACCACGCACGTGAGACGATGCTATGGGCGATACCGAACCCTGCAGCCACACTCCTCGCACTTCAACCTTCCTCGAGCTTCCCAATTATTCGACCCCAGGTAAAAAAATCATCCAGATGTTGTCTTTTTAAGCTTATGAAATTTAACAATTTCTGCTGGAATGGTGGTGGAAGTTGCCTCTAGAGCCAAAGTGGTCTTTCTTCGTCCGTCCTAATTCTAAATCCCAATTCGTTCCCAATATTTAGTACACTGGTGTGCAAAACTTCTTCTTCTTCTTTCTTTGGTCCTTAGCTGGCAGCTGGGGGAGGCGGTTGGCCACGCAACCAGTATGCTGCTGTAGGTGCCGCAGGGTTTCGGACTTGCTCTGTGATGTTCTTCCATACCTTACGATCCATGGCTTCAGTCCTGGCCTGGTTAAGGTCGAGACGTCGGCTCTTCAAGTCATCTTCCACTTGCTTGGCCCACGTTTTCCTAGGCGCAGTCCGTTGGATGCTCCATTGGGTGGGTCGTTGTCTCCAAAGGAGTGTGGATGGTATTCTGTTCGTGCCCATTCTACATACGTGGCCAAACCATCTGAGCCTTCGCTTCTGGATTTGGTCGGCAATGGTTGGTTGCTGTTGGCATCTGGCACGGATGGTATCATTAGTGATGCGGTCGCGAAGAGAGATGCCCAAGATCTGCCGCAGGCATCGCATTTGGAATACCTCAAGTTTGTTCAAATCTAACTTGAGACAAATCCATGTTTCCGATCCGTAAAGAAGAATGGGCAGAATCAAAGTCCGGAAGAGTCGGATTTTAGTCTTTGTGGAAATGTTGGTCCTCTTCCACAGACACCATTTGAGCGAGGCGAACGCAGTGGCCGCCTGTCCAATTCTGCTGTGCATTTCCATGGTGGATGCAACTTTCTTCTCCTGGACCAGCGACCCAAGGTATTTAAAGTCCTGCACTTGCTCGATCTGGACGCCTTCGAGATAGATGGTGGCTTGCGACCCATCTGTTGTCAGGGCCTTTGTCTTACCAGCATTGATCTTCAAACCGTATGGCCGGGCAATGCGGGCAATGTCGTAGAGGATTTCCGTGGCTTCAGCGTCGTTACCGGCAAGGATAGCACTATCATCAGCAAACATCAGGTCAGTCACATAGTGATCCTTGTCATATTGTATGCCCTGTCTGTTTCTGAATGCTTGCCTCATAATGGCGTCGACCACGATGTTGAAAAGCAACGGGGAGGCTACATCCCCTTGGCGGACTCCAGTTTGGATGGTAAATTCCTCAGATAAATCGTTCTGGATGCGCACCTGGCTGGTTAAACCGTTGTATGCAGTTTGGAGGAGTGTGATGACTTTTCGAGGTACATGTTCAACCTCTAGTAGTTTCCATAAGGCAGGCCGGTGGACACAGTCGAAAGCAGACTTAAAGTCAATGAAAACAATGACGGTTCGCTGTCCACACCGGATCCTCTCCTCCATCAGCTGACGAATGGCAAAGATTTGATCACAGCATCCTCGCCCGGGTCTAAATCCTGCCTGTTCTTCTCGACTGGTTTGCTCGCGATGTTTTTGCAGTCTTGACTGGATAATCTTCATAAAGACCTTTCCAATGATGGAAAGGAGGCTGATGCCACGGTAGTTCTTGCAGTCCCGGTTATCACCTTTCTTGTGGATCGGTACGATAATGGCTTTCCTCCATGTTAACGGAATTTGTTCAGTGCACCAGATGGTTTTGAGGAGTGAGTGTAGTCGGCGAAGCAGTACATTTCCCCCGGCTTTGATCGCTTCTGTGGTGACTTGGTCCACTCCTGGTGCCCTGCCATTCTTCAGGGATTGTGCAAAACTTAATGACCAACACTAATTCTAAAGGTTACAACCACCAAATTTCGTTGTCTGTAGCACTGTATGAAACCAATCGAACGTCTGTAACAATCTTGCTCACAATTCGGTGATTTGCATATAACTGCTGAACTGCTGCTTTTATCTGTTTATGTGAGCCCTCTCATCACGATTTAAATTTTTGCATGTGCACCAGCTTTCTACTGAACGGCCAGTTATGCAAATCGCTACAGACTGTTTCGTTTGATTTTGTGGTTGTAACCTTTAGAAATAGTGTTGGTCATTAAGTTTTGCACACCAGTGTACTAAATCTTTGGAACGAATTGGGATGTAGAATTAGAACGGACGAAGAAAGACCACTTTGGCTCTAGAGGCAACTACCACCACCACCATTCTAGCAGAAATCGCTAAATTTGATAAGCTTAAATGGTATTTTGCGATTCCCAAGGTTTCACAAAAACGCATTTTCACCAAATTACACAAAAATAAATATTAAAATCAGCAAGTAGTCTTGTGTAGTTGAAAAGTTTCAGCATAGTTATATGGGCACTGAGTACAATTTATATATTTTGTTGGATCTGTCATTCAACTGGCCACTTAGCAACGTGGGAGCAGCGACATAGAGAAAACTCTTCCTGGTTCTTCCCGTTCCTAGCTAAAGGGAGGTGGGGAGTCTTTATAATAAAATGCGGGGAGAATTTTTGTTTTGTCCAGCCAAAAGAGAAAGCAAAATGGATCATTAGAAATTTGAGTTTAGAAAAACTCAAATTTCTAATGATATTTGAAATAAAGAAATTTTAAATTTGAAATAAAGAAATTTTAAATTTGAAATAAAGAAAACATTTATTTTCTTTATTCTCGCAAGTACGCATTGGAAAAGTTGAAAATGAAGGGTTTCACAAGAATCCCAAAGTTCTGAATTGTTTCGTTTTGATGTTCTCTCAGCCACTCAGTTTCCTTTTCATGCTTCCACCCATTATTTCAGGATTGGTACTTTTTGAAAAGGTTCGACCAGCTAACAAAAGCAGAGGCGTATTGTTAAACGCATTTTCACAAAATTACACAAAAATAAATATTGAAATTAATTAATATATGACAATCACTCCAGGGGCTTAGTCTGGTGAGTATGGGCTTGGCACACCCAGGGTCCTGAGCCGGATATCATCATATCATCATTCTTCTCTTTCTTAGTGATTCCTCTCTCTCTCTCTCTCTCTCAGGGTAAATCGGGAATTTTTTTTGGCTGGTGCAGCATAAGCCTCAGGCTTCATTGCATCCTATGGCTAATAATAATAATAATTTATGAAATAAATCCACGGAAATATTCAGTACACTAAAAAAATAAAAGTTAATAAATTTATGTGAAGGTTCATCAATATACAAACAAACTAAAATGTGATATAATTTAGCACTTATTTTTTACAAACATACGCAAATACTCTATGGAAGTAAAACGCAGGAAGCTAAAATGTCCTCTGGAACAAGTTTAAAATTATTTAAGATATTTCTCTATTACGACATAGAAAAGTAAAGACCTTATCTTTAAATCAAATAAGCCTGTTAATCACATGTTGCATGTTAATAAAAATATATTAGCTTCTTCGCAGTTCGACAGACGCACTTAAGTGAGATGAAAGGAATAAATAACTTTCTTTCTTAAGATTATTACTATAATTAATACTACTCATATACCACATGAAACTGATAATATAGTTAATTAAGCTTATTGCCTAAAAAACACTATACATTTAAGGTGACGTTTCAGGCGTCATACCGATACCATCATCAGACCATGCTTTAGGGGGGGGGGGAATATAAAAGGTTATAAATTTGAATATATTACAATTAGGATGGCCAGCCGTCACGATTTAGAAATTAAAGTCTCCCTTCCCGATAATATCATAATTTATCCCAATAAGAGAGGACAAAACTGTTAATTTATTGATTTTATGTATTTTTAATTAATTCTTATTGGAATCTAATGGATATCTTAAAAATAAATTAATTCTAATAACAAGAGAAAAATGAGAAATTCTAAAGGCATTTAGTTCGTCACTGAGTAATGAAGAAAAGAAAATGCGTGTTGATAAAAAAAATGGGTTCAATTTTTCTCAAAATTTCCGGATGCAAATAATTTGTCTCAAATTGTAAATTCCATCTTAAGAATTCCACATTGAAATGCTTCATCAGAAAGAGTTTTCAGCTTAATAAAAACTGCTTGCCGTAAAGAAAGAAACCGTCTTTTATTAGAAAATTTAGAAGCCGAACTTATGGTGAAAGAAAACTTTAACATGTCCTGTTCAGAATTTAAAAACTTTTTAAAATCTTCGAAAGGAGAAGAAACTTTAAAACTAGCGAAGTCTAATGAAAAATATATAAAGTAAAAGTAGTCTTCCTCGCTATTTTTAAAATAACTGTTATAAATAGTGTTACAGTTTACATAGGACAAATACATATTAAAAACAATCATATAACAAATAAATACTATCATTGATATAAAAAAATTTATTTTAATTGTAATTTTACATTTTTCTTTTACTTTTCGAAGGAAACAATGCTATACTACACATTTCGTTTCAAGTTGTCCCACTTACCAATTTTCAAAGTATGGCCACCCTGATTTCAATAACAATTAATATTACAATTACGTACAAGTCAATTAATTGTGAATTGTAAGTCAAAAGTATTAAGTTTGAATTACCGTTAAAAGAGAAAATAGATATTTAATAAGTGAAACCAAATACATACAGCTTACATTTTTACATGCCGACAGACTCCTCTTGCCGATGCCCCCAGAAACCTCATGTGCACACAGGCATGGGGTGCTGCCAGCAGTTATTTATAAGTGAGGGCTTAAGACCATTATCCCAGGGAATGGTGCGGTGGGAATGGTGCGGTTTTTGTGTGGTGGAAGCCTGGGGCGACCTCTACAGCTACTCCGAACATCACGGTTGATGTGCAGGCTGGTTCTGGGAGTGTGAAGGGAGTTGTATGTGGGCCTCACATCTGGATATATGGACTATTTCCTCCCCACAACGGCATGGTCTGACTATGGGTATCGGTAAGGTCCCTGAAACGTCACCTTAAATGTAAAGTGCTTAATGCAAGAGGATGAGGTGTGAATGTTTACTGTAATTAAATTTTAAGCCTTCATACCTACACTTTTAATTGAATAATCAACACCTACACTCTGCAAGTGTAGGGTGACTGTAAGTAAGGTGTGTAGATGTCAAATGACACCAGGGGTTTCCTCCATCTCCGTGTTGCTTTCATTGTAGGTGAACCAGTTCATTGGGAAGACCAGAGATTTAAAAGTGTATGGATATTGTAAATGTGTAATGTCGTGCACCGTTGTTCCTCTGGCCATTTAGCCGCTGTACCCCTACTGGGGCCCAACATTACCCGCACTTCGCCCCATGGAGGCAGACCAAGTACACCAGTATTTTAAGTATGTATTCCGGCAGGTCCTGCCGCCTACTTTCCTGAGATTTCAGCGGCTAGGACCAAAAAAAAAAAAAATAATAATAATAAAAAAAATAATAAATATATATACAGTATATCGATTGCGTTGGGATGTCGCTTGAAATGAATAGGCCGAGATTGGGCGAAACTGTAAATTTGGTCGAGATTAGATTTGATTTGTGGGGCATTCGCTTTTGTGCAGATAGAGTGGGGGAGAGGAGGCAGAAGATTGGGGGACAAAGGCAGAAGAATGGGGACGATAGAAAAGATGTCCCCAGATGATCAGTGGGGCATGCCCACAACCCACCAGGAGAAGAGAGGATCGGTGGGGGAAGGGGGCGCCAGAAG
Organism: Mastigoproctus giganteus; assembly: GCF_048544385.1. Classification (NCBI taxonomy): domain Eukaryota; kingdom Metazoa; phylum Arthropoda; class Arachnida; order Uropygi; family Thelyphonidae; genus Mastigoproctus; species Mastigoproctus giganteus. Next base: position 61,003,103 of record NC_143583.1, on the reverse strand, counting down.
GCCGTCTTCCACATCCCCACCGAGGAGTGTGGTTTAAAGTGAAACGGGCTAGAGTGCTCGATTCAGGTCGCCAATAAGGCTATTGGCAGCAAGCTGCATAGTCCGAGCTTAGTGTGTAGCAGTCCGGTCCTAGGATTATGATCATTCATGTGGCATAGTTCCACGTCCATGTTGTATTCAGTTAAGTATAGAGTTGTGCATCGTTTTAGTGTCCAGTTAGTCAGTCTCTTGTTGTGGCTGGGATTCTGTTCTCCGGAAGGGTGAGTTTTAGTCCACCTGCCATATTTTGTAGTTAGATCAGTTGAGCCTTTTGTTTGTGGTTGTTCCTTGCCTCAGATTTGTTGTTGTCCAGATCCCCGTGTCAGGTTACTCCTATTCCTCTTGGTTAGGATGTTTAGATCGCTTGTTTGGATTGCAGGGTTCGGCGTCTCGCGAATAGTTCCTATGAATATTCAGAAAAGGCGATGTATGTCTCCTTGCTTTCTAAGAGACGTTGTTCTTGGTCTTTGGGACGGTATTGTATTCTTGGGACCATTTGGCAGCGGAGGTCATCATATTGGTGGCAGTCATACATAAGCTGCTGCCAGGTTTCTTGCTCGCCGCAGGTAGACGATCCCAACCTTGCTCGCCGCAGCTTGAGATCGTCTGTAATTCCGAGTGAAGTTAACTTGGCCTTGATCGCACCATATCCTGTTAATAAGTAGGTCGGGAATAAGCCTGATGATTACCAGGTCGGCGTCTTCGGCTGAAATCTGTCAACTTTGGGGAGGAATTTTTTGGTGATTGGTCCCTTTGTGGAGGCATCCCAGCGCGCCTGCCGCACCTGCAGCAGGTGAGTCTGGAGCCTTCTTTTTATTCTGCAGCGTGCTGTTTGCGTGGTTTGCATTGAAATCTTGGTGTGCGTGTGTGTAGGGTGTACCCCTGGTGAGCTCATAGAGCATGCCTCTTTTGACCACCTCAAGATCGAGGGGGAGGGCTCCTGCGGAAATCTGTAGTGCGTGTGTGCTGCAGGCGCGGGTAGCGGACAATAGCATAATTCTGTGGGTGGAATCCAGGATCCTTAGGTTGACAGCAGTGCCGCCAGCTGCATATGTTGCTATTGGCAGAAGTGCTGCCTTGTAGTACAGCTTCATTGTGCGTTGGTTTAATCCCCAGTCTCGCCAGGCGATACTTTTAACCAGGGCAGTGCAGAAGTGTATCTTCCTTCTCAGGTGGTTGAGGTGTGGTTTGAACGATAGTTGCGTGTCGAGTATGACTCCCAGATATTTGAGTTCTTTGCTGAATCGGATGGTTGTATTGTTTATTTTTATCTGCAAAGGTCTGCGTATATCCAACGTTCCCTTGAGAAGTATGGAGTTAGTTTTAGTGGTTGAGATTTGGAGCAAATGAAGTCCAACCAGGTTTTGGAGGGTTTGTTTGGCGCGGTTTGCCTGGGTCTGCAGTTGGCTGCAATTGTCAAGACAAGGTCGTCCGCGAAAGCCTGCGAACGAACTTCCTCCAGGTCCTTGTTCAGGAAATCGTCCATCAGCAAGTTCCACATAGTTGGTCCCAGCACTGAGTCTTGTAGGCAGCCTCTGTGGATTTGTCTCTGTATTGCCTTGTACGGGGTGTTGACGATGATCGTTTTGTCGGTGAGGTAGCTCTGGATAACGTTGTACAGGTTGCCCGGGACACTGACCTCACGGAGTCGGCCCAGGACACTCGGCCAACACAGGGTGTTGAACGCCCAGGCAAAAATCAATGAAGAGTAGGTATTTTTTATCCGTCTCCTGTGCTTGTGTGATTAGGCTTTGAAACGCGTCAACAGTGGAGCGACCTTGTCAGAATCCATATTGGTTGGGTGAAGGTAGGTTTGCTATTTTTTTTTTTTGTTTTTTTATGTAAACCCCAAACACGAGAGGTATTAGAACCTATAGTACTTAGTACCGTGCTTGGATTTGAGATTGAGAAGACGAAAGAAAGAAGACATTGGACTTGAACTTCTGCAGACTGTAATTTTCAGGAAATACGTATGAAGGAAGGTTGTTCCAGAAAACGGCAGTTGAATGAATAAACGGGGAAGATCAAAAGTTGGTTCTGTGGGTTTGAAGTTGGACAGTAAATGGATGTTGGCTCGTGGCGGCACGTGTTCGGACTGTTTTGAAAGAGAGAGAGAGAACGGGAATTATAGAAGCCAATTCAGAAGAACACTGCCCATGGAAGTATCTGAAGAAGAGGCATGCAGCAGAAACAGTACTTTATTTTTTATTTTATTTTATTAATAAAAAGATACACAACAGGTAACCATTAACAGTGTATCTGAGATCAGATCAATAAACATAATAACAATAATGTGAAATCCTACAGGACGATAAACATTGATACAAATTCAAACAATAAAGCATATGTACAAAAGAGGATTGTATTAAGTTAAGTTACCGGTAAAACAAGTAATAATTAATCCGTTAGAGAATAGAAAAATAATATAACAAATAATAAGCTACAATAATTAGATGTGAGCTAGTCACTTTGCAGTTTAAGTGAAGAGGCAAACTTGTGGATGGAGTTCATCAGTGATTGGGAGTTGTCAAAGAAGTCAATGCGAGAGTCATTTGCTGATTTGCTGATTCTGTTCAGTGGACTGAACTTCATTAAGTCCGTGTTGGCAGAGTCAAGGCGAAACGGTGTAAGGTTCCTGACTTGTCTACAGGGAGCATTGAAGTTTATTTTACTCAGGATATCAGATGCTTCATAAATTCCAGTGATTACTTTGGCTAGGAGGGCGATGTCAGCAGTAACTCTTCTAGTGCACAGAGGCCTTAGATGAAAGTAATCACACAGCGATTCATAATACACTGAGTGATAGAATAGAGGATTGCGGTACGTAAGGTAACGGATAAAGTTTTTTTGGACTGCTTCAATTTTGTTAGTTAAAGTCTTTGTGTGAGGATTCCAGATGGGTGAACTGAATTCAAGGATTGGCAGTACAATAGTTTTATAAAGGATAACCGCATATCTGTAGTTTTTGAACTTGTATGTGTTCCGTTTGATGAATCCCAGTGTTTTGAATGCTTTGCTGGTGATTTTAAGGACATGGGCATCGAATTTAGCACTGCTGGAAAAGAGAATCCCTAAGTCGTTAACTTGGTCACACCTTTCGATGATCACAGAGTTAATACTATACTCCGTATTCATTAGTTGTGGAGATCTGCAAGATGAGAAAGAGATAACTTTGCACTTCGAGGGGTTAGCAGACAAGCCATTCAGAGATAGCCACAGAGAGAATTTATTGAGAGCACATTGAAGTTGTTGAGAATCGGTAGTCTCCTTCACTGCTGAGTAGATCTTAAGATCATCTGCATAGAGAGCAACTTGAACATTGGAGGTGTAGATGAAAGAAGGAAGATCATTTACGAAAACAATGAAGAGAAGAGGACCTAAGGGAGAGCCTTGTGGTACTCCGCTTAGTGGTATAAAACAGTCTGAGTTCACTTGATCGATGATAACGCTCAAGGAACGATGCGTAATATAGCTGCGTAGCCATGAGAGCAAAGGGTCACGGATGCCATACAGCTTAAGTTTTTCCAGAAGTTGTTCGTGCGGGACTTTATCAAATGCCTTAGATATGTCTGTGTAGACTGCATCAACTTGTAGGTTACTAGTACGTCTATGAGAAATCAAGTGGAGAGACTCTGTTAGAGATGAATCATTAATTAACCTAACTGCCCTCTTCTGAATGGAGTCAAGAAGCCTGAGAGAGGTTTTGGGGACACCACCCCAGGTGTGGGAACAATATTCCATGGCAGGGCGGATTTGAGATTTATACAGAGGGAGCAGCTGTTTGGAAGAAAAGTAACGCCGAGACCGAAAGAGAAAACCAAGTTTTTTAGATGCAGAGGAAGCAATATTTGTAATGTGCTTGTGCCAAGAGAGATTAGAAGTCAGGGTAATCCCCAAAAGAGATATATCATTTTGCCTAGAAATCGGACCGTCACTAAAGATAAGCATAGGAGCAGAAGAATCCTTTTTGCGAGATATAAGACAAGACTGAGTTTTAGAAGGGTTGAAATCAACTAAGTTGTCTTTGCCCCACTGGAGAATTACCTGAAGATCGGCATTTAAGGAATTGATAGCAGATTTTCGAGAAGTTAAACCTGATTTTAAATTTAGGAAGGACGTAGATTTGCTCAAGCAAATCTACGTCCTTCCTAAAATGAGACCTCCAGACCTGTACGCAGTACTCAAGGCGTGGCCTGACCATTGCCTTATACAAAGGAATAATCACCTCCTTTTCCCTACAAGCAAAATTCCTGTATATATTTGACAAAACGCCATGAGCATCGTGTCTGCATTGCTGAGAAAACCTCATATCTGACTGCACGATTACTCCCAGGTCTTTTTTCATTTTTTACTTCCCTTCTACCACACAGTTGGTACGTTCTCCTGGGGTTACTTCTACCCATATGCAGTGCTTTGCATTTGTCAATGTTGAACTTCAGTTTCCACTTCTGACCACATCTGCCCAAATTTTATAGATCCTTTTGCAGTAGCACACTACCATTAATGTCATTAACAACGCTGCCAGTCTTTCTATCATCTGCAAACAACAACAACAACATAGCAACTTACCCTTAATACCATTCTGCTCCAATGTGTACAGTAGTCTTCCATGCACAACAGTGTAAAACGCTTTCCTGAAATCCAAGTATATGTCATTACTATATGAAAATTTGTTGCATCCAGTTTCTTTGTAACCACATCAGAGTATCCAATCAATTTAATGCACACGTTAGTGCAATTGCAGCATTTCTGTACATAGCCAACTACTTAAGTAGTTATAAATGGGCATCTTTAAGTATATCTCATATTGTGAATACCTTCACAATATGAATGGCAACTCGTTGTGAAGGTATTCACAATGAGTTGTAATTAATGATGCCAATTTATAACTACTTAAGCAGTTGGCTATGTACTGAAATGACGCAATTGCACTAACTTGTACTTTTTATTTTTATTAAAAAAGAAATGCAACTTACTACGGACATCACCTAACTTATTTTATTTTATTTATTTATTATTTATTTTTTTTTTGATATGGCAAGTTCGAAAGGCTGCCGTACGATTGTGATGTGTTAAAATCTCTCACCGTTGTGCAGCCTTCCATTACTATTATCTAGTATCCCCTATTAGACAGCGTTAGCTTAGTATAGTATATAGTATTATCGATTAATTAATAAAATTTAATAATCTTATTAAACTTCGTTATCAATTTAATTGTACTTTTTTAACTAAATAACGTCTTAAATTTTGCAAACGTAACATTATTAATTAATACATAACTTGATACGGAAGTTTTATAACGACACTCGGAGATAATACTCGATACAGAAAAAAAAAAAAAAAATATATATATATATATATATAGTGTTATAACTGCATTGGGATATACACTGGGTTCCCACTTTATTAGGTACACCCCAGCTGTGACATAAATGGTTTGTCCCACAACGTTGCAAGTCACATGACCACAGTTGTGGATATAAATGCAACAGAACATCCTTTCTATTATCAGTTAAGCGTACAAACCGTAGCAAGAATGAGGAATAGGAGTGATCTAACGGACTTCGAATGTGGCATGGTAGTAGGTGCAAGACATGCTGGACAAAGCATCTCTGAAACGGCAATTCTACTGAACTTTTCACGCACCACAGTTTCAATGGCGTATTGAGAATGGTGCAACGAACGGAAAACATCCTCTCAACGGTACTCCTGTGGAAGAAAATCGCTTGTTGATGAGAGAGGTCAGAGGAGGCTGGCTAGAATTATGCAAGCAAACAGACGAGCCACAATGTCGCACATCATGTCAGAATACAACCTTGGTGCACAGAACAAAATATCGCAACGGACCACTAGTCGCACTTTGTGGCGAATGGGCTACAACAGCCGACGGCCACTTCGCGTACCTTTTTTCCAATGAAGAACAAGAGAGCACGCCTCCTGTGGGCACAGCAACACTGGCACTGGATTATCGAGGATTGGAAAACAATTGCTTGGTCTGACGAGTCGAAGTTGCGGTGCATCATGTTGATGGAAGGCTCAGAATTTGGTGAAAACAACATGAATCCATGGACCCGTCATCGCTGACCACTACTGTGCAAGGTGGTGGGGGCAGTGTTACGGTGTGGGGAATGTTTTCTTGGCACACGTTGGGTCCATTGATACCCATAGATTCACGTCTGAATGCCACATCGTTGCTGACCAAGTGCATCCGTTCATGTTGACGGTTTATCCTCAGTCAGATGGTTACTTTCAGCAGGATAATGTGCCGGTGCACATAGCCCGAATCACTATGGAATGGTTCCAGGAACATAACAATGACTTTTCTTTGCTACAGTGGTCCGCTCAGTCACTGGATGTCAATCTTATTGAAAATCTTTGAGATGAGCCTCCGTTGAATCTCAACGAACTGCGTGACACACTCCATTCCTGCACAACATTGTCAGCATGTTGTTAAATCCATGCCTAGACGAATTCAGACTGTTTTGAAGGCTAAAGGAGGTTTAACACGCTACTAGGTAGGTGTATCTAATAAATTGGCAGCACAGTTTAGAGTTATAATTTTGTACTGAAATTTAATTTTATTGAAATTGAATCTAAATCATGACTGAGACCAGTGCAGCAAAGCAAAAGGCTCAAGCTAATGCGAGTGCTGTAGCCCAGGGGAGAAATGATGCCCTCTGAATCACAGCCTTTAAAATGTGCTTGCTTGACTTTTGTGGGCCAGGTATGGGACATGATATTGCCAAGGGGAATGTCTTTGTAGGTACGCGATGTAAGGAGTATGAGGAAATCACGCAACAACTCAGCGTTAAAGGACAGGGTGGGTGCCCTCGAAGGATCTAAATTGAGTGGCGCAGCAAGCTCTCAGCTGTCCACATCAACGCCACAGCTTGCATTTGAACTTCATGCAACACAGCGGCAAACCCCAAGGCAGAATCCGCTGGTCCCACAGGAACTAGTAATTTTCGGTGACTCTATTGTCAGAAAACGGAGAACATATTGTGTAAAAAGGATTGGTGGAACAGGACCAAGGTATGACTGCCAAGGACAAATTTTGATGACGTTGTAGAGCAGATATCATTTTTTAAGGGCACAAAAGGTGATACTATTGTACACGTTGGCACTAAAGATGTTAAGAGTAGGACACCGGCGGAATTACTTAACAAGTACAGTCACTGTTGAAAAAAAGTCTCGAATTAGGATTGAATTTGAACCGATCTACAATTCTTCCCAGACACGATAGGAGGGAGTATATGATGAGAGCCTTGTCGATCAATTCGGCCCTGGAGAGACTCTGCAAGGCTCAAGGGGTAGAATTTTTTTCAGCCTGGAGAGACTGCTTCTACAGAGATGGGATACATTTAAATAGAAAGAGTGCAAGAATTTTTGCTGATGCTATCGAGGCAGTTTTAGGTGAGTCGGAAAACTGCTACATTGGGGGGCTACACGGACTAATAGATTAACAGTAGCCGCTGGCAGAGGTGAAAGTGATTCTTGCACTGCTTCTATTGGAATGAGCAGAAGCCTGGAAAACAAGATGCAAAGGATTTCAGAGACTGCTGGGACTCATTGCGGTACAAATAAACACATGGTTTGTGTTAGCTTAGCTAAGAATAGGAACAGGTGCATGTATACTTGCGTATATAATGTTAGGAGTTTGGTAAATAAATATTTGATCAATTTGAAGTGTTGGTCAAAACCTCACAGGCTGATATTATTGGGATCTCAGAGACGTGGTGTCACACAGATATAAGGAAGGTATAACTGAAATTTGGGGAGTACAATGTGCACAGGTAGGATAGACAGTATAGGAATGGAGGAGGGGTTATGCTACAAGTTAAGATACACATAAAATCCAAGGAGGTACAGCCGGTCGACATCCTTGGAGAGTGCAGTGTCTAGTCACATTGGTGTGACATAAGTACTGGGAAATCAAAATTGAGAGTAGAAGTGTGTTATAGGCCTAATGACTCTGAAGAGTATAATAAAAAACTGTACAGGGAAATACAATGGGCCAGTAAATCAGAGAGTCTTATAATGGGGTATTTAATTTCCCGGATATTGACTGCAATTTGTGGGTTGGTCACTCACACTCTATCAACGCTTTTGTCAATCTATTGGATGATTGTTTTCTACATCAGCTTGTTCGGGAGGTAAATAGAGGGAGTAATACTCTTCATGTGATTATCAGTAATGACTCTTCATTCATTAAGAATCTGCAGATAAAGGAACCACTATGTAGCAGTGATCACAGTGTGGTGAAGTGAGATTTACTCAAATAGGTTACTACCATCAAGGGTAAAGGGAAGGATTTTTGCTTTCGTAAAGGCGACTACGGAGCTCTGTACGGTGGGACCAACTGATGATGTTACCAACAGCCAATTCAAAATGGTAAGAATTCAAAGATTTAATCTTGGAAGCTATTAGGCTTTACATACCAACTAAGAAATATTAGCATTAGCATTAGCATTAGCATTAGTAGAGGCATTTGATGCAAGAAAGCAAGCTTATGCAGCATCAGCCAAAAAAAAAAAAAAAAAACCACTTCGACTTCACCCCTCTGTTCGTTCAAAATATCTGTCCAGCTGAGCCTTAAACTTATTTAGGCTATCAACTTCCACGACAAGGGTTGGAAGTCTGTTCCACCAACCAACCACTCGCTGGCTAAAGGCAAATTTCCGCACGTCTATCCTACATCTGTCTTTCCTCAATTTGAATTTATGCCCTCTCAGGTGATTATTCTGAGCGAGAGAAAGAATCCCATCAGCATTGAGCATGCTCAAACCATTCAAGGAACACTTTATACACCTCTATCAGATCACCTCGCTGGTGCCTATTCTCCAGATACTGTAATTTGCAAAACTTAAGCCTTTCTTCATAAGAGCACCCCTTTGTTCCATTCACTAATCTCGTTGCCCTTCTCTGTACTCGTTCCAGCAGCTCTACATCCTACTTGAAATGAGGCCTCCAGACCTGTATACAGTACTCTAGGTGTGACCTGACCATTGCCTTATACAAGGGAATAATCACCTCCTTATCCCTGCTAGAAAAATTCCTATATATCATTGACAATACACCATGAGCTACTCTTGCAGCCCGTCTGCACTGCTCAGAGAACTTCATATTTGCCTGCACAACCACCCCCAGGTCCCTTTCATTCTCTACCACTGTCAGTGCAGTACCACAGAGTTGATACGTTGCTCCGGGGTTGCTATCTCCCATGTGTAGTACTTTACATTTGTCAATGTTAAACTTCATCTGCCACCTCTCAGCCCATCTGCTCAACCTTTCCAGATCCTGTTGCAGCAGCATAGTGTCAGTAGTGTCTTTGACAACCCTACCCACCTTTGTATCGTCTGCAAACCTCGACATTAAGCTTGATATACCCTCATCAATATCATTTATGAATACAGAAAACAATAATGGACCCAACACTGAGCCCTGAGGGACTCCACTAATAACATTAGTCCACGACGAGCAGTGTCCGTTGATTACCACTCTCTGTCTTCTCCCCCTCAGCCACCCCTTTATCCACAGCAGCATGCCTCCAATGCCACACTGCTCCAATTTGTGCAGCAGTCTTCCATGTGCAACAGTATCAAAAGCCTTTCTAAGATCCAAGTATATAATATCAAAGTTATTCCCTGCATCCAGTTCCTTTGTGACTACATCATAGTATCCAATCAAATTGGTCAGGCAAGACTTCCCCTTAACAAAACCATGCTGTGTCCGAGCTATAGTTGAAGTCGTGTCTAAATGATCCTGCAGTGCTTCTTTAACCAGTGACTCCATTATTTTACCCGGAACAGAAGTTAAACTCACAGGTCTATAATTACTTGTGTCAGCCTTTGATCCTCCTTTGTGAATTGGGGTGACATTTGCACATCTCCAGTCTGTGGGTACCTCCCCTGAGTCCAAGGAAGCTCTCATAATTATGGCTTAGGGTTTGCTTGCTTCCTTTGCTGCCTCCTTTAATATAACTGGATAGATCCCATCCACCCCGGGTGCCTTTCTTGTGTTTATCTTCTACAATTTCTCCTCCACTTTACTCTCAGTTATTACAAGAATCTCTAGCTTACTGCTAGAGTTGAATACACCTCTGGCTTTCCCCTCGCTAAATAACTCCTCATGTGTGAATGTCGATGCAAAATATTCATTTAGTTTGTTAGCTACCTGAGGGGGATCATCAACAGTTGACCCATCGATATGAAGTGGACCAATCTGATTCATCCCCTTCCTTCTAGAGTTTACATAAGTAAAGAACTCTTTGCTGTTTTTCTTTGCATCCCTTGCCAAAGATTTCTCGTAATCTACCTTCGCCTGCCTAACCTCCTTTGTAACTTTTGTAACTTGGTTACAGATCAACTTGTATCTATCATAGGCTTCCGTGTCATGTGTTAATTTGTATGTATCCCATGCATGTTTCTTCTCTGCCATATGCCTCATCAGTTCATCTGACATCAATTTAGGCCTAAATCTTGAACAATATTTCGTAGTTGGTATGTATAGCCTATCTTCCAAGATAAGTTCTTTGAATGCTTCCCATTTTGCATTTGCTGTTGGTAACATCATCAGTTGGTCCCACTGTATAGAATTTAAATACTGTCTCAGTCCATCGTAGTCGCCTTTACGAAAGCAATAACCCTTCCCTTTACCCCTAATGGTAGTTACCCCTTTGAGTAAATCCCACTTCAGCACACTGTGGTCACTGCCACCTAGTGGTTCATTTATCTGCAGATTCTTAATGCATGAAGAATCACTGCTGATAATCAAATCAAGAGTATTCTTCCCTCTAGTTGCCTCCTGAACATGCTGATGTAGAAAACAATCATCCAATAAATTCACAAAAGCCTTGCTAGTGTGTGAGTGACCAGCCCCCAAATTCCAGTCAATATCTGGGAAATTAAAATCTCCCATTATAAGACTCTCTGATTTACTGGCCCACTCTATTTCCCTGTTCAGTATCTTATTATACTCATCAGAGTCATTAGGCCTATAGCACACTCCTACTCTCAATATTGATCTCCCAATGCTTATGTCACACCAAACTGACTCGACACTGCACTGTCCACCGATGTCCACTGGCTTCACTTCCTTGGATTTTATGTATTTCTTAACTAATAGCATAACCCCTCCTCTCTTCCTATCCAGTCTATCCTTTCTGTAGACGTTGTACTCCCCAAATTCCAGTTCTGCATTCCTTATATTTGTGTGACACCACCTCTCTGATATCCCAACAATATCTGCCTTTGATGTTTTGAGCAATACCTGAAATTCATCAAATTTATTTACTAAACTCCTAGCATTGGTGTACACGCAAGTATACATGCACCTATTTCTATTCTTAGCTACCCTAACACAACCCATGTGTTTACTTGTACCGCAATGACTCCCGGCAGTCTCTGAAATATCCTGCATCTTGTTTTTCAGGCTTCTGCTCATTCCAATAGAAGCAGTGCAAGAATCTCTTTCACCTCTGCCAGTGGCTACTGTTAATCTATTCGTCTTTGTCTCCCCCCAAGCTAGCAGTTTTCCGACCCACCTAACACTGCCTCGATATTGTTGAAGGTTTAGGCCTAAATGGATGTCAGATGAACTAATGTGACATGTGGCAGAGAAGAAAAATGCGTGGGATACATATATATTAATGGGTGACATGTAAGCCTACGATATATATATATAAGCTGGTTTTTAACCAAGTCACAAAGGAGGTTAGGCAGGTACAGGAAAGTTTTGGCAAATGATGCAAAGAAAAACAGCAAAGAGTTATTTACCTATGTAAACTCTAGAAGGAAGGTGTTGAATCAGATTGGTTCACTGGATATCGATGGTTCAACTGTTGATGATCCTGCTCAGGTGGCTAACAAACTAAATGAATATTTTGCATCTACATTCACAAATGAGTTATTCAGGGAGGGGAATGCCAGAGTTGAACTAAACTCTAGCAGTGAGCTAGTTGATTTTGTAATAACTGTGGTGAAAAATTGGAGGAAAAATATTTGAAGATAAACATAAGAAAGGCACCCTGGGTGGATGGGATCTAAATAGTTATATTAAATGAGGCAGCAAAGGAAGTAGGAAACCCTTAGCCCTGGTTATGAGAGCTTCCTTGGACTCAGGGGAGGTATCCATGGACTGGAACTGTGCAAATGTGACCCCAATGCACAAAGGAAGATCAAAGAGCAACAAAAGTAATTATAGACCTGTTAGTTTAACTTTAGTTCGAGGGAAATTAATGGAGGCACTGTTTAAAGTGTTAAAGAAGCAATGCAGGATTATCTAGACAAGACTTCAGTTATAGCTCGGAGTCATCATGTTAAGGGAAATTCTTGTCTGTCCAATTTGATTGGATTTTATGATGAGGTCTCAAAGCATATGGATGCAGGGAATAACTTTGGTGTCATATATTTGGATCTTAGAAAGTCTTTTGATACTGTTACAAATGGAAGACTGCTTCATAAATTGAAGCATTGCGGCATTGGGGGATAATTGCTTCTATGGATAAAGGGATGGTTGAGTGGGAGAAGACAGAGGGTGGTAATCAACGGACACTCTTCTTCGTGAACAAATGTTATTAGTGGAGTTCGCCAGGGTTCGGATTTGCGCCCATTGTTGTTTTGTATATTTATCAATGATATTGATAGAGGTATATCAGGTTTAACATCCAAGTTGGGGATACGAAGATGATACAGAAGGTTACTAGGGTTGTTAATGACTCTACAGACCGTACGGTGCTGCAACAGGATCTAGAAAATTTGAGCAGATGGGCTGATAGGTGGGAAATTAAGTTTAACATTGACAAATATAATGTTCTACCTATGAGAAGCAGTAACCCCAGAATAACGTATGAATTCTGTGGTACTACACTGACAAATTTAAATTCTAATTATTAGATCGTATGCATAGCTTAGCTTAATTTTTATAATTATTTTTATAATTTAAAATTCTAATTATTATATTAGGGTCACCCGTATATTAGGGTCAGCCCTGTCTACCCATATATTTATTTGTCTGTAAATTGCATGTGTTCTCTGGTCGATTTGTTTGTTTGCTGGACGAAAAATTCCCAATTTCTGGTGGAAAAAATCTTGCTATATACGCCTGAGGCCGACTGACTCATTAACGGAGTGAAAAAAGCCCATTGAAGTTCCTCGCGTCATCGACGGCATTCGAACCCGGGCCTTTTCCACCCGGTGTGGGGAGGACGGTGACGATACCACTGTGCTACAGCGCCGGGTACTACACTGACAGTGGTAGAGAACCAAAAGGACCTGCATGAGCTACTCTTGCAGACGGTCTGCAAGAGCAGCTCATGCTGTCTTGTCAATGATATACAGGAATTTCTTTTAGCAGGGATAAGGTACTGTATACAGGTCTGGAGGCCTAATTTTAAATGGATGTATAGCTGTTGGAATGAGTACAGAGAAGGGCAACAAGATCAGTGACTAGAACAAATGGTTGTTCTTACAAAGAAAGGCTTAAGTTTTGCAGATTACAGTGTTTGGAGACTAGGCAGCTGTGATGTGATCTGATTGAAGTGTGAAAAGTCTTGAATGATTTGAGCATGCTCAATGCTAATGGGATTCTTCCTCTTGCTCAGAATAATCATCTGAGAGGGTATAAATTCGAATTCAGGAAAGACAGTTGTAGGATAGATGTTACGAGCGGTATGAATCCCACCTTTCCTTTTTCGGATTAATTAAATATTCAGTAATGGATGAATTAATTATTAAGTCTGATTTCCCTGGTTGCTGATGTATATTTGAATTGTGTTGAAAATTCATAGAAATTGTAATACCATCAGCAAGGACGGAAATCAGTAAAATTAAATAAATATTATTCGAAATTAGAACTAGAATATTAAACATCCTCTAAAGGCCCAGCCCACTCGTAACCTTGCTTTGGAAAAAGTATATACAGTACAGTTTCGGCTGTATAAACTTCCGTTGGAGGGTCAAGATGTCAAGGGAAAAGTGTCTTCTCCTATAAACACATGAGCATTCGACAACGATGGGAAGATGCCATAACAGGGGAAGGACAGTTCCTCCCCGCATAAACAACAAAATACCTTGAGTTCTTTCCGAATGATGGTGATATTGAATAACATCTCGCTTGTCCAAAAATGGTCAGAAAAGTAACACCAGTGTAAGTAGCCATGACGTACTTAGGTGGCTGCTTGTTGAGTGGCCCAGTAGAGGAGTCAACAGATTTCTCAACCATGACCTGGAACTTGGACCGCCTAAAATTCTGGCCTTGGAATTAGACCATCCAATGAGAGCGATGGAAAGATACCCAAAAGATGTGACCCTAAATATAAAAGAAAAGGATAGAGAGAGTGAAAAAAAAGAAGTGTGTAAGAAAGAGATTTGAGTGTTAAGAACTAAGAATTGAGAAGTAAAAGTGTTGGCGTTGTTGTTGTATTAGTGAGAAGAATTAGAAAATAGCTCATCTTAGAAGATTAAAACAGTCGCGACTCTTTTGTCTGTCGTGTAAACTTTACCTAGTAGAATTGTGCGTGAGAGTCATCTTGGAAAAGTCAAGCAATTTCCAGCAGCAGAATCAAGCAGAGGGAAACATCCTGAGAAGGAGGAAATCTCAATCGAAAGAGGAAAGATACAGGAAAAACGGTAAGCTAAAATGTTTCATCATGTATGTGTGAGAACGAGAGATAGTTTAAATGGAATATTACGGTGACGCAGCTTTTAAAAGATGATTCCTTTCTAAGTTGATTTCTTTCTATGTTTTATATATGTTACCCATGAATTATATACTTGCCACGGTACAACAGTTAAGTACCATGAATATTAACTGGTTAACATAAAGATCTGATATCCTAAGGTATGTACTTAAAATAATAAATGTTTTAAATGTCGAAAAGTTCACAAATACTAAATGTTTTAAATATTAACAGAAGAGAAAAGGGTAAAAAGACGATGGTACCCGGTTGATATTCAACAAGGGCAAATAGAAATATATATATGTTTTTGGATAATATAGATTGTTGTATTAATGGTATGGCCCTTGTAAGAGAAATATAATTATAAGGAATCATGGTATAATCTTAAAACGGTTTAAATCAAATGATGATAATTTCCTAATCTTTAATAAGAAGATGAAATGTTATAAAAGTGTGAATGATATATATATATATATGTGTATTTCTTTTGTAATGTGTTTTATATATTGTATTAAATGATTGTTTCGTTACAAATACTGCCTCGTTGCTGACCTCAGAGCATATCAGTATTCACCTGGGGTTGATTAAGTTCAATTAAAAATATTGCGCTAGGAAGGAAATATATATATATATATATATATATATATAATTAATTAAATTATTAATTAAATTCTTTCTTAGTTACACAACGCAAGAAACAGATTCAAATCGCATGCATAGTAGAGGAAATAGATTATTCATTTCATCTATTATGTATTAGGATATACGAAATCTGGTCCTAAACAAAGCCACCAGACACACAGATTAAGCCATAACTATGTTGGGGGGAAGATTACTGATTAAGGAGAAAATTTAAGCATGCAAACACCTCTTAATGACAGCCTTTATAACAATTATAGAATATTCTAACAATTCACTCTCCCCCCCAATAATTTGTTGCCGTGACCATTTTACAATTCACTTTACCACCCCCCCCCCAACATAGATGTGCGAAAGTTTGCCTTTAGTCAGCAGGTAGTTGATTGGTGGAACAGACTTCCATCTTTTTTTGTGGAAGTTGATTGCCTAAATAAATTTAAGGCTGAGCTATACAGGTATTTGGAATAAATGAGGGGGTGAATTCGGAGCGTTTATTCACAAGTTCGCTTTCTTGCATCGTATGCCTTTAATAATGCTAATTACAGGTTCGTTATGCGCCTGAAACCGTGATTAAATGACTACCTGTGATTTTATTGGCCAGTCCTAGTTTACAGTTAGAAAAAAAAAATTTTAATTGGAAACGTATGTACAGAGTTTGCTTATATAGTACTGTTTTGCCTTTGTTTGAATTAAGTTATTTCTTTTTTTTTTATTATTATTAAAAATGGAGAAGGTTCAGAGCTCAGAGTAGTAACATACAGAGTGGACACTCCCATAGACGACAATGTTAATTCCGGTTACATGTTAAAAAGCATAGACTCTGGAGGTCCCATTTTCAGGGCATAGAAACAGATTGGAACATTGCGAAGAAACTCGCAATGTTCCTGGAACATGTTCTAAAGTTTTGTAATTGCGTTGGACAATATATCGATTTGCTGATTATTAGTATGAAATTTTCAAAATTAATTGTTATTCCAATTTAAAAAAAAAGGAACACTAAATACTGCGGAATAATATCGAAATATAACACAAGTAAAGGTTTAGGCAAACATACGTTAAGGGTTATATTAGCGGTGTGGTAACGTCGAATGTTGGCGTTTTTTCTTTCCGCGGTTTCAAAACACGATTTTGCCCCCTTCCTTACTTTTTTCTCGCTACATATACTTTCAATTCATTTCTCTGGTAAAATTTTGAAATTTACTTGTTTTGACATAAATAAAATTATTTAATTAGCAGGGCCGCGTCTAGAGCTTTTCGGACCCCAGGCTTACAAATGGAAGTATTAGCATTAGCATTAGTAGAGGCATATTATGCAAGAAAGCAAGCTTATGCAGCATCAGCCAAAAAAAAAAAAAAAAAAAACTTCCACTTCACCCCTCCGTTCGTTCGAAATACATGTCCAGCTGAGCCTTAAATTTATTTAGGCTATCAACTTCCACAACAAGGGATGGAAGTCTGTTCCGCCAACCAACCAACCACCCGCTGGCTAAAGGCAAATTTCCGCACATCTGTCTTTTCTCAATTTGAATTTATGCCCTCTCAGATGATTATTCTGAGCAAGAGGCAGAATCTCATCGGCATTGAGCATGCTCAACCCATTCAAGGCCTTATACACCTCTATCAGATCACCTCGTCGGTGCCTAGTCTCCAGACACTGTAATTTGCAAAATTTAAGCCTTTCTTCGTAAGAGAAACCCTTTGTCCATTCACTAATCTCGTTGCCCTTCTCTGTACTCGTTGAAGCAGCCCTATATCCTTCTTGAAATGAGGCCTCCAGATCCGTATACAGTACTCAAAGTGTGGCCTGATCATTGCCTTATACAAGAGAATAATCACCTCCTTATCCCTGCTAGAAAAATTCCTATATATCATTGAGAAGACACCATGAGCTACCCTTGCAGCCAATCTGCACTGCTCAGAGAACTTCATATCTGCCTGCACAATAACCCCCAGGTCCTTTACATTCTCTACCACTGTCAGAGTAGTACCACAGAGTTGATACATTGCTCTGGGGTTGCTGTTTCCCATATGTAGTACTTTATATTTGTCAATGTTAAACTTCATTTGCCACCTCTCAGCCCATCTGCTCAACCTTTCCAGATCCTGTTGCAGAAGCTTAGCGTCAGTGGTGTCCTTAAAAACCTTGCCAACCTTTGTGTCATCTGCAAACGTAGACATTAAGCTTGATATACTATCATCAATATCATTTATAAATACAGAAAACAATAATGGACCCAACACTGAACCCTGAGGGACTCCACTAATAACATTAGTCCACGATGAGCAGTGTCCATTAATTACCATTCTCTGTCTTCTCCCCCTCAACCATCCCTTTATCCATTGCAATAATTTGCCCCAAATGCCACACTGCTCCAATTTGTGCAGCAGTCTTCCATCTGCAACAGTATCAAAAGCCTTTCTAAGATCCAAGTATATAATATCAAAGTTATTCACAGCATCCAGTTCTTTTCTGACTACATCATAGTATCCAATCAAATTGGTCAGGCAAGACTTCCCCTTAACAAAACCATGCTGTGTCTGAGCTATAACTGAAGTCTTGTCTAGATGATCCTGCAGTTCTTCTTTAACCAGTGTCTCCATTAATTTTCCTGAACAGAAGTTAAACTCACAGGTCTATAATTACTTGTGTTAGCCTTTGATCCTCCTTTGTGAATTGGGGTCACATTTCCACATCTCCAGTCTATGGGTACCTCACCTGAGTCCAAGGAACCTCTCATAATTATGGTTAAGGGTTTGCTTAATTCCTTTGCTGCCTCATTTAATATAACTGAATAGATACCACCCCAGGTGCCGTTCTTGTGTTTATCTTCGACAATTTCTCCTCCACTGTACTCTCAGTTATTACAATATTATCTACCTTACTGCCAGAGTTGCAAAATATTCATTTAGTTTGTTAGCTACATGAGCAGGATCATCAACAGTTGAACCATCGATATCAAGTTGGACAATCTGAATCATCCCCTTCCTTCTAGAGTTTACATAAGTAAAGAACTGTTTGCTGTTTTTCTTTGCATCCCTTGCCAAAGATTTCTCGTAATCTGCTTTCGCCTGCCTAACCTCCTTTGTAACTTGGTTACAGATCAACTTGTATCTATCATAGGCTTATGTGTCACGTGTTAATTTTTATGTATCCCATTCATTTTTCTTCTCTGATATGTCTCATTAGTTCATCTGACATCCATTTAGGCCTGAACCTTGAACAATATTTCTTAGTTGGTATGTAAACCTACTAGCTTCCAAGATAATTTTTTGAACGATTTCCATTTTGAATTTACTGTTGGTAATATCATCAGTTGATCCCACTGTATAGAATTTAAATACTGTCTCAGACCATCGTAGTCGCCTTTACGAAAGCAATAATCCTCCCCTTTACCCCTGATGGTGGTTATCTCTTTGAGTAAATCCCACTTCAGCACACTGTGATCAGTGCCACCTAGTGGATCCTCTATCTGCAGATTCTTAATGCATGAAGAATCACTACTGATAATCAAATCAAGAGTATTACTCCCTCTAGTTGCCTCCCAAAATGCTGATGTAGAAAACAATCATCCAATAAATCCACAAAAGCCTTGCTAGTGTGTGAGTGATCAACCCACAAATTCCAGTCAATATCTGGGAAATTAAATTCCCCCATTATGAGACTCTCTGATTTTCTGGCCTACTCTATTTCCCTGTACACTTTCTTATTATACTCATCAGAGTCATTAGGCCTATAGCCCACTCGCACTCTGAATTTTGATCTCCCAATACTTATGTCACACCAAACTGACTCGACACTGCACTGTCCAGCGATGTCGACTGGATTCACTTCCTTGGATTTTTTGTGTTTCTTAACTAATAGCATAACCCCTCCTCCCTTCCTATGATGTCTATCGTTCCTGTACAATTGTACTCCCCAAATTCTAGTTCTGCATTCCTTATATCTGCGTGACGCCACGTCTCTGATATCTCAACAATATCTGCCTTTGAAGCTTTGAGCCATACCTCCAATTTATTTACCAAACTCCTAGCATGGGTGTACACGCAAGTATACATGAACCTGTTCCTATTTTTAGGTACCTTAACACAATCCATGTGTTTACTTGTACCGCAATGTCTCCCAGTAATCTCAGAAATATCCTGTATCTTGTTTTCCAGGCTTCTGCTCATTCCAATAGAAGCAGTGCAAGAATCAATTTCACCTCTGCCAGTGGCTACTTTTAATCTATTAGTACTTGTATCCCCCCAAGCTAGCAGTTTTCTGACCCACCTAACACTGCCTCGTTAGCATCAGCAAATATTCTTGCACCCTTTCTATTTAAATGTATCCCATCCCTGTAGAAGCAGTCGAGACCAGGCTGAAAAAAAAATTCTACCCCTTCAGCCTTGCACAATCTTTCCAGGGCCGAATTGATTGACAATGCTCTCATCATATACTCCCTCCTATCGCATCTGGGCAGAATTGCAGACGCTTTAAGTTCAACCGTAATTCACGGCTTTTTTTCAACAGTGACCTTTACTTGTTAAGTAAATCTGCCGGTCTCCTACTCTTAATATCATTAATGCCAACGTGTACAACTATATCATCTTTTGTGCCCTTAAAAGATGATATCCGCTCTACAACGTCATCATCCTTTGCCCCTGGCAGACCTACCCTGGTCCTGTTCCACCTATCCTTTTTACAAAGAATGTTCCCCGTTTCCCTGACAATAGTAGTAGTAGTAGTAGTAGTGGCACATGATGCAAGAAAGCAAGTGTAGGAGCTTATGCAGCATCAGCCAAAAAAAAAAAAAAAAAAAAAATCACACCATTCCCTCCAAATGCCTGTCCAGTTCCTCCTTAAATTTATTTAACCTATCAACTTCTACAACGACAGATGGAAGTTTGTTACAGCAATTAACCACCCGCTGGCTAATGGCAAATTTCCGCACATCTATTCTACATCTGTCCTTTCTTAATTTGAACTTATGTCCCCGTAGGTTGGTAATCTGAACAAGTGGAAGGATCCCATCAGAATTCAGCGTGCTCAACCCATTCAAGGCCTTATAGACCTCAATCAGATCACCGCGCAGGTGCCTAGTCTCCAGCCACTGCAATTTTCAGAACTTAAGCCTCTCTTGGTAAGAGAATCCCTTCATTCCCCTCACCAATCGTGTTGCTCTTCTCTGTAGACGCTCAAGCAAATCTACATCCTTCCTAAAATGAGGCCTCCAGACCTGTACGCAGTACTCAAGGCGTGGCCTGACCATTGCCTTATACAGAGGGACAATCACCTCCTTTTCCCTGCTAGCAAAATTCCTATATATCATTGACAAAACCCCATGACCCGCCCTAGCAGCCTGTCTGCACTGCTCAGAAAACTTCATATCTGACTGCACAATTACTCCCAGGTCTTTTTCATTTTCTGCCACCTTAAGTGTAGTACCACACGGTACGTTTCTCTGGGGTTACTTCTACCCATATGCAGTACTTTGCATTTGTCAAGGTTGAATTTCAGTTGCCACTTCTTAGCCCATCTGCCCAAATTATCTAGATCCTGTTGCAGTAGCACACTGCCATTACTGTCATTAACAACCCTGCCAACCTTTGTGTCATCTGCAAACTTCGACATTAAGCCTGATATACCTTCATCAATATCATTGATAAATACACAAAACAACAGTGGACCCAACACCGAACCCTGTGGGACTCCACTAATAACATTAGTCCACGAAGAGCAGCACCCATTGATTACCACCCTCTGTCTTCTCCCACTTAACCATCCTTTTATCCATTGTAGCAACTTACCCTTAATACCATTCTGCTCCAATTTGTACAGTAGTCTTCCATGCGCAACAGTGTCAAAAGCTTTCCTGAAATCCAAGTATATGATATCAAAATTATTTTTTGCATCCAGTTCCTTTGTGACCACATCATAATAACCAATAAAATTTGTCAGACAAGACTTTCCCTTAACAAACCCATGCTGTGTTTGAATTATTGCTGCAGTCTTGTCTAGATGATCCTGCAATGCATCTTTAACCAGCGACTCCATTATTTTACTCGGAACAGAAGTTAAACTAACTGGTCTGTAATTACACCACAACTACTAGTTTCTGTGGGACCAGCGCATTCTGCCTTGGGGGTTGCCGCTGTGTTGCGTGATGACCAAGTGCAAGCTCTGGCGTTGATGTGGGCAGCTGAGAGCTTGATGAGAGCTAAGAGAAGTCGGGGCCCTTGTTATATAAAAAAGAATGAGGGTGATTTTTTTAACAAATATCACCCTCCTTGTTTATATAAGAAGGGCCTCGACTTTCATTTGTATGCCTAGGGTCCGCAAAGCTCTAGACGTGGCCCTGCTAATTAAATAATTTTATTTATGTGAAAACAAGTAAATTTCCATATTTTACCAGAGAAATGAATTGAAAGTATATGCAGGGAGAAAAAAAAAATTCCTTTTCTATGTACAGTATTGCTAGTTCGTTAAGCTTTTGTTCCTAAAGAGTACTGCGTAAATAATTTTTTACCAGTTTCAGTACGGAAATTGAACGCTCTCCTTCGGCATTGCTCATTGGTAATGTTAAAAACAATCTTAAAATTATTCCTACGTTAGGAAATGTGGATATAATTGTTCTTTTCGATTATAAAATTCAATTTTGCAGAAGCAGTGACTACATTCTCAGCCTTACTTAATATATCAAACTGTTCCATTTCCACTTTCAATTCGTCAACATTTACATCTTTACTATAACTTTCCTCAATATAAGTTTTACAATGCATGAATGCTTCTTCGCTATAATCCTATATAAATTTTAATTTATTGTTTATATCTTTATATACATCACCTCTTCTACACAAATCAGTAACTATTCTATCACAAATATGTTCACTCTAAAAGCTTCTAATTGTACGTTGTTTTCATTTAAAATAACTAAATGCACAAGGCATAATACATTAAGAGTTTAATATCTATATAATATCGGTGTGTCATTATATTCTAACATATAATGATAGACAACTCTTAAGAAACTACAAAGTAGTTGTTGTAGGCATCATTTGCTCTTTCTCATATTGTGCTCTGTCTTCACGACGAGTTGCCATGATATTGCACTACCTCGAATAAGTAACGCTTCACTAATACAGAAGACTATTGTTACTTATTCTCAAGTTGTTTTCATTATAATCATCAAAAAATATATTTTTTTGTAATTCGGCATTTTTTTTTTATATTTAATTGGAATAATATTTCCAGCTTCATTTTAAAATTCCTTGAAATTGTTATGCATATTTTTAATAAAGTTGCTTATGCTAACATATAATGATACCACTGTAGATATTGAACCTGTGGGTGAAGGGCTTATTGCAATGTATCCATTTATACTATTATTATTATTATTATTATAATAATACTATTATTATTATTATTATTGCAATAAAGATTTCTATAAGATTTGCTAACAGCATTTCTTCTATTTATGCCCAAATATGACGTTGGCGTTGCAATAAATATTATTATTGGCATATATTTTTAAATTAAATTTAGAAGTCGAAGCCAGTGGATTTATTTATGTCATGCAGTAATGACAAATACCTCTGTGCGGATCCTCTGCATGTGCCTATTTTGCCTAGTGGTAAACGCGGCCCTGTTAATTAGTAATAAATTTTAATATTTTTATAAGTCATGGCCAAACATCCATAAGGTAGCTTAGGAGGAGGTTAAGATGCTAGTTGCTATTAACATTAATAAATACTGATTTTTATATACACACTACTGAGTTCAGGTGGCTAATTTTGCGCCTCCTCGTGGTAGGTCCAACCAGCTGTAAAAGCCACCTATTAGTGGAGTGGCAAAGCTGTGCTTCTTATCCATGTTATAGTAATAACATTTTGGATCTGGATATTAAAGGTATGGACGTTTAGAATGAGCAGTATTGACGTAAGTGTCAAAATGGCGGACCGAAGGGCTGAACTTGAGCGAAAAAGGCAAAAACTTGCCATGATAAGAGAAGAAAAAGAACGAAAACGTAGAGAAAAAGAAGCAAGAGAGGTATTTATTTATTTATTTATTTTTTTGTTAGTAGTAACTCAACTTCAGTCTGGATCCAGTTAAGTCAGTAAAGTTTGCGATTCATAACGCTGCCATATGTGAGTTTAGATGTGTTAATTTAACGGATTGGTAAAATTTAGAACACCTTACGTCCTGGTCGTGGCCAACGACCTGTTTTTGCCTGAATCCCTTCCGAAGTCGCGTAAAAACATAACCTTGGCTATTCTCCAGATTATGGGTACACTTCCGTACTTCGGCGAGGAAGAAGATAGTCCTACGACCGGTGGCTTCCTTGAATTCTTCTCGAAGTCGCGTAAAAACTTAACATTTTTTCGTTAAACAAAAATGACTACTTGAATAGAAAGAAAACTCACCTCAATCACAGAACGCGGCCGGACAATCACTCCGTTCTTCGGCCACGCCCGCGACGCGGTGACAAGGTGTACCCAAAAAATGGAGTATAGCCCAACGTTTTTTCACTAAACAAAAATGAAAGTCAATTAAAAACATGACCCCAACTATTTTCTCAGTTCACGTCCTTCACCAAACCTTCTGTTCATCTCGTAGTGTAACTCCAGGGGTACCGTATTCAAAAATTCATCCAACAGATTCATTTCTGTTCTCTAAAAACCTGGTAATTGATAATTTTGTAATTATCAATTACTGGGGCTCTTTCAGATTGACAGTCCTACCCTGATGATGTGAAATCATTGTTGAGTAGATGAGTAATTTGATAGGGTCTCGGAAAAGGTTTGAGGAACCATATATATATATATATATATATATATATTTTTTTTTTTTTTTTTTTTAATTGCAAGTAAAATGAGTGGATGAAATAAGAGACAATGAACTTATAATTTCAGTACTGAGTGGGAAGAAACATATTTCTTTTCTCTAGCATTGTGCAGTGGTAGTGTTGCCATGCTGAACAAGCATAATGTTGAATGTTATTTCTGTACTATTTGCATCTTCTTTAATGCTAACTCTCCACTGAAATCTGAGTTTAGATAGAAGAAGGAAATGAAATCAAAACTTTCAGGCAAGAGTTGACTTTTACTATACTTTACAAGCGACTTTTACTGTATTCATGGTAAAATTTTAAAAATGCTTGCTCGCAAAGAAGTGGTAAAATCTAAAATGCTTGCTCGCTTCCTTCAACAACTCACCATCTTTCTTCTCTGCAAGCAAATTCTTGCTTGCAAAGAAGAAAGGTGATGTTGTTGAAGGAAACATTCCTGATTGGTGCTGATACCTTTTTTGAAGGGTTTTCTAACAATTGTTAGGTTCAAGTGACATGC
Source organism: Mastigoproctus giganteus (assembly GCF_048544385.1). NCBI lineage: Eukaryota > Metazoa > Arthropoda > Arachnida > Uropygi > Thelyphonidae > Mastigoproctus > Mastigoproctus giganteus. The sequence continues at coordinate 60,978,424 of NC_143583.1, read as the reverse complement.
AAATTCTGTTGAAGAGTGATTTGAAACTGTGTGAATGATTGATTCTCACTGTAGTTTGATAGATACATTGCACAGTTGCCAACCATGGTGAGAATGGTATTTAGTGATCTTACTGCAAATCACCAAATTGATTCACACAAATACTGTGAATTGTGTCATTAAATGTGTTTTGTGTATTAATTTGATCTCCATGTCTTTGTCTGTCCAGAAAAAAGGTGAACTGAGTTAAAAATGCCGAATTTTTTCTACCTTCCTTAATGTAGTTATACTTTTACTGCAATAGTGCTGAAGTGATTTCTTTCAGTTAGGGCAGAGTAATTGTGCATGAGAACTTGTCAACTACATGAACACAGTTTAAACCTATAAATTGTGTTTTTTATAGTTCAAAGTTACTTGAACTATAAACAAATATAATGAAGTTATCAAACACTTGTAACACATAAAAATGGAATATTTATTTATAACATTTTCAACTCAAAATCATCTATTTTAATATGCTGACTTTTGTAATTAACAATCTATTGAAGTTTGTTTGTTTTGTGGAACAACCCTTTAAATTTGTAGGACACACACACGTGCATGCATATATATGTACATGTACACATTTTTTTTTCATTAATGCAGTCACTTTTTTCTTAGATTCTCTGTCAGATGCCCTGCCCCCTGTGTTTGCAACAGTATGGTGCACCACCACCAGTTAAATTGGGCTGTGCCCTACAGTCTCTTGAACTCTCAGATTTGCCCTTAGGTACAAAAAGATTGTGGATCACTGAACTAAATGAACATTAAGTTTGTATTTATGCCACCAAATACGACATTGCTGCCCTTATGGGTAGCACAATTAGTATAATCACTGTCCTCCCTGCACTCGGTGGGGTAGAAACCTTTATATTTCTACAGTCAGTTCCCTGCCATTTTGCACTATATTGGATTCATTACTTCAACTTTCTTAAGGATTCCTTTTTGTGTAACTGTGGTAGAAATGGGGGACTGGGAGACACCATATTCATGCACCAATGCACTAATTTTAGCACCATCACGTTTTTTTTCATTATTTCTTGTTTAATTTTAAGAGAAATTTTCTTATTGCACTGTTTAGAGGCTGTGATTATCAGTTTACATAATGTTGTAATTATAAAACACATTCAACTCAATAAAATTATGTCAAATAATTACATAATACCTGTACATTCTTTTTCTTCAGTGTGCCATCTCTTTGCAGAGGTTGGCTGTCATCTTCGCAATGGATGAATACGAGGGAGAAGCCCCAAACAAACCCTTGTTACTCTGGTCTTGCCACTCTTTGAGGTCTGCCAACCAATATTTACCACTCTTTGAGGTCTACCAACCAATATTTCCTTTTTTTACCTTCGACTTTCTTTCCGTTTATCTTGGCCTGGATTATCATTTGCAACACCTTATATTTGTCATTCCTCATCATGTCCTAAATATTTTAGTTTCTTCTTAATGGCATTAGTTAGTTCTGTCTTTTTCTTCATCTGTCTCGTGTTCTCATCATTCTTTATCTTATCAGTTCATGGCACTCTTAACGTTCGCCTGTAGCACCACATCTCAAAAGCATTTAACTTATTCTGAATCTTCTTTGTCCATGTCTCAGCTCCATAAAGGATAACAGAAAACAAAACATCTCAGTATTCTTGTTCTTAAAGGACGTGTAAGATCTCACTGCAGCATAGAAGATTTTTCATTTTAAGGAAGGCTGCATATGCTTGTTAATTCTTGAGTGTACTTCAATAGAATGGTCCCAGTCCTTACTCAGCATACTTTCAAGATAACGATAACCTTTAATTCTTTCAATTTCTTCATTATTGATTGTAATTTTTGTTTGCACTTCTTTCTTACTGATCACCATAAATTTTGTTTCCTTGATGTTTAACTTCAAACCAAAATTATTCTATTTACTCTATCCATTAGTGATTGTAAATCATTCTCAGAGCTGGCCAGCAAAATAATATCATCTGCATATCTGATCACATGTTTATTGTATTGCCATTAATCTTTATCCTTTCTGTACATCCCTCCGTAGCCTCTTTAAAAATTTGTTTGGCATACACAGTATAGGTGATAGAATACAACCTTGATGAACTCCTATTTTAATTTCTATCTCTTCTGATTTTTCTCCTTCTATGCATACCTTTGCTGATTGTCCCTAATACAAATTGACCATTATTCTAATGTCTTTGCCATCAATTCCAATCTTCTCTAAAATTTTGAACAGTTTGTCCTGTCTTACCCGATCGAAGACTTACTCATAATCCAAGAAGCAGATGTATACCTCTTGGTTCACATCTTGACTTCTTTCTACTAGAGTCCAAACTGCAAACATGGCTTCCTTGGTACCCACTCCTTTTCATATGCCAAATTGAGAATCACTGTTTCTTCACATCTTTTATAAATTCAAATGTGTAAAACCCTTAGAACTATCTTCATTGCATGGCTCATCAAACTAATTGTTCTAAATTGAGAACATCTATTTGCATTTGCACATTCCGGTATGGGTATGAACGATGATCCCAACCATTCTCTGGTAATTTCTCCAGTGTCATAAACCTTTTTGAGCAGACCAATGGCTATATTATCGATATTATTATTTATTTATTTTTTTTCTGTTGCAAAAAAAGCCCTTGATTTCCTTACACCATATAGTCAAAGCTAATACAAATACTAAAATTTCTCTTGATATACAAAACTTTGATTTATGAATTACTCTGAGAAATGCATAGTGTTTGTAAATCAAGAAACTACTGCATTATTAAAAAAATAATAAATAAAAATAACCCTTCTTGAATTTATGATAGATAGGGAAGATATAACATATTTGTCTTCTCTTTAGTGGCTGACTATATAGCCCATGTCAGCCATTTTCAAGCAAACTTTTACTTGCTACTGAAGTAAGAATTATTTTCAAAATATATATTATATTATATAATAATTAAATCAGATTTTGTTTTATTTATTTTTCATTAACTTAAAGGCAGAGGAAGCCTCAACTCGTATTATCAAACCAGAAAAGGACTTAAGAACTGAAGCAGAAGAAATTTTGTCTTCATTGGGAATTGCTCCCCTGGGTGGTAATTACTTTTTTTTTTTTGTTTTATTCTATTATTTATAAAATATTCTGTTTATTTAAGAGTAACATTCTGTCCAGGGCCATTTTGGGCCCAATGGCTTAAATTCTGTTAATATTTTACCATACTGAGTCACAATTATGCCACAGAGTATAATCTTTTATGCATTGTACTTAAGCATGAAATGGATCTGGGCCTACCTTACCTATTCGTCATTAGTTTGTCAAATAGAACTAATATATGAAAACTGCTTTTGAACAATGTAATTTTTGAGAAATATCATATACAGGGTTACGTTACATTGAATCCTGTCACTCTGAGTATACTGTTGTTTTTCACATCACTGTTTATCAAATTTCTGGTGAAAGATTGTGAAACTTGCAGAAATTCTATGTAGATAATGTACACAATATGGATCCTGTCATGTATGACAGGTGCAACAAGTGTTCTGGACTTTTATCAGATGACTGCAATCTCATATTTGGCTGGCTGCTATCATCAGTGCAAATGCTTGTGTTGAGGAAGTGATTTTAGAATGCAAGCATGTTACAGTGATTGTTATTGCATTCCAAATTGTGCAGTAGCGTTGTTAGTGTGGAAATAGTTATTCATGGCCACTTTGCTGTTCAAAGAAATCTATACATGTTGCCAAGGATTTTAACACTGCAGAACTTAAGGTTAAAGTGAACTTTAACTTTAAGTTTTGAGAAAGTATTTAGTATTTTGAATTGTACTTATATTACACTAATGCTTGATCTTCTATGAGTAAAGTAAAAGTAAAGTGCAGCCATTATCAACCCAATGCAGGATGGAAGCCTCCTCAACAATTCATGCTGAGGGAAATGGACCATAATCTGCCATGCTGGTCCAGTGCGGGTTGGCAGACCGATCGTATTTAGCAGTCAGGGGCTTGAACCCCAGTCTACTCAAGGAGCGTGTGCTACTGCACTCCCGCTCCTGACCACTCGGCTACGGAGGCCAGATCCGAGTAGTTTACAATACTTACTATGTTTATTGTTTATTTTTTAGTAATAATTACTTCTTTTAAAATTCTGGATTTTTTTTTGGCCATTAAAAATACTCTTTAGTTTTAATGAAACAAAAAGTTTATTGATTATGCTTAAAACATTAAAATAGGTTGGTGCCACAAAATTGAAACATAATATTATTAATTACTGCCAAAAAAACAAATAGAAAAGACAACATGAGAGAGAGAGAGAGAGAGAGAGAGAGAGAGAGAGAGAAGGAAAAAAAAAAAATTGAGAAAAAGAATAGTGTGGAAAGAATACAAACATAATTTAGAATAATTTAAATAAAAAGGCAAATATACCTTAAGTCTAAAAACCAATAAATGATAAATTTAGACCAGTGACGCTCTGATAATGGCAAGGCCAAATAATGTGAAATATCATGAAAAAGGGATTGCATAATTATCCATGAAACACTAAATCTGAGAAACAATAAAAATAGAGAACAGACGACCGTTATCATCAGAAGGCCATTCTCTCTTTTCTTTTCTTTCATTATTTCTGCTTTCCTATTTTAGACTTCTTTTCACTCTTGTTGGCGGTTTGGATTGGTGTGTGTGTGCGTGTGTAAGTGGTTAAGCTTTATTGTTTTTATTTCTTTACTGCATAAAGGCTACAGTACTGCAGATCTATTGTATTGGCAGGATGACGTTAGTTTGTTTCTGCTCTTCATATAGCTCTGTATAACATTTGAAATGCAGTAATTTCCACAACTATTATTGTCTTGCAGCCTTCTGATGATAAGGGACACAATAGATGCCTGTTTTCTATTTTTATTGTTTCTCAGATTTGGTTTTTCGTGGATAGTTATATGATCCCTTTTCATGATATTTCACATCATTTGGCCTTGTCATTATTAGAGCGTAACGGTCTAAATTTATCATTTATTGTTTTTTAAACTTGGTATATTTGCCTTTTATTTAACTAAATTTATGTTTGAATTCTTTCTACAGTATTCTTTTTCTGAATTTTTTTTCCCTCTCTCTTTCGCCCATTTCGTCTTTTCTATTTGGTTTTTGAAGTTCATTTTTTACAGTGCTTTTCCTTCGGTCTTATATTAATTTTAATTACATTATATTCTGGGCAACATTTTGTTGGATGTACTAAAGCTGCCACTTATGCTTGTCATTCTCTCGTTTCTTTCTTTTATTGTTTTTAACTTTTCTAAATTTTACTTTTAATTTAATTTAACTTAGGGCAACATGTTGACGGTTTTGCTAAAGCTACCTCTTATGTATGTTGCTGCTGTTTTAGTTCATTATTTTTTTGTTTCTTTTGGTCTTTGTAAGGTGATAAATAAATAGGTGGCAGTATGGGCTGTTGCACAGCCCATACTGCCACCTATTTATTTTTTACTTCTGGTTTCTTATCTTAGACCTCTCTTCACTCTTGTTGCTAAATTGGATTTGTGTCTGTGTAAGTGCTTAAGGTTTGTCTTTATTTCTTTAATGCATAAGGGACACCACATAGTTCTGTTTGAAATGCAGTAATTTCCACAACTGTTGTAGCCTTGCCTTCTGATGATAAGGGATACAATGGTCGTTTGTTCTCTGTTTTTGTTGTTTCTTAGATTTGGTTTTTGTAGATAGTGTACAAACCCTTATTTGTCATATTTCATATTATTTTTGCATTGATGTTATCAGAGTGTCACTGGTCCAAATTTATCATTTATTTGGTGTTTAAAATTATGGTATATTTACCTTTTTATTTAAATATATTCAAAATTTATGTTCATATTCTTTCCACACTTTTCTTTTTCCCATTTTTTTTTCTTTTTTGCTCTCACCCATTTTGTCTTTGCTCTTTGGTTGTTTGTTGATTCATTGTAAATGTTGAAAAAGTTAATTCAGTAAAAAGTTAATTCACTTTTTACAATACTTTTCCTTCTTACTATCTTATTTTAATTATAATTACATTTTTTATGTATATATATAAAATGTAATTACAATTACCCAACTCGCTGACTGGCTGTTCAAAATCTCCCACATGCTGCTTATATTTCATATCACGAAGAGAGTCCTTACTTCTTGATGTTCATTCCTTTGATTTCGGCGGCTGGCCCTCGAAAAAGGCATTGAAGTCATAGGATACTCAGCATTTAGTAGTTTTAATTTACTTTTTTTAAACTTCTGTCCCTTCCTTGTTCTCCATAGTTACAATTTCAGTTCTGATAGCCCTTTACCTATTACTCGCTATCTACAAATGTACGTATCCATTATGGTTGTTGGGTTCGTTTTGCCTAATTTTTGGCAGTCCCTGGTCCATAATCTAATAATTATTATTGATATATACTGTTACATTATTCATAAATAATTCTTATAAATAAATTATATATATATACACACACACACACACATATAGCCAGGTATCCATTGGCATTTATGGAACCTTTTATAAACTGCAGGTGACCTACTCCGCGATACGAAATGCACCCCCATATCATTTGGCTGGTGGGGAATTTCACTGTAGACACCATACAGTCTGGATGGTATTCTTCACCATGTCTACGGCGAATTGTTTGTCTCCCATCAGAGCCATGCAGGTTGAATTTCTTCTCATCCGAGAAAATAACTGACTTGCACTGCTGGGGGGGTCCATTTGACATGCTCCTTACACCAAATTAATCGGGCCTTTTTAATTTTTTTGTGTGAGGAGGGGCTTCTTCTTAGGACGACGGGCTACAAGTCCATTTTTGAAGAGTTGTCTTCTGACTGTTACTGCACTTGCTACCACTCCTCTATGTTCTTCCCATTCTCTTTTCAGCTCAGACGAAGAAGCTTTACGGTTTTTAAGACATAAGCGCTTTAAAACGCGGCCCTCTTTTGGCATAGAGACTCGTTTGCATCCAGTTCTTTTTTTTTTCCTATCAGCAGAACCAGTATTCTTGAGTTTGGAAAGAAATCTACTGACTGTCAACTGATTACAAGACACTCTATAAGCAATATGATGAGAAGAACATCCTTCCTCACGTAAAGCAATAATAGCACTCTTTCTTTGTGGCGTCAAGTGCACGTAACTCGCCATCCTGACACAAGCAAGAAATGACTGCAACTTTTGCAGAGCGTGCTTATATAGCTGAAAGTAACAGCTGATGGAATATTATGTCATCACCTATGCGTGTCAATCTTATCTGATGCAGTCTGCAAGAAATATTGCCATATACTTACGTTATTAAGATGACAATTACAATTTTAAGGGGTGATGCACTTTCTTTGAACACCAGCGTATATAAAGCTTCGTATAAGACAGAAGGAAAGCATACTTTCTTACTTGTAGACCATACGCAAAGCCCATATGATATAGTGCATGTTCATAGCTTGGTCCATCTGCAAGCAAGTAGTATAAACACAGGGCAGCTGGTGAATGGCTACCTGCCACCACCTAAATGAAAGGTAATGATGAGATAAACAAAGGATAAGTTTTTTTTTTTTTTTTTTTTTAATGTAATTCTTTTAATTTTTTCCAACTGATGTTTTCTGGTACAAAATTATAATGTTTTATTAAATAAGTACAGGTAGTTCTCAACTTTACGAGTTAATTCGTTCCTAGCGGGCGCTTGTAAAGCGAAAACTCGTAAAGCACGAATTTGTTTCCCATAGACATAATGTTAAAAATAGGGGTTACGTTATCAACAATGAAATTAGTTAGCTAATTAGTTTATGTTTGAACAATGATTGATTTATCCAAAGAAATGAAAACGTAGCCTGTAAAATCAAGCAAATTATAATAATAGAGAAATTATTTATGACTTACAAATGTTAAAGAATGTTTATTCTTCATCATCATTGACTATATGCACACTCGTTGATCACTCATTACTGGCTCGGCACTCGTTGGTTTGTTGCACAAGGAGTCATCTTCAGAAATGCTTCAAGAGGCGTTTATTTCCAAGATAATCTTCTCTTTTCTTCATAAATTTCAATAGTATTTTTTAACAGAACGCACAAATTGCAATTAACATGATTTGCGCAGCGTAACAAGTTTACGAAAATAAAAAAAAAAGAATAAAGAGAAGATTCTGAAAATTTATTTGTTTTTTATACGATAGAAGATTTCAGTAAAGGTCAAACACATTTCACCATAATAATGTAAAAACCCACACAATTCCAGCTATAGGTATTTTCACAAATGCAATAACATTGAGTTTACTACCCGTTTATAATTGCTTACAATAACAGAAAAGCCCAATAAACCGGAAAGTGCAAATTGTTTATATTGTTTTATGGTCGTGACTCCCAGAAATATGCTTTAGAAAAATATCACAAAGCCATTTACAATTCGTTCTTGTAACATATGATAACGATGAAAGTGTAGTGCATTTAATGATTTGAATTCGATTTACGCTATAAAAGCGACCTTTTAGGCAGTTATATAGTGACAATTTGAACTTCCAAGGTCGTAGAATGAATTATAAAAAAACAATGTGTTATTGGGCTCAAGTTACGATATTTTCGTGATACAATGGTAACGGATTAATATTGTAAAGTGGGGTGCACTGTATTGTTTAGCTATGCATGTGGTTTGACATTCATTTTTTGCAATTAATATTTTTGATTTTGTTTAAAATGTCCCCAATATTTCAAACTAGTAAAGATTTGCAGGTTATATTTCAATGTGGGCATCGAAAATTGTATGCATCTTTTCATTATTCTGTTTTGGGCATGCTTTGGTTCTTTCAGTAAGAGGCCTATATGCAACCATCATGGTTTGAGTCAGTACACATACTCGAAAAACAAATGATTCAATCTGCCTTTTGTCTGAAACTTGGAACACCATTAGGTGTTTCAAGACTTTTAGGGCTCTTGGTTATTGGATGAGTTTTAGACAAATAGCAGCATCACCTTTTTTTGGTGATGCTGTTTATATAAAATGATATTAGCAGTTTAGATTTATTTATGGATAATGCTCTCATCTCTAGTGTTGAGTGTGAACCCAGTCCTTTATGGCTGTAAGTCTTCTACTCTCAAAGGACCAGAGATGGAAACTTCTCAAAGATGGAAACTGAAGTAGAAATGCTTAGTTTTCTATATATTTATTTCTATATTCAATTTCAAAGAAAAGAAATTATTAATAAGAGATTGACTTATTTTGTAGAAGTTGGCTCGCCTAAATTCTCAACTTCAGCAGTAACACCTGAGAAGCGGCATTCTCCAACACCAGATCAAGGTTTGCCTTCACAGGCTTCTCATCCTAGTTTACCAATTATAAAGTAAGTAGTAGAAGTATAGTCAATAAATTTTTGTATTGTTTTCTTTATGTATTGATAATAGGTATGATCAAAAAGTTCAGGTACTGACGTCTTGAAATTGTAACATCATAGTGAGTTGTGATTTGTTAAAACATTTGTTGATTCAGTTAGGCCTAGCAACTAATGAATCATCTACAAGTCTGAATTAGCTTGCATAGAAGATGTTTTATGTGTTTCATTAAATTTTACCGTGAATGATTTACTGAGCAATAAACTTGCATCAAATTTTGTTTCAGATAAAGGGAAAGTAGAACAGAAATCCACAAAATGTTATAAACAGCTTTCAGAGAAAATGCTATGTGTTCAGAGACTTTTCAGTTGTTCACAAAGTTTTAAGGAGGGACCACTTGTCACTCACGGATGATCCCCACTCTGGTTGTTGTCCACTTCAAAACCAGTGATTCGATTGCTTGTGTTTCTGATGTGATCAGAAATGACAGACATTTAACCATCCCTGAGGTTGCTAGTATTTGTTTTCCTTATGGAATATGTGAGCCAGTGAGTGGAATATGTTTTGGGCAAGTTTGTGCTTTGCTTCCTTGCTGATGGTCATAAAGAGTCGTTAGTTTTTGCATAACAAGATCTTCATAAATGAAAACTGATACCCATATAGTATCGGGATACCGTATGAACCGAATTTGCAGGGACAGTACCCAGGAGGAGGCGGGTCCCATCACAGTTTCTTGTTTTTTGAAACAGTTTTGTTTCTTCATTGTTAGTGGTGATAAATAGTGGATATCGATGTGGTTTGAAAACAAAGGCCCAGTCCTCTCAGTGGAAGGCTCCATCTTTTCCAAGGCCCAGAATATTAAGACTGTCTCAATCAAGTGTGAAGGTTGTGCTCATCATATTTTTTTTGACTCTCAGTGCATTGTTCTGTTCATTATGAAAAAAATTTGTCCCACTTGGTTAAACTTAACCAGGAATATCACAAAACAATTCTATGGCAGTTGCACAATACTGTTTGGAGGTTAGGTTAGGACAGCCAAGGCTGAGTATGAGAAAGCATTGGCTAAGAGTGCAAAGAATGGAGACAAGGAGTTTTTCATGTATGTGAATACAAAGAAGAAGAATTGGATTGGACCCCTGTGTACCTGGTATGGCAAAGTCTTAGATAATCCAACTGATGAATTGAATAAGTACTTTGCATTGATCTTTACTGATGAAAGATCCTTCATTGAGGAGAAGCTGTGTGAGTGATGCTGAAAAGCACGAAATTAGCGATATTGCAATTTCAGAAGATTTATTAGAAAAACTTTTGAGCCTAAAGGCAATTAAGTCTCCTCGAGTTAATGGCATGTATTAGTATTAGTATTAATAATGGCTGCATGTGCAAGAAAGCCTATGGCTTATGCTGCACCAGCCAAAAAAAAAAAAAAAAAAAAAAATGTGAACAAAACAATGATAAAATTATAATAATTAATAAAAAAAAAGGATATTAAACCTATCATCCTATGCGCTTCCCTTACCCGAAAGTACTATCCAGATGACCTTTGAATTTCCCCAAACTGTCGGCTTCTACCACCCATGAAGGCAACTTATTCCAGTAATTTATAACTCGCTGGCTAAAATAAAACTTCCTGCAGTCCAATCTAAACATTTCCCCCCGTAACTTGAATTTATGTCCCCTAGTTCTAGCATCATTTATAATCTTGAAAATTTCGTCCTCATTCATTTTACTGATGCCTCTCAGAGCCTTAAACACCTCAATCAAATCTCCTCTAAGGTGTCTAGTTTCCAAACTCTACAACCCACATATTTGAAGTCTTTCTTCATAAGGATGCCCTTTTGCCGATCTCACCAGGCATTTTTGCACCCTTTCAAGAAGCTCGATGTTCTTTAGGTGCGGTCTCCATACTTGAACACAGTATTCCAAGTGTGGTCTAACATAAGCCTTATATAATTGTAGGTGGTAGATGACTTTCATCAACCGGTGAAATACCACCACTTTGCTTATTGGAGGCTTAAAGTGGTGAAACCCATGTTTAGACTCTAGAGCAAAGTTTCCGGCATCCCCCCCTCCCCCCATACTTCTCTTTCAACCCATGCACGGTACTAAGTACTATAGGTTTTGATACCTTTCATGTTTGGGGTTTTCATAAAAAAAAAATATATATATATAATGGGATTATCACGTTCCTATCTCTACTTGCAAAAGTTCGATAGATCATCGATAGGACACCATGGGCCTTCCTTGCAACCTGTTTACAATGCTCAGAGAATTTTATGTCTGACCATATCGTAACACCCAAGTCCCTTTCCTCCAGTACTGGGTTTAGTTGAACTCCACCAAGTGAATGAGTTATTTTGGGATTACTGTTTCCCAGGTGTAATACCTTACACTTTGTTGAATTAAAGCATAGCTGCCATTTTTCTGACCATTCCTGAAGTCTATCTAGGTCTCTCTGAAGAAGCTCAGCTTGACAGTGATCATTAACTACTCTACCAATTTTAACATCATCTTCAAATTTAGACATCACGCCCTCTATCCCTTCATCAATGTCGTTTATGAAAATTAAAAACAACAGTAGCCCTAATACTGATCCTTGGGGAACCCCACTTCTTACATCAACCCAATCTGAGGAATAGCCATTTATCACAACCCTCTGCCTCCTGCCCTGAAGCCATCCTTCTATCCATCTAAGGATTTTCCCAGTGATTCCAACCTGTTCCAGCTTATAAAGCAACCGCTCATGTGGGACTGAGTCAAAAGCTTTGCTGAAATCTAAATAAACAATGTCGAAATTATTCCATAAATCCAGTTCGTGATTGACCCTTTCGAAATAGCGAACCAGATTTGTTAAACATGATTTTCCCTTTACAAAACCATGCTGAGTATCCTTGAGAATTTCAATTCGATCCAAATGATCCTGAATTCCTCCCTTGATCATTGCCTCCATGATTTTCCCTACTACTGAAGTCAGACTGACAGGTTGATAATTTCCAACTTCACTTTTAGAGCCACCCTTATGTATGGGAGATACATTTGCACTTTTCCAATCCAAGAGAATCTCCCCAGAGTCTAGCGATGCTCGCATAATTAGCCTCAATGGTTCAATGCACTCGCTTGCCGCCTCCCATAACCCACAACGGCCTCTGTAGCCGAGTGGTCAGCACATTAGAGGTTTCTATTCACTTTGTGAATAGAAACCCCAAAATAACCTATACATTTGGTGGGGTTGAATTAAAAACAATAGAGGAAGAAAGGGATTTGAGAGTTATGATACAGGCAAATATGTTCTCTGAGCAGTGTAAAGAGATGGTCAGCAAAGTTCATGATGTCCTGTCAATGATTTACTGAAACTGTAGAGGTCATAATCCTATTGTATAAGGCAACTGTAAGACTCCACTTGGAATATTCTGTCCAAGTATGGAGACATCTAAAGAAAAGACAATATGCTTCTTGAAATGGTCCAGTGATGGACAACTCACAAGGTGAGATTGGCAAAAGGACAACTGTATGAGGAAAAATTTTGATTATGTGGGCTACAGAGCTTGGCAGCTGGGCACATTAGAGGGAGACCTGATTGAGGTTTATAAGACTGAAAGGGGTTAGTAAAATGAATGAAGATGAAATTTTCAATGTTATAATGAATTCTAGAACTAAGGGCCATAAATTCAAATTACAGGGGAAGAGTTTTAAATTAGATTGTAGAAAGTTTTCTTTTGGCTAGTGAGTTGTTGAAAGTTGCTTCTGCAGGTAGTTAATGCTGACATATTGAATAAATTTAAATGTCAGCTGGATAGTTGCCTGTGTGAAGAGGGAAGTGCATAATTTGTTTATTTTTTTAATCTACTTTTTTTTTTTTTGGCTGGTGCAGAAAAGGCTATGGCTTCCTTGCACTATGGCTAATACTAAAACCAGCCAGAAAAGTGCTTCAGGGAATTTGTGCTTGCACCATGACAGTGCACGGTACTCTGTCGTTGTCATTCCTCTATCCCCATACACCAGATTTAGCTCAACGTGTGTGCCCCCCCCCCAAGTTTAAGCTCCTTTTAAAGGTCACAGATTTATGGCTGAGGAAATTATTTATAATGCTACAGAGGAAATATAGTAGATATTCATTTATTATAAAAATTTGGGTAATATGTATTACAAAGTCAGTTTTTATCTTGTGAGAAATAATGTCATTTTTTATGGTTAATACAAAATGACATTATTTATCAAATTATCAGTGTAGAACAGAAAATGAACCTTGAGATTTGGATGTGGGGAATTTGTGATATTATACATTCCTATCTTGAACAGCCTTAGCATATTTATTGGAAAACCAAAGTTTAGATAAAGGATAAGATTTTAAGGTGGATTGTGGAATAAAGGATTTCATCCGTACAAGAATAATTTTACTGACACAATTTGGGCAAACATCAACATCAGAAGATTTAAAACAGTAATCAAACAAGGAAAAGAAGAAATCTTGCAAATCGCCCCATTTTGCATTTCTGTAATGCCAAACAACATGAAGTTGAGAATGGCCATGAGAGAAAGGCTTCACTAAGAGACATGATCAGAGGTGTCGAGAGGATTACTCTGTACCTGGCAGGGTTGTTTGTGAGAAAAAGATCAAGTGCATTGGTTATGTGGTTAAGATTGTTTGGTATTCTGGCACGTAAATGTGCAAGGAAATTAGTAAAAGCCTCAGCATTTTGAGCTGGGTCCATGATCACAATTCCACGCTGAATCCAGCGTGGAATTGTGATCATTAAAATTACCAAGGAAAATTACCTCACTGGTAGGAAAGTTGGACTGAAATTTGAGTTTCAAAGAAAGGAAGTCAAAGAGTTCCAAATGATTAGTGGAGTTGAGAGAAAGATAGAGGCAGCAAAGAGATTTTAAGCCAGTTAAGATCAAAAAGAGGAGATTTCAAATGAGTAATTCTCTGACAGTGAATATGAGAACAGAGAATAAGTACTACCTTTGAGGCGCCTCCGTAGCCAGGTGGGAAGGAGCAGCAGTGCGTAGCACACGCTTCTTGATTAGACCGGGGTTCGAGCCCGTCACCACCAAATACGGAGGATGCGGAAAGGTCATTCAGGGAATGACCACCGCATATCCCGGAGCAATATGGCCTTAGTTGCTAATGCTCCTAAAAACCAAATAACAACAACAACAACAACAACTACCTTTGAAGTGAAAGGAATTGCACAGTGAATAATTAGGACAAATGAGATGAGCAGTGGTCGAGGCAACCAATAATTGAGATTCAGTCAGAAAAAGTAAGTGGGGCTTGGCAGACTGCAGGTGGAAATGGAAAGCATTGAGATTATAACTGATATCATATATGTTTGTGAAATTAATGAAGAATTTTTAATACAAAACTTGGTACAATTGCCCTACTGTTGCCCACCACCAGCACCCATATGACCACCCAATTCTGCTTTTCCCTGAAAGACAGCACTATCTTGTTAATTTACTTTTAAGTAAACAAAGCCAGTTTATATTAGCTACAAAATAAATATATTCTGACAAACATGAATTGTAGGTGAGTTGCAATTGTATCATGTTCAAAGAGTTTTTTGTGCCATTTTTATCCAAAAACTGATTAAGCACTTTTCCTTGGCTTAACCAGCTTAACTAACCATCTAGGGTTCAGTATCCAATTCTTCAAGAAAGCTTTGGAACCTCTTCCATGAATTGAATTTACTATTTTAACAACAACATTCATTAACTGAGAATATTTTAGTGTTTTTCCACATAAATGCATCAATAATTTTTAAAGTTAGGAATATCTCCATCATTTCCACATGAAATAAAAGTTTTTGTTTCCCTGTCATTGGTAGAACATTATCTCTTGTAAAATCTCCTGAAAAATCACATCCCTCTTGTAAAATCACATGAAATAAAAGTTTTTGTTTCCCTGTCATTGGTGGAAATTATCTTTGGTAGAATCTCCTCTTCATGTATTAATTTTTTAAATGTTTCAAAAAATGTCTATGCTGCTTGTATTTTTACTTAAAGTTAAGTTTTTAAAATTTAAGTTTTGGTAAAAAAACAAGCAATAACCCTTTCACAGAAAAATTGGCAAGAATTATTTTGAACATGAGAGGCTGCTGAGCATGATCATTTGTATTGGTATGTTCATCAATTTGTAGTAAAAAATAAGTATACTTTTCAGTGTCATATTTTAATTGTAAAATAATATTTTCTCTTTACGTATAGTATCATGTTAATGGTGCACCCTTTATTGCAGAATGAAGGATGCATCATTAGCACAGAATACTGTTTGAAGATTTTATAAATAAAACATTAATATTTTTTTATTTTTAAAATCTTCAGATAAAGTTTCTGCGTGGCAACTTCAAAAATTGGACCATTTGCAAAAGATTTTTTATTGCATGCTAAAATATAAATTACTTTAACTGAGGACTGCATGTGATTCTTCACTGGTTTTGTTTGCTTGAAGAAAAGGTTTTGTTGAGAAGTTAATGAAGTCATAAAATTGTATATATTTTTTTTCATTCAAAGTAATATTTTCAGTGGAAATTCATCTTCAAAATACCTGTTAACACAGTTATGATGATGGTTCACATTTGATCTCTTGGGTTTAGATACTGGCAAATTACACAACAAGCACACTGCTTTCCTTTAATAATGAATTATGTGTTGCACATGTAATGCAATAAAAACAGATATGCTAGTAAGCTGAGGCTTGAGGTAATGTAAAGCAACATTTTTTTTGGCTTTGAACAACCATGCAAAAAACATGCATATGCTAATCCTCCATCCTTGGGTCTTGCTCCCATCTTTCTCAGTGGCATGCTAGAAAATGTACTGGTGAACAAATTCTTAGAAACTCCCCCCCCCTGTTTTAGGAGAACTAGGAGAGAAATATTTTAATTTCTCTATATGCTAATTCTTTAAAATTTTTCAACTATGATACAACTTTTAGGAATATTCAACTTTTAGGAATATTCCAACCTTAATAAAGAAATATTTTGCATTAATCACCTAAATTATAAAATTTGTCTGGCAGATGCTTGAAAAAGATTTTGTGGGCTACCAGGTACCCATAAGCTACTCGTTGGACATCAGTGTTGTACAACATATTAACAATATTTAATTTAAATCTTGTTGCAGTGACTCAACAAATATGTGCCCTTTCAGCTGTGAGTTTTCCACTGATGGCTGACTATTTTGAAAATTTGCAAAAATGAAAAGCTTGTATATAAATTATTTGAAATATTAATCTGTCTTAATTTGACTTGATTACTTTTCTGGGATCATAAGACACACTTTTTTTTCTCTCCTGAAAATGTTGCTTAAAAGTGCCCCTGTGTTTCATGGTCTGCAGTTATAATGCATACACTGCAGAAGCTTTCACAAAGTGTGAAACTAGAAATGCCTTTGGCAATGAAGATGTACCCTTTGAGAAAGTGCAAGTTCAGACCAAAACATCAGAACTGATGAGTTTTTTTTTTTTTTTTTCAGTGCTACAACAAAAGCTTCATTCTCCACTAGCATTTTGTAAACTTTTGAATACATGATTTCATTATAAAGAATAAAGTATTTATTTCTAAAACATACGTGCAACTTAGTCTGGTGTATGTCTGTCCAGAAAGTACAGTAAAAAGGCAAATTAGAATTTTATAAAATCTTTAATTTAAACAAAAAACTTGTTACATTTTTGTTAGCATATATATATATATGCATAATGAGTCTATTGTCTTCACTACATCTATCTGTCTGTGTGTTTGCCTGTCTGTCAACATGTAATGACTCGTCTTGTAATGGACATATTTTCTTGAAATTTTTTATTTGGTCTTTTAAAAAGATTGTCAAGCCATTCCAAATTTCATTAAAATCAGACCAATAGAAATCTGGCAGTTATTATTTCTTTCTCTTTTTTTTTTTTTTCACATTGTCATGTAATAACTTGACTCCTAGTGCATGGATTTTTATCAGATTTTATATTTGGGCCTTTTAGGAATATTTGGCAAATTTCTAAATTTTGCCACCCAATGCCATTCAAATTTCATTAAAATTAGATCAGCAGAAATCTAGCAATCATTATTTATTTTTTTTTCAAATCTGTCATTCCAACATGCTGGTTGTAGGAATGAATGGGTGATATGGTGCTGCATGGAAACAAAATTTTCGTGGTGCCTGCATAAAATTTGGTACTTTTTCCTTCTCTTTTTCTCTCTCTGTTTCTTTCTCTTATAAATCATGAATTATTACTATTTGCTAATGCACCTGAATTGTAATGTACTATGTATATTAGCTGACTTTTTTTTTTATAGATGACTTTTTTTTTATAGAATTTTGGCTTCTGGTTCACCCTCTGATTTTATAAGGTATTTTCACTCTGCCATTTATTATAAACTACAGTAAGTATTATTAGTGGCAAATTATACAGGGAAACAAGCTTTTACAGTATCAGCCAAAAAAAAAAATAAATAAAACACTGTCTCATCTGTCCATCCCTCATAATAATTTATCTAATCCTTCATTTAACTGTCCACTTCCAGATGGAAGTTTGTTTGAACAGTTAGTTACTATCCGGTTGAAAGTAAATTTTTGATATCTATACTGCTACCAACCTTTTTCAATATGTGTTGTCCAATAAAGAGTAAGGATGCCATCAGTATTTAGTTTATTCAATCCATTTAAAGCTTTAAACCTTCAATCAGGTCTCCTTTCAGGTGCCTGGTTTCCAAGTGGTGCAGTAGGGAAACCAAAGTCTTTCATGGTAGGAGTACCTTTTCATGGCCTTGAATAACCTTGTTGCTCTTCTGCATCCATTCCAAGAGATGCATAAAATTGAATCTTAAATTGAATCTTCTTAAAATTAGGTGTCCAGACCTATATATGCAGTACTTAAGATTACTTGGAAGATTAATTCCAAGATTAATTGAAAGCACAGCTGGTAATACTTACTGGAGGAGATTTCAAGACAGTTCCTACCTAAATGGACACATTATTTGAAGCATATTAAATGACCTTAAAAAATGTGTGTTATTTATGTGTATAATATTTAAATTAAATTATAATAAAAAAGAAAAATAAAACAGTGCAACAAAAGATAGAGTAAGATGGTAAGGCAAACATCTATATAGCTCTGTAGCATTATGTACTGTATTGCTAGAAAAAAAAATGGGAATGGGCATGTTAAGATTAAGAAACTAAAAAACCCTTCATGGGGTTTTTAGTTTCTGAATGGGGGAGGGGAGATGGAAATCTGAAACATTTTAAAAAAATTAAGGGTAAATAAAGATTACCCCTGTATGTACAAAGTGAATGAAGTGATTGGAGAAAGAAGGATGAGTATGAAATGTCAGTGAGATGGTAAGTCTCCTTTCAGACATAAATTTATCCAAAATAAATTGCATAACTGATTGGAAGAGAATATTTGGAATTGAAAAATTCCAGGAAACTAGTGAGATAGTATGCTTTCTTTACTGGACTAGAGCTCTCACAAACTGAAAATAATTTTGAAAGAATTAAGAATATGCTTGTTTGTTTGTTATTTGGTTTTTAGGAGCATTAGCAACTAAGGCCATATTCCGGGGATATGCAGTGGTCATTCCCTGACCTTTCCGCATCCTTCGTATTTGGTGGTCACAGGCTCGAACCCAGGTCTAATCTAGAAGCGTATGCTACGCACTGCTTCTCCTGCCCACCTGGCTATGGAGGTGCCCTTAAGAATATGGCAAGCCAAGAAAAAAAAAAACCTAAAGAAAACCAGTAACTTAACTATTCTTAACTTATTCTCTCCTTTCCCCCATACACTGATTTGTTTTTATTGTTGTAGTTAAGTTACTGGTTTTCTTTTGGCTTTTGCTTTTTACTAGGCTTATACTTTGAGAGTATTCTTAATTTGTATATTCTATTTGTATTTCAGCATGTAGGTAATGGTCTGCAGCCACCATTGTTTACCTTTTTGTATATATATATATATTTTTGTTTTATTTTTTCTTTATTATTAGAATTTAATATAAATGTATTTGTTATTTATGTTACATGTTTAATAGTGGATTGAGATGCTGCTCATACTTCCATCAGGTGTAAAATTTTTATTTAACTTGTTTTCTTTACCAGTGGTTTGATATTGTCTTGTGAATACTCTTAGTTGTTGTATTATAATTTCTTGCTACGTAAGGGCCATGATTACTCAAATTTGTCGCACTGTATGTTGATTAGCTTGCCTGTCAGGTCAGCAGTACACTTCTTTTTTAGTACAAAATGCGGTGATTCCATAGCCATTGTTTGCCTAGAAGCTTTCTGATGAGATGGGGATTGGTGGCCAGTCAATTTTAATTTATTTTTTGTTTCATGATAGTGGTCAAATTGTTGTGATTGGTTTCGTGATTCTGCTTATTGTGATATTTCCCACAGCTCTGTACAGTCCTGTTACCATCAAGGGAATATTGCTAAATTTAAGTTAAGTAAATTAAAGTAATTACAGATCTGTTCGCTTAACATCTGTTCCAGGGAAAATAATGGCATAGATTTAATTAATTGCAGACCTGTTAACTTAATGTCTGTTTCAGAAAAATAATGGAATTACTGGTTAAAGAAATAATGCAGGACCATACTGTAATCACAGCATGGATTTGTCAAGGAGCAGTCTTGTGTAATCAATTAGATAGGTTACTATGATGCAGGGACCAAGGAAATGGATGCAACAAATAATTTTTATATCATATACAGCAGACTCTTGATTTACCGGGATCAGATAAACTGGGACACTTAAAGACTCCAAAAAAAAAAAAAAAAAAAAAAAACTAACCAGAAATCATAAAATTCAAGTAATAACTAGAATTGGTATAAACAAATGTTTTGCGCCGACCGGGCTAGCCGGGTGGGTAAAGTGCCTGCCTGGCAACCCAAAGGTCGTGGGTTTGAATCTTGCCTTGGGCTTGGATCAGAGTAGGAAATGCAAAAACTTTGGGAAGTGCATTATGGTCACAAAAGCCGATGTGGCAACAACTAACAAAAAAAAAAAAAAATGTTTTGCAAGTGGTAAATAAGCGACAAGAAGTGGCATTATAAGTTGTCATTGGGAGATTATAATTATTGCCTTGCAACCCCCTGCTGTCTTTACACCTGCCACTCAAAAAAAAAAAAAAAAAAAGATATCAAGTGATTAGTTTGTTTTAGTGCGTTGCATCAATTGTTGTGTTGCGTAGCACTGTTATTTATGTCAGGGATGTCGGAATTTTTTTTTTTTATAGTAACTATTTTTTTTTTTTTTTTGTTTAGAAATTGCAAAATTGATAGGCAAACACGAGTTGTGCTTTCAATTAAACAAAAACGTGAAATTATTCAAAAGTTTGAAAACGGTGTATCTGTTAAATCTCTAATGAACTATTATAATGTTGGTGACTAAACCATATGCAACAATTGACATCATAAAAAATAAAGGGAAGCACTGTATTGGACACTCGAGTAGTGCGTGGTAAGTTTTTCATTTTTTACGTAGGTTGCCGAACATTTTTCGATATAGTAAGTCCCCGACTTACATAGCTTCGGACTCACGTTACATTATTAATATATTTTTTATATGATTGAAGATTTCAGTGAAGGGACACACATTTCACCATAATAACGTAAAAATCCACAGAATTCCAGTATCGGTATTACTGCAAATGCAATAAGATCGAGTTTATTACCCATTTATAATGAATTGCATTAACAGAAAAGCCCAATAACCCGGAAAGTGCAAATTATTTTTATAGTAGTAGTAGTAGTAGTAGTAGTGGCATGTGATGCAAGAAAGCAAATGTATGAGCTTATGCAGCATCAGCCAAAAAAAAAAAAAAAAAAAAATCACACCATTCCCTCCAAATGCCTGTCCAGTTCCTCCTTAAATTTATTCAACCTATCAACTTCCACAACGACAGATGGAAGTTTGTTCCAGCAATTAACCACCCGCTGGCTAAAGGAAAATTTCCGCACATCTATTCTACATCTGTCTTTTCTTAATTTGAATTTAGGCCCCCTTAGATTCGTAATCTGAACAAGTGGAAGGATCCCATCAGAATTCAGCGTGCTCAACCCATTCAAGGCCTTATATACCTCAATCAGATCACCGCGCAGGTGCCTAGTCTCCACTCACTGCAATTTGCAGAACTTAAGCCTCTCTTGGTAAGAGGATCCCTTCATTCCCCTCACCAATCTTGTTGCCCTTCTCTGTACACGCTCAAGTAAATCTACATCCTTCATAAAATGAGGCCTCCAGACCTGCACGCAGTACTCAAGCCGTGGCCTGACCATTGCCTTATACAGAGGGATAATCACCTCCTTTTCCCTGCTAGCAAAATTCCTATATATCATTGACAAAACCCCATGACCTGCCCTGGCAGCCTGTCTGCATTGCTCAGAAAACTTCATATCTGCCTGCACAATTACTCCCAGGTCTTTTTCATTTTCTACCACCTTAAGTGTAGTACCACACAGTTGGTACATTTCTCTGGGGTTACTTCTACCCATATGTAGTACTTTGCATTTGTCAAGGTTAAACTTCAGTTGCCACTTCTTAGCCCATCTGCCCAAATTATCTAGATCCTGTTGCAGTAGCACACTGCCATTACTGTCATTAACAACCCTGCCAACCTTTGTATCATCTGCAAACTTCGACATTAAGCCTGATATACCTTCATCAATATCATTGATAAATATACAAAACAACAGTGGACCTAACACCGAACCCTGTGGGACTCCACTAATAACATTAGTCCAAGAAGAGCAGCACCCATTGATTACCACCCTCTGTCTTCTAGCACTTAACCATCCTTTTATCCATTGTAGCAACTTACCCTTAATACCATTCTGCTCCAATTTGTACAATAGTCTTCCATGCGCAACAGTGTCAAAAGCTTTCCTGAAATCCAAATATATGATATCAAAATTATTTTTCGCATCCAGTTCCTTTGTAACCACATCATAATATCCTATCAAATTTGTCAGACAAGACTTTCCCTTAACAAACCCATGCTGTGTCTGAATTATTGCTGCAGTCTTGTCTAGATGATCCTGCATTGCATCTTTAACCAGTGACTCCATTATTTTACCCGGAACAGAAGTTAAACTAACTGGTCTGTAGTTTAACTTCTGTTCCGGGTAAAATAATGGAGTAGTTTTATGGCAGTGACCTCCAGAAATGAGCTTTAGTAAAATGGGAGCTCGCGTGGTGTGAAAATGGTTAGTTTTTGCCTTAACCCTGTGAAGTTCTTTTCAGAAAATTTAATTTTGACTGTTATCATAGTGCCGACTAAGAGAATAAGTGATAGTGGTACTAGTAAATCTATCAAGAAAAGGAAAGCGATTGAGTTGGATCAGAATGAAAATGGCCAAACATTAACAAGTATTGCATGGAACTCAGATTTGTCAGTGACAACGGTGAACACAATAAAGGAGAAAGACAAAATACCAGAAGCGGTGAAGCGATCGGCACCAATGAAGTCAACTATAATAACCAGGGCTACGAAATACATATCAGTTTTTACAGTACAATAACATGCATTTTTTCCTCCTTTTATGTTTTCTTTTCTTATGCGCCACTCTGGCTACTTTACCACTGTATACAGATAAAGTTTTTAATTGAACTAATTAAAAATATATATAACTATTTTTCTTCATTCTTTTGAGGATATTATGTAGTTTTTGTAATATCGGAATATCAGGGATATAGTAGCAATATTTTATTAGTCATTCCCATGTTACGTAAGAAGTCCTGGAACGTATCTCTTACGTATGTCGGTGACTTACTGTATTTTTGGATTATCCGGGAATCTATCCCGGAAAATCGAGAGTCTACTGTACTTGGATTTCAGGAAGGCTTTTAATACTGTTACACATCAAAGACCGCTGTACAAACTGGAGCAAATGTGGCATTAAGGGCAAGTTACAGCTATGGATAGAGGGATGGTTAAGTGGAAGGTGACAGAAAGTGGTTATAAGTGGGCACTGCTCTTCATGGATTAATGTTATTAGTAGCTTTCCCCATGGTTCAGTGCTGGGTCCATTGTTGTATTAGTATTAGTAACGGCCGCACGGTGCAAGAAAGCCTATGGCTTATGCTGCACCAGCCAAAAAAAAAAAAAAAAATCCGAACAAAACAATGATAAAAACAAAAAATAAATAAAATAAATAACTAAATAATAATAATTAATAAATAAAAAAAAATAAAATAAAAAATAAATAAAAAGGAAATTAAACCTATCATCCTATGCACTTCCCTTACCCGAAAGTACTATCCAGATGACCTTTGAGTTTCCCCAAACTGTCGGCCTCTACCACCCATGAAGGCAACTTATTCCAGTAATTTATAACTCGCTGGCTAAAATAAAACTTTCTGCAGTCCAATCTAAACATTTCCCCCCGTAATTTGAATTTATGTCTCCTAGTTCTAGCATCATTTATAATCTTGAAAATTTTGTCCTCATTCA
Organism: Mastigoproctus giganteus; assembly: GCF_048544385.1. Taxonomy (NCBI): domain Eukaryota; kingdom Metazoa; phylum Arthropoda; class Arachnida; order Uropygi; family Thelyphonidae; genus Mastigoproctus; species Mastigoproctus giganteus. The sequence continues at coordinate 60,954,668 of NC_143583.1, read as the reverse complement.
TTTTACTGATGCCTCTCAGAGCCTTAAACACCTCAATCAAATCTCCTCTAATGTCTAGTTTCCAAACTCTGCAACCCACATATTCAAAGTCTTTCTTCATAAGGACGCCCTTTTGCCGATCTCACCAGGCGAGTTACCCTTCTTTGCACCCTTTCAAGAAGCTCTGTCTTTCTTTAGGTGCGGTCTCCATACTTGAACACAGTATTCCAAGTGTGGTCTAACATAAGCCTTATATAATGGGATTATCACGTCCCTATCTCTACTTGCAAAAGTTCGATAGGTCATCGATAGGACACCATGGGCCTTCCTTGCAACCTGTTTACAATGCTCAGAGAATTTCATGTCTGACCGTATCGTAACACCCAAGTCCCTTTCCTCCAGTACTGGGTTTAGTTGAACTCCACCAAGTGAATAAGTTATTTTGGGATTACTGTTTCCCAGGTGTAATACCTTACACTTTGTTGGATTAAAGCACAGCTGCCATTTTTCTGACCATTCCTGAAGTCTATCTAGGTCTCTCTGAAGAAGCTCAGCTTGACAGTGATCATTAACTACTCTACCAATTTTAACATCATCTGCAAATTTAGACATCACGCCCTCTATCCCTTCATCAATGTCGTTTATGAAAATTAAAAACAACAGTGGTCCTAATACTGATCCTTGGGGAACCCCACTTCTTACATCAACCCAATCTGAGGAATAGCCATTTATCTCAACCCTCTGCCTCCTGCCCTGAAGCCATCCTTCTATCCATCTAAAGATTTTCGCAGTGATTCCAACCTGTTCCAGCTTATAAAGCAACCGCTCATGTGGGACTGAGTCAAAAGCTTTGCTGAAATCTAAATAAACAATGTCGAAATTATTCCCTAAATCCAGCTCGTTAGTGACCCTGTCGAAATAGCGAACCAGATTTGTTAAACATGATTTTCCCTTTACAAAACCATGTTGAGTATCCTTGAGAATTTCAATTTGATCCAAATGATCCTGAATTCCACCCTTGATCATTGCCTCCATGATTTTCCCTACTACTGAAGTCAGACTGACAGGTCGATAATTTCCAACTTCACTTTTAGAGCCACCCTTATGTATGGGAGATACATTTGCACTTTTCCAATCCAAGGGAATCTCCCCAGAGTCTAGTAATGCTCGCATAATTAGCCTCAAGTTCAATGCACTCGCTTGCCGCCTCTCTTAAAATTATAGGGTATATTCCATCAACTTCAAGAGCCTTACTGGTCTGTAGGCTCGAAAGTTTTTTCATTAAATAATCTTGCGAAATTTCAATATCATTAATTACATATTTTTTAACTTCGCTCCCTCAATTTCCCATTGCCACAAAAGGCTTGTCATTTGTAAATATCGATGCAAAGTAACTGTTGAGTTCATCTGCAACGGCAGCTGGTGTATTTATTACTATCCCCTTTCCCTTAGGTAAAGGTCCGATCTGGTTTGTCCTGCTCTTCTTGGCATTTATATATGTGAAGAATTCTTTATCCCCCCTCTTTGCTCTGTTTGCTAGTGATTTCTCATAAACTGCCTTTGCCTGTCGAACCTTTTCTGTGGCTCTATTACACATCACCTTGTAGCTGTTATAGGCTTCAGTACTTTTTATTGTTCTGTAACCTTTCCATGTCACCTTTTTCTGCTCAAGTAATGCGGCAACTTCACTATTCATCCAACTTGGAACCCTTCTCGTGGAGTATTTTTTTAATGGTATATACGCATTCAAGGCATCTGATTAATGTTTTAAAAGCGTACCAAAGTTCAATTGTATTCATTCTCTGCGCAATATCTACCCAGTTAATAGAGGCCATGTAGTACCTTAAGGCATCATAATTTCCTTTTCTGAAATTAAAACCCATTCCTTTGCCTTTTACTTTTGCTACCTCTCTCGTCATCATCCACCGTAGAACTCCGTGATCACTTCCTGCTACTGGTTCCTCTACTGTCAGCCCTGTTATGTCATCTGATTCATGTGTGATGATGAGGTCTAGGATATTCTTTTCTCTAGTACTTTCCCTGACATGTTGATACAAATAACAGTCATCTAGTTGATTTAAAAATTTTGTTTTTAATATATATCATGATGAAGATGTATCAAGCTTAATGTCTAAGTTTACAGATGATACAAAGGTTGGCAGGATGGTTAACAACAGTAATCAGGGTGAGATACTACAACGAGATCTAGGAAAATTGAGTTGATGGTCTGAGGAATGGCAGTTGAATTTTAACATTGACAAATGCAGGGAACTGCATATGGGTAGCAGTAACCCCAGAGTAACTTATGAACTGTGTGGTACTACACTCAGGGTAGTAGAGAATTAAAAAGATGTGAGGGTAATTGTGCAGTCAGATATGAAATTCTCTGAGCAGTGCAGATATGCTGCCAGAACAGCTCATGGGATATTGTCAATGATATGCAGAAACTTTGCTAGCAAGGATAAGGAGGTGGTTATTCCTTTGTATAAGGCCATGGTTAGGCTGCATCTTGAGTACTGTAATGTTTGAAGAGAAGAGCAGCCAGACTGGTGAAGGGATTAAAAGGGTGCTCTTACATAGAAAGGCTTCAGTTCTGCAAATTGCAGCATCTGGAGGCTATGCACTTGTGTGGAGATCTGATTGAGGTGTTTAAAACCTTGAATGGATTGGGTAAGCTGAATGTTAATGGCATTCTTCCACTTGCCGAGACTGCACCCATGAGGGGGGATAAATTCAAGTTGAGGAAGGATGGTTGCAAAATAGATGTATGGAAGTTTGTCTTCATTCAGTAGGTGGTTGATTGTTGGAACAGGCTTCCATCTGTTGTTCTGGAAGTGGGTGGGTTGAATAAATTCAAAGGAGAACTAGACAAATTCTTGGAGGGTATGGATGGATGAACTTTTTTTTTCTTTTTTTTTTTTGACTGATGCTTGCTTTCTTGCATCATTTGGCCCATTCTCTTAATTATTTTCAGAATGAGTTCCTTCTGCAACATCCTTATTTGTAATTCCCCCCCTCTCTAATCTTGTATTTAACTTGCTATAATTAAATTAGTGATTGTCTTTGGTTTATGCTTTTTTACTTTGCTTGCCATAAAAAACAGAGTTCAGTAAATGATCAAATGTTTTTTTTTTTTTTTTTTTTTTTTTAATTATGGAATGCATATTAGAACCTGAAAGATTGAGCAGGGTTTAAAGGTGATATCATTTGAGCATGCACACACCAAGTTTTATCTTGTTACATGCTTTGTTGGAGGGAAGTCTTGTCTTGCACACACCAAGTTTTATCTTGTTACATGCTTTGTTGGAGGGAGGTCTTGTCTGACCAATTTGGTTGAATACTGTGATGTGGTTGCAGAGGAGCTGGATGTGAGGAATAATTTTGATGCCATGTACTTGGATCTTGGGAAGGCCGTTGATACTGCTGTACAGGTTGGAGCAATGTGACGTTGAGGGGTGCTGCTGTGGATGGGAGATGGTTGAGTGGGAGAATACAGAGTGTGGTAATCAATGGCCACTGCTCTTTGTGGACTAATGTTATTAGTGGAGTTCAGCGTTGGTTCCATTGTTGTTTTCTGTATTTGTTAATGATATTGATGAAGGTATATCAGGCTTAATATCTAAGTTTGCAGATGATACGAAGGTTTGCAGGGTTGTTAATGACAGTATGCTACTGCAACAGGATCTAGAAAAGTTGAGCAGATGGGCTGAGAGGTGGCAACTGAAGTTTAACATTGAGAAATGTAAAGTACTGCATATGGGTAGAAGTAACCCCAGAGAAATACACCAACTGTGCGGTACTACACTCAGGCTGGTAGAGAATGAAAAAGACTTTGGGTAATTGTGCAGTCAGATATGAAGTTTTCTGATCAGTGCAGACAGGCTGCCAGAGCAGGTCATGGGGTGTTGTCAATGATATACAGGAATTTTGCTAGTAAGGATAAAGAGGTGGTTATTTTGTAAAAGGCAATAGTCAGGCCATGCCTTGAGTATTGTGTACAAGTCTGGAGGCCTTATTTTAGGAAGGATGTAAAGTTGCTGGACTGAATACAGAGAAGGGCACAAGATTAGTGAATGGAACAAAGGATTTCCTCTTACGAAGAAAGGCTTAAGTTTTGCAAATTACAGTTTCTGGAGACTTGGGCATCTGTGAGGTGATCTGATTGAGGTGTATAAGGACTGAATGGGCTTTGAGCAAGCATCAATGCTGATGGGATTCTTCCTCTTGCCCAGATTAATCGCCTGAGGGGATATAAATTGAAATCGAGGAAAGACAGTTGTAGAATAGAGATGTGCGGAAATTTGTCTTTAGCTAGTGGGTAGTTGATTGCTGGAACAAATTTCCATGTCGTTGTGGAATTTGATAGCTTAAATAAATTCAAGCAAGAACTGGACAAACTTTTAGAGCAAACGGATGAGTGAAATGGAAAGGGTTTTTTTTTTTTTTTGGCTGATGCTGTATAAGCTTTGCTTTCTTGCATCACATGCCTCCACTAATCTAGCGGAAAGCTGCTTTTCAGTGAATACATTTTTCATTCATTGTGTAAAGAAAATTATGAAATTTTAACAATGTGCAAACATTAAATCTTGTTGTGGATTTGAAACAAACGTGTGCAATAGAAACATATGAAATGTTTATTAAGTTTATGCAGGTGATGCTATGAAAACAGTTTCAGAAACTGTTTTACATATTTTGGTAGCAAAAGGCACCATCAGAATTTATGGCAAAAGGTGCCATAAGCACTTGTGAGGTTCATTCTGATATATATATATATATATATATATATATTTTTTTTTTTTTTTGATAATAAGGGTTTTTGGTGTTATAAGAATTCATTCTTAAAGTTGTTACTACTAATGTAGCCTACTACCAAAAAGTATTGAAATATTTGAGAGATGCAATCTACTTTGGCTCTAAAGAATTCAAAAAATGGCAAAATGGTTGGCTTCACTGCAACAGTATTCCATATTGCACACACTTGGTTGTTGTCCAGAAAATTTTGACTAAAAAGCATTCCTTTCATGCTGCATGTACTTTATTTATCTGATTTAACACCATGCAACTTTTGTTTATTTCCCGAATTAAAACAGGACACTAAAGGAAAATGATTTAACCCCAGGGGCTCACATCTGGTGAGTATGGGCTTGGCACACCCAGGGTCCTGAGCTGGATATCATCATTCTTCTCTTTCTTGGTGATTCCTTTCTTCTCTCTCTCTCTCTCTCTCTCTCTCTCTCTCTCTCAGGGTAATAGGGAAATTTTTTTTTTTTTTTTTTTTTTTGCCTGGTGCAGCATAAGCCTCAGGCTTCCTTGCACCATATGGCTAATAATAATAATAAATAATTTGAGGTGATGAATTCCAGCCAAACACTACATTATGCATAAAAGAAGTTTAAAATGTTTCGATTATTGGATGTATGACGGAAGAGGTGTGCGTGTAGAAGCAGATTATATTGAAGAATATTAATATGGAATAAAGTTAATTGTTTTGCAATATTTACTGAATTTATTGATTTGCTAGTAAACTTTGCACATATGAAATCTCAGGGTGCACACCCACACACAAAAACCATATCTATTAATTAAGTCTTGTAATATATAAAGTATTTCCTAATTCTGCTTTCATCACATTAATCATTGTGAGATTTGCTTTCATCACATTGTTGGTAACAAACGTTGGTATGAAAAGCCTAGTAGCTTCCAGATTAATTCTTTGAATGCTTCCCATTTTGAATTTGCTGTTGGTAACATCATCAGTTGGTCCCACTGTATAGAATTTAAATACTGTCTCAGACCACCGTAGTCACCTTTATGAAAGCAAAAACCCTTTCCTTTACCCTTTATGGTAGTTACCCCTTTGAGTAAATCCCACTTCAGCACACTGTGATCACTGCCACCTAGTGGTTCCTTTATCTGCAGATTCTTGATGCATGAAGAATCACTACTGATAATCAGATCAAGAGTATTACTCCCTCTAGTTGCCTACCAAACATGTTGCTGTAGAAAACAATCATCCAATAAATCCACAAAAGCCTTGCTAGTGTGTGAGTGACCAACCCACAAATTCCAGTCAGTCTCTGGGAAATTAAAATCCCCCATTAAAAGACACTTTGCATCTACATTCACACATGAGTAGTTATTCAGGGAGGGGAATGCCAGAGGTGTATTCAACTCTGGCAGTAAGCTAGATAATCTTGTAATAACTGAGAGTAAAGTGGAAGAGAAATTGTTGAGGATAAACATAAGAAAGGCACCTGGGGTGGATGAAATCTATCCAGTTATATTAAAGGAGGTGGCAAAGGAAGTAAGCAAACCCTTAGCCATAATTATGAGAGCTTCCCTGGACTCGGGGGAGGTACCCATGGACTGGAGATGTGCAAATGTGACCCCAATCCAAAAAGGGAGACACAGGTAATTAAAAACCTGTTAGTTTAACTTCTGTTCCAGGGAAATTAATGAAGGCCCTGCTTAAAGAAGCATTGCAGTTGGCTATAAACATATTTCAGTTTATTAAAATCACAATTACTGCCATGTAGTAATAAAACATTATTACTACATGGCAGTAATAATGTTTTAGTACACACTTTTTGAGTCGTGCCATGCATTCTGGGGATCTGGTGGTTGATTGCCACAGTTCGATTTATTTGCATTTTCTCTCCTTTTTTTATTAATTTGTTAAAATATAATGAAATCACCCCTAAATTTTAAAATTTAATCACTTTTTTTTATGTTGGCAAAATTTCAAACTTATAGCTGTGGCACATTATTAAATTAATATTAAAAACAAGTAATATAAAAAAAAAAATTTTTAAAGTCAATTCCTACTTAGGTCAACAAAGAAAAATTTTATTTTAGTTACTTTTTATTAAATAATTACAATTAATATAAATATGTATATGCATATGACAGAATCACAATATTAAGTGGCAAAATAGAAAGCGAATTTCCTTGCAATTTTCCATTTTCCTTTCTATATATGGTGTTGGACTATTATTTTTGTTCACATGTTTCATTTTCCATTTTGTTCCCTCCTTGATCAGACTAGAACCCAGAATGAAAAAAGAATCTGAAAAAGAAATTTTTTTCCAGCGATCTACACGCTTCGCCACTGATGGTATTTATTCCTAAATTTATATCCTGCTAAATATCTTATATAAGAGAAATTTTTTTCTCCCATATAAAACTAAAATTAATTAATTAAATTTAATTAATGAATTAATATTTGAAAAAACTGTATTAACATCAAGTGTCATCCACTACAAGTTTAAAAAAATGTATTTGAACTTGAGTGGATGAATAACAAAAATTTATCAAAAAATTATTGATTTTCGCAAGAATTGAACTCGCATTCTTCACCTTCACGTGAAAAATACTGAAATCCTTGCATTTTACCGATTGAGCTACTGCCTGTTGATTTCAATTTTATTCCTAAATTTATATCCTGCTAAATATCTTATATAAGAGAAATTTTTTTCTCCCATATAAAACTAAAATTAATTAATTATATTTAATTAATGAATTAATATTTGAAAAAACTATTAACATCAAGTGTCATCCACTACAAGTTTAAAAAAATGTATTTGAACTTGAGTGGATGAATAAAAAGTATTTTATTAACGATTGAAAATTTGAACAAGATATATAAATATATATAGGGAGAGTGTGAACTAATAGTAGGAATTGAAATAAGGCTAGTTTTTATTTGATTTTACTATAAATTTTTAATATTTAATATTTTGCTATAAATTTAATATTTCACTATAAATTTTTTAATATGCAGTAAAAATCGATGCTGCAAATTTCAAATGTTAGTTTAATTCATGGATTTTTTTTTTACAATTAATTATGAGAAATGATATTGTATAGATCAGTGGTTCTCAAAGTGTGGTCTGCAGACCTGTCCTTGAGACCTTACAGGTGGTCTGTGAGGTCAAAACTATTTTCATAATACTAAGATGTTAAACTAAGACTTTGGGGCCCTCAATAATTTTTAAGAGTGTAAAGGGGTCCTGAGACCAAAATGTTTGAGAACTGCTGGTGTAATTGTCCATCATTAGCTTCTTCACAAAGTCTATCTCTGACATTATCCATTACAGATGCCAATACTTCAGCATCAAGCTGTTCAGTTTTTATGGAAATGTAGTTGTTCAGTTCCACTGGTGTTCTCCAGTGGTGAACACCAGTGGTTCCACTGGTGTACTATGCTTTTATTCTTGTTATTTACCAGTCAACCAACCTTTGTATCACTGCAAACTTATGCACTAAGCTCGATATGCCATCATCTGCATCATTAATAAATATTGCAATGAGTAAGGGGCCTAAAATACTGAATTCTGAGGGACTGCACTAACAAAAGTCCAAGAAGAATAGTACCCATTTATAACCACCCTCAGTTTTCTGCCTTCTCTTTATCTAAAGCATCATATAATTCCATTACTGTCAAGATGATTCTGCAACACTTCATTAATCACTGATTCCATTATTATTCCTCCTCCTCCATTTTCCCTGGAATAGTGGTCAAGCTTACATTACTGTAATTACTCACTTCCTCCTTTGATCTCCTTTTGTATATAGGAAAACATTTGCACATCTCCAAGCTATGGAGGTATACAAAAAGGGGCCTCTGAATCTAAGGATGCTCTCATAATTAAAAGTTGATGTGATTACCTCTTTTCTGCTTCTTTTAATATTTTTTGATAGATCCCATCAGCCCCAGTTGCCTTGCTTACTTTTAGCTTCAACAGTTTCTCCTCCATTTTCCTTCTCAGTTATAATAAAATCATTTAGCTCCCAGTTTGGTTTTCTTCTGGTATTCCCATTCCTAAAAATTCCTTCATGTTAAATATAGATACAAAATATTTATTGTTTGTCAGCAACCCGAAAAGCATCATCAATACTTAAGCCATTCATGTTTGGTGGGCGAGTGTGATTCATCCCTTTTCTCCTAGTGTTAATTAACTTAACCAGAGAATTTTACTACTTTTCTTTGCATTAGCCAAAGACATCTCACAATCAGCCTAAGCTTGCCTAACCCCCTTAATGACTTGAGGTGTAGGTGCCTGTGTCAAATGATAATTTATAATCATCCCATGTATTTTTATTCTCTGCCGTTATAAGCAGTGGTGAGCTATAGTGGGCTCGCGAGAGCCCATTGTTGAGATGATCATTTATTTTACAAATGAAATCCTGAATGCAATTATTGAGTATCCAGAGCCAAAACTATGGTGGGGCGAGTGCGGCCCCATTCCCAGCATTTTCATGGCACAATCAATTGGTTATGTATTTTAAAATTGCTTCATTTTTGATTTAATTACAGTCGGACCTCTGTTTAGCGAACTTCTTTATAGCAAATTTTTTTGATTCCCCTTGGTAATTACATTTAAAATACCGTTGAACAAAGAAAATTTCCAAGTAACAAACAGATTAGGAGAGACAACTTTGTATGTATTGTTCTCACCTCTGGCCTTTAGGTAATTAGAAAGTGCGAATTAAGGGTGAAAGGGATTACTGTTTCACAATGTTAGTGGTGTCCGTAAAACCTATGCAGTCACATGCCGAGAAGTCGCACTATTCAATATGCTTTCCATAGCTAGTCAGAAGGTTCTCGACACAGATTATAGCCTCTGGTCAACCTGCGTTGTGGTTCCCCTTTACTCCGACAAACAGGCATATGTTTTTCGGAGAAGTGTGTGATCCACGCCTTCCAGTAAATTTCTCCTGTCTATGTTTACATGGTCACGGTAGCTGAATATCCATGTGATTCCGACATTTTTCACAGTATTCAAAGAACTAGTGAGAGTAGCAACATAGTGGGGGGGGGGTTGAGGCAACTAAGATATATATAAACTTTATGAAGATGAAATGTTGGCAGATTTTGAAACTTTGTCGAGCCTTTCACTGTGTAGAAAATGTTTTAAAATATAATGGAATACAGGCAATAATTAAAAAAAAAACTATCACCAATCTCCTAAAAACTAGTGCGAATTAAGGATGATTGCTAAAGAATTTGATGTGGAAACTATAAAGATCGGTCGTGTGTTCGGACAACGATGAGCAGCTTTTAGCTTGCGGACGACATATGTGGGTTGGAGGAATTATCCTGCTTTGTGCAAACATTTTGAATCAGAAGGTAAATATTCTGGATTATTAAATCAACTTTTAAATTTGGAATTTCTTAACAATTTAGCAGTAATGATCGACATCCTGCAGGAGTTCTCTTACCTTTGAGAAGCTTTACAGAATCACAGTGGTAAAAGCATATAAATTAATTATTCAAACTATCAGTGCTATTGCTAATTTGAAAAATTCCGAAGGAAATTATGAAGCTAAAATTGAGCATGTTGAAGTGGAAAGAATTTCAAGGAATCAAAATTGAAAGTAAAAAAATTACCTCATGACAAGTTATTAAAGGCATTGTGTTATCCTTAAAGGATAAGTTATTAATGCAACAGGGTAATTTTAAATTAAATAAAGAAAATAACAATACCATTGAAAGAAATTTTAAACATATGCTACCCAAAATTGTGGAACGTGAAAGAACCTTCGTCTCGGTGACAAGAGGGTGAAAACCGAATAAGAAATTTAAGTTTTCTGATAAAATATGAAATAAAAATTAATGATTTTGGAGATTTTGTCGAAGACAGTTTATCTGTCTTCGACAAAATCTCTAAAATCATTAATTTTTATTTCATATCGAGTGAGTGAAATTACCTTTTCAATTAAGAAAGCCAGAAAATATCTTTGAAACCATTGCGATTAGCAGTGCTGAAGATGAGCGAGTTTTCAACGTTTTGAATAATATTGAGTGAATGAATGAATAATGTTGACAATTAAACACGTTGCAGATTATGACATCTAAATGGAAAATCATTTCTTCAATTTGATCCGGATCGTTACGTCAAATCATTCCTCTGTAATCATCACTCAGCTATTGAGCAAAGCAGAAGATCGACAACAAATATTAATTAAGTTAATTCTGTGTGGCAGTTTTTAGAATAAATTTTTCTTGACTATTTGTGAAATAATTTTTTTTAATCTGTGATTTTTTTTGTGTACTTTTTCTAGTGTTTGTTTTTTATGTAATATTTGTTTTTATATTTTGGAATGTTTTGTGATAGTTTTGTTATTTGTGATATGGGAAATATTTCAGTTGTTTTTTATTCGCAATATTAAAATTTTATCATGAAAAAAATATATCCATTATATTTCCCTAGTTGTTAAAAAAAAATACGAATAAAAAAGTTGCGCTTGTGCCGAGCACGCGCAGTAGATCGTTTATGCAAAACATCCTTTGTGTTTCTTTTAGGTATTTTGATTTGTATATATGGATTACGAAATAAAAGAGCTTTTTTTATTGTAAATATTTTATTGATCATTCACAGATTTTCATAATTTCTGGAAGACAAGATACAATGGATTTATGATAACTAAAGTAAGAGATGCGAATGCAACGTATCTAAATATCTCTGTAAAATAGCACCGATTGATGTAGTAGTAGTAGTAGTAGTGGCGGCATGTGATGCAAGAAAGCAAGTGTATGAGCTTATGCAGCATCAGCCAAAAAAAAAAAAAAATCACACCATTCCCTCCAAATGCCTGTCCAGTTTCTCCTTAAATTTATTCAACCTATCAACTTCCACAACGACAGATGGAAGTTTATTCCAGCAATTAACCACCCGCTGGCTAAAGGCAAATTTCCGTACATCTATTCTACATCTGTCTTTTCTTAATTTGAATTTATGCCCCCTTAGGTTCGTAATCTGAACAAGTGGAAGGATCCCATTAGAATTCAGCGTGCTCAACCCATTCAAGGCCTTATACACTTCAATCAGATCACCGCGCACATGCCTAGTCTCCAGCCACTGCAATTTGCAGAACTTAAGCCTCTCTTGGTAAGAGGATCCCTTCATTCCCCTCACCAATCTTGTTGCCCTTCTCTGTACACGCTCAAGTAAATCTACATCCTTCCTGAAATGAGGCCTCCAGACCTGTACGCAGTACTCAAGGTGTGGCCTGACCATTGCCTTATACAGAGGGATAATCACCTCCTTTTCCCTGCTAGCAAAATTCCTATATATCATTGACAAAACCCCATGACCTGCCCTGGCAGCCTGTCTGCATTGCTCAGAAAACTTCATATCCGACTGCACAATTACTCCCAGGTCTTTTTCATTTTCTACCACCTTAAGTGTAGTACCACACAGTTGGTACGTTTCTCTGGGGTTGCTTCTACCCATATGCAGTACTTTGCATTTGTCAAGGTTAAACTTCAGTTGCCACTTCTTAGCCCATCTGCCCAAATTATCTAGATCCTGTTGCAGTAGCACACTGCCGTTTACTGTCATTAACAACCCTGCCAACCTTTGTATCATCTGCAAACTTCGACATTAAGCCTGATATACCTTCATCAATATCATTGATAAATATACAAAACAACAGTGGACCTAACACCGAACCCTGTGGGACTCCACTAATAACATTAGTCCAAGAAGAGCAGCACCCATGTACCGATCTTGTAGTTGAAGCGACATACGCAGCTATTAGGGGAACCTAACAATGGAATGTAACGAAAATGCGAGAAAAAAGAAACTGTTGAGAAATATCTGTATTGTTGCAATCATACTTACTGCAGTAGTAACCTCAGGAAGCATAATTGCGACGTCATAGTATTCAAAAATTCTAAAAAGTTAGAACTCCAGACACTGTCGTATCCAGTTATCATCGTAAGGCGAGGCATGACGACCATGTTTTTAAGTTTTTTTTATTTTTAGATAGACCTAGGAATGTTTTACACATTCACTTATATGCATGGTTAAGGGGGTAATAAGTTGCATCTGTACAACCCCCCTAAATCCGCCCCTAACTCGAGATATCATACCGGTCACGAAAAATGCGTCACACGCTCTAATCACACTACTAGTGGTGCGAGCGTGGGAAGTGCCTCTAGTGGAAGCTGCGGATGATGTCATTTCTGTGACCGATCAAATTTACTCAGTAGAAAGTCGAAAAACTTCGAGCCCATTGTTAAAATATTCACAGCTCACCACTGGTTATAAGGAATACACTCTGCAAACCACAGTGGTCCCACTGTAAGGAATTTAAAAAATGTCTAAGACCACTGCACAGTTATGTAATTTGAATTTAGATATTTAACTTTACACTTCTGAAAACTCAGTTCGTGGCTATCATCTCCACTTTTCAATCTACATTGGTTTCCAGCAAACATACTTTTAGCTACCTTAAATAAATGATGTGGCCTTGCAAATTCACAGTGGGAAGTCTGCTGGCTGCCAAAGTTTTTTTTTTTTTTTTTTTTTTTTTTATATATGTAAACCCCAAACACACAGGTATTAGAACCTATAGTACTTAGTACCGTGCTTGGGTTGGAGGTTGAGAACACAAAAGAAGATATTTGTTGATATTGGACTTGAACTTCTGTAGACTGTAATTTTCAGGAAATACGTATGAAGGAAGGTTGTTCCAGAAAACGGCAGTTGAATGAATAAACAAGGAAGATGAAAAGTTGGTTCTGTGAGTTTAAAGTTGGATAGTAAATGGATGTTGGCTGGTGGCGGCAGGTGTTCGGACTGTTTTGAAAAAGAGAGCGGGAATTATAGAAGCTAATTCAGAAGAACAGTGTCCATGGAAATATCTGTAGAAGAGGAATGCAGCAGAAACAGTACGTCTATGAGACAGCGAGTGCAGAGACTCTGTTAGAGATGAGTCATTAATTAACATATTGCCCTCTTCTGAACGGAATCAAGAAGCCTGAGAGAGGTTTTGGGGGCACCACCCCAGTTGTGGGAATAATATTCCATGGTAGGGCGGTTTTGCGATTTGTAAAGAGTGAACAGCTGTTTGGAAGAAAAGTAACGCTGAGAGCAAAAGAGAAAACCAAGTTTTTTTTTGATGCAGAGGAAGCAATATTTGTAATGTGGCTTGTGCCAAGAGAGGTTAGAAGTCAGGGTAATCCCCAAAAGAGATATCATTTTGCCTAGAAATCAGTGTGTCACCAAATATAAGCATAGGAGCAGAAGAATCCTTTTTGCGAGATATATAAGACAAGACTGAGTTTTAGAAGGATTGAAATCAACTAAGTTGTCTTTGCCCCACTGGAGAATTACCTGGAGATCAGCATTTAAGGAATTGATAGCAGATTTTCGAGAAGTTGAAGCTGATTGAGCAGGGCAAGTTTGTCAAAATAGAAAGTGGAATGTAATGTGCTATCATCGGCAAAACTATGGATAGGATTTCCAGTCAATGGAAGAAGTTCATTAATATATAAGAGGAAAACAGTGGGGGAAAGAACTGAACCTTGGGGGACACCGACATTAGTGGAGAAGTTAGAAGACAGAGAGCCATCTACCATCACCCTCAGTGAGCGATCAGAGAGAAAACTGAATAACCAATTACAAAAAACAGTTGGCAAACCATAAGATGGAAGCTTGTTTAGAAGACCTTTATGCCAAACACGATGGCGCCTCCGTAGCCAGGTAGGAAGGAGCAGCAGTGCATAGCACACGCTCCTTGATTAGACGGATTCGAGCCCGTCACCACCAAATACGGAGGATGCGGAAAGGTCAGGGAATGACCACCGCATATCCCGGAGCAATATCGCCTTAGTTTCTAATGCTCCCAAAAACCAAACAACAAACAAACAGCCAAACACGATCGAAAGCCTTTGAGATGTAAAGAGCAACTGCTTGTCTTTCACTAAACTTTTCCATTGAATTTGTCCATAAATGGGTAACATAAGCCAGAAGTCATTGTCAAGCCACTAGTGGCTCGACACTGACAGAATCCATACTGGCGATCGTTGACCAGATGGAAGGTTTCTAGGTAGCATAAGAGTTGGCAGTTAATCGATTTCTCCATTACTTTAGAAAGAGTAGACGTAATTGCAATGAAACCATAATTGGATGGGAGGGATTTTACACCCTTTTTAGGAACTGGCTCGATATGAGCAAACTTCCAAGCAGAAGGAAAAACACCTTTGGAATAAGAAAGTGAAAAAAGGCGGCAAAGAACAGGAGTAAGTTCAGGAGCACAGGTTTTGAGAACAAGTGGAGAAATACCATCGGAACCTGGAACTTTCTTAGCATCAAGATTTGTCAAAATCCTTTTGACAGAAGACCACAGAAAGCATTGAACGGAGCATGTTGGGGATGGTGGGAGGTGTTTTACCAAGATAATTAATACATGAGTTGGAAGAAAAATGGGAGGCTAGCAGGTCAGCTTTATCCTTGGCTGAAGTGACAACAGAACCATTGGTTTGGACAGAGGTGGGAGCAGAGATGGGCAAAAGTTGCGGCCAATAGCTTTGGCAAGAGACCAGACTGCTCTGCTACCATTAGGGCAAGAAACAAGTTTTCTACTCTTAGTCTGTTGAAACTCTAATTTGGACTGATTAATAACTGATTTACAATTGTTGCGAGCTTTGGTGTAGGCAGAAAATGAAACTGAAGAATTATAAACAAGCCAATTAAGATATGCAACGTTCTTCTTTTGAACAGTCTTAGCAAATTTATTGGAAAACCAAGGTTTAGATAAAGGACGAGACTTTATCCCACAAGTGGATTGTGGGATAAAGGATTCCATTCCTGCAAGAATAATTTCACTGACACAATCTGAGCAAACGGTGACATCAGAAACTTTGAAACAGTGATCCAACCAAGGAAAAGAAGAAAAGAAATCTCGCAGGTCATCCCATTTTGCATTCTTGTAATGCCAAACAATACGAGGTTGGGAATAGCCATGAGATAAAGGCTCCATTGGAGAAGAGACAATCACCAAGTTGTGATCTGAGGTGGCTAAACGACCTCTCACTTCGACCATTTACTTAGAAAGGTTGTTTGTGAGAAAAAGATCAAGCGTGTTGGCTGTATGGTTAGGATTGTCCGGTATTCTTGTAGGTAAATGAACAATCGGTGCAAGGTCATTAGTAATTGCAAAAGTCTCAACATCTCGACCAGCTGTGTCGGTGTGACTAGAAAATGGATGCCAGCTGGAGTTGTGAACATTAAAATCATCAAGGAAAAATACCTCACTGTTAGGAAAGTTATACTAGAGAAAGTCAAGTTGCAAAGAGAGGAATTCAAAAAGCTCCAAGTGATTAGTGGAGTTGGAAGAACGGTAGAGACAACAGATGAATTTGACACAATGAGACAGAGAGATTTTAAGCCAGAGAAGATCGAAAAGAGGAGATTCCAAATTGCCAAGTCTCTGACAGGGAATATCGGGACGGACATATGCACAAGTATCACCTTTGAGGCGAAAGGAATCATACAGCAAATAATTTGGGCAACTGAGATGAGCAGTAGTTGAAGCAACCGATAACTGAGATTCTGTCAGAAAAAGTACATGGGGTTTGGCAGACTGCAAGTGGAAATAGACATCGTTGAGATTAGAATATAGACCACGTATATTTGTGAAATGAATTAGGAAGTGTTTGGGAGGTTTAGATCTTTTCGCAGATAAGCTTACTCTATTAGTTTGACAACTCGTGATGTATTCAATAGTAAGAAAAAGTGGGTGGGACATGCTGTATGAAGTAATGAAATTTTTGGATATGGCGTACACATGGTAAGAATATACCCAGATCCTTGACATAATGTGGACTCGACAATGGCCCCCGCATGCACACTACTTGGACTCCCTCCAGTCAGTATCTGGCAGAGTAGAGGTAGCAAGATTATACACTAGCTGATCCGAAAGTCTCCTAGAGAGTTGCCAATAGGTTCGGTCCGGTGTACTAACTAGCGGCCGGCCTGCGAATACCGTTTTAGAGCTGTACCTTCGAAATGTAAGGAAGATTGGATCTCGCCGTGATGTCCATCACAATCTCAAAAGTCATTAGTCATACTGCATGATGGAAGAGATGGGGAAGGGTTGACCGGAACTTAGCTCTGGGGACTAAACATGGGTTCCACCACTTCAAACCTCCAATAAGCAAAGTGGTGGTATTGCACTGGTCGATGAGAATCATCTACCACCTAGTATTGCCTGATAACACAGAGGGACAGCATTCTTCCATGTGGTGTGGGCA
Source organism: Mastigoproctus giganteus (assembly GCF_048544385.1). Lineage (NCBI taxonomy): Eukaryota > Metazoa > Arthropoda > Arachnida > Uropygi > Thelyphonidae > Mastigoproctus > Mastigoproctus giganteus. The sequence goes on along the minus strand of NC_143583.1, from coordinate 60,937,645 downwards.
CCACACCTGACCCCTGCTTATGTTGGTTCATATCTGGATGGTCACCCGCTTGTGCATGGAGGTTATACCCAGGATTTTTTCAAGATGGTGGGATTACAGCCCCACCATCGTAAAGGTGCAAGCAGAAGATTTGGCTGTCACAGACCATCCGGAATTCGCCGAAATTGGGTCTACTTGACTTGAATGTCACCCAAATATCAGTTCCAGCAGCGTTTTAGACTCCCAGGTATCCAGTACAGCTTGTCTGGCATATCTGAGAGAATGTCTGTGACATCCTCAAGGACCAAAGTGAGCTCACTATTTACCAGATTTACATTTATTTTTTTAAAAAAATAATAATCTTTATGATTTTTAATTTGGGTATTCCTGGGCCACATGATATGTTTTCATTGGAAATGAAAATTGGCATAAAAAAGTTTGCTTGTTGGCTAAACTGAACAATTTTTTGTTCAGTTTAGCCAACTAAATTTGTAAATTTTTGCTGCATTTTTATATAACTGTATTATTATTATTTTTAAACTACTTATTGTGTAGTTTCTTAGTATTTTGGTAAGTCTCAGTAAAATTGGCAAACATTATTCTAGTTATTCAATACCAGCTGAGAGAACTTTGTTTCCATTCATCACTTTCAAGCCTTGTTCGAGAATACAGTTGGCCACTGGTAATAAGTACATATTTGTAGTGATTAGCATTAACAGAAGCATTTGATGCAAGAAAGCAAGCTTATACAGCATCAGCCAAAAAAAAAAAAAAAAAAACCCTTCCCATTTCACTCATCCATTTGCTCTAAAAGCTTGTCTAGTTCTTGCTTGAATTTATTTAAGCTATCAACTTCCACAATGATAGTTGGAAGTTTGTTCCAGCAATGAACTACCTGCTGGGTAAAGGTAAATTTCCTCACATCTATTCAGCAACTCTTTCCTCAATTTAAATTTAGCCCCATTCAAGGGCATAATCTGAGCAAAAGGAAGAATCCCATTAGCATTGAGCCTGCTCAACCCATTCAAGGCCTTACACACCTCAATCAGATCACCTTGCAGATGCCTAGTCTCCAGATGCTGTAATTTGCAAAACTGAAGCATTTCTTGGTATGATTTTCCCCTAATTCCCCTCACCAATCTTGTTGCCCTTCTCTGTACTCGTTCTAGTAATTCTACATTCTTCTTAAAATGAGGCCTCCAGACCTGTACTCAGTACTCACGGAATGGCCTGACCATTGCCTTTTACAAAATAATCTCCTTATCCTTGTTAGCAAAATTCCTGTATATCATTGACAAGACACCATGACCTGCTCTGGCAGCCTGTCTGCACTGCTCAGAAAACTTCATATCTGATTGCACAATTACCCCGAGTGCTTTTCATTCTCTACCAGCCTAAGTGTAGTACAGCACAGTTGGTGCATTTTTCTGGAGTTACTTTTACCTATATGCAGTATTTTGCATTTGTCAATGTTAAACTTCAGTTGCCACTTAGCCCATCTGCCCAGCTTTTCTAGATCCTGTTGCAGTAGCATACTCATTAAAATCTCTGCCAACCTTCGTATCATCTGCAAACTTAGACATTAAGCCTGATATACCTTCATCAATATCATTGATAAATACAGAAAACAACAATGGGCTCAACACCGAAGTCTGGGGGATTACCACTAATAACATTAGTCCACAAAAAGCAATGTCCATTGATTACCACCCTCTGTCTTGTCCCACGCAATCATCCTTTTAACCATTATAGCAACTTGCCCTTAATGCTATACTGCTCCAATTCCATATGCAACATTATCAAAAGCTTTCCTGAAATCCAAGTATATGATATCCAAATTATTTTTTGCATCCAGTTCCTTTGTGACCATATCATAGTATCTAATCAGATTGGTCAGACAAGATTTTCCCTTAACAAACATATGCTGTCTGAATTATTTCTGCAATCTTGTCTAGATGATCCTCCATTGCTTCTTTAACCAGTGATTCCATTATTTTCCCTGGAACAGAAGTTAAATTAACAGGTCTGTAATTACTCATTTCACGCTTTTGATCTGAACTGGGGGATACATTTGCACATCTCCAGTCCTTGGGGACCTCACCTGAATCCAAGGATGGTCTAATAATTATGGATAAGGGTTTGCTTACTTCCTTTACCACCTCCTTTAATATAATTGGATAGATACTATCTACCACAGGTGCCTTTCTTATGTTTAACTTCAACAATTTCCCCCCACTTTGTTCTCAGTTATTACAAAATCTTTGAGCTCCCTGTTAGAGTTGAACAAACTTCCCTACAGAATTCCTCATGTGTGAATGTAGATGAAAAATACTCATTCAGTTTCTCAGCTATCTGAGCAGGATCATCAACAGTCGAACCATCTTTATCAAGTAAACCAACCTGATTCATCCCCTTCCTTTTAGAGTTTACATAAGTAAAGAAGGCTGCTGTTTTTTCTTTGCATCCTTTGCCAAAGATTTATCATAATCTACCTTTGCTTGCCTAACCTCCTTTGTGACTTGATTAAGGATTAACTTATATTTGTCATATGGTTCTGTGTTGTCTGATAATTAATATGCATCCCATGCATTTTTCTTCTGAGTCTCATTAGTTCATCTGACATACATTTAGGCCTAAACCTTGAACAGTATTTCTTAGTTGGTATGAAAAGCCTAGTAGCTTCTAAGATTAATTTGTTGAATGCTTCCCATTTAGAATTTGATGTTAGTAACGTCATCAGTTGATCCCACTGTATGGAATTGAAAAACTGTCTGAGACCACTGTAGTCACCTTTTCAAAAGCAAAAACCCATCCCTTTACCCCTGATGGTAGTTACGTCTTTGAGTAAATCCCACATCAGTGCACTGTGATCACTGTCACCTAGTGTTTCCTTTATCTGCAAATTCTTAATGCACAAATAATCATTGCTGATAATTAGATCAAAAGTGTTACTCCTTCTGATTGCCTCTCGAACATGCTGCTGTAGAAAACAATCATCCAATAAATCCACAGTCGTGCTAGTGTGCGAGTGACCAATCCACAAGTTCCAGTCAATATATCTGGTAAGTTAAAATCCCCCATTATAAAACCTTCTGATTTACTGGCCCATTTTAGGAAATTGTTAACTGATTTGTCTTATATCCCAGACTTGTAGATGAATGTTAGATGCCTGTGTTATATGCAAAGGAATTATGACCAGGACTCTGCATTCTGAATAAAATGTATCATGTTTTTGTTCTTTGAAAATGGCTGTATTTTTTGCATTTTAAGGTCATGAACATGTTCAGTGGTGGGGAAGTATTCTTTGTTATCTAAAGGGAGTAGGGCGAATCTAAAAGCTTTTATTTTTTTTCCTGTTTGTAAGGTATCCTCTTAGGACATTTGTCAAAATATCTTTAGCCATTTTGTGCTTTCGTTTCTAATTTCCCAGTTTACTCTGGACATTGGTCAAAATATCTTGTTGCTGTATTTGTATTTTGGTAACCTCATTGTTCCTTGGTTTCTCAATTCCCAGTTTGGAACCAATAGTCCAAAGGATAAAATAATACATACGAATAAAATAATATAGTTAATAAAAAATAAGTAATCACTTAGAGAAATTGGCAAAAATTAGGTGGCTGAGGTGCTGGTTTGGTTTCTGTCTACTTGTATCATATTTCAACATTTATTTTGATCATGTTAGATTTACTGCCCAAAAAAATGGCAAGAAATCTAAAAGAAAGCATGGTGTATGTGAAATTTTCATACAATGATCCTTTTATGAAACTTTCAGTTTTTGTCAGTTATCGTTATTATTATAATATGGTGGTTATAAAACTGTATTAAACCTAGCAGTAACAATTTGTAACTTTTATCATAAGATTAAAAATAAAATATAACAGCATTATTCTGATAAGGTCATCCATATAAATTTAAAATTCATATTTATTCAATAAACATTAAAATGTTTGTTTTCTTCAGGCAGTTCCTGAAGAGTAAAATAATTTTTAATGTAATTTTTTTTTAAATTAGAAAATCAAACTTGACAGTAGTCAGTGTTCATCAGACAAATATACCTCCACGAGAAAGTGTTTCTTATAATAAACAAACACAGACTACATCAGTCAGTATAGATAGAGAAGGTAAGATTAATGTTTTTTTGTTGTTTTATTTTTATTAAATAAAATTTACCTTGGCGGGATTTGCATATACAGTGGATTCCAGTTATTTGGGCCACCAGTTAATCGGGGCAGCCGTTTATTTGGGACAGATCTTAAAGAACAGAACCCAATCGAGAAAATAGCTGGGGTTTACTTCGCTTAATTGGGACAACATGTCGTTTAATTGGGGCAGGAGACTACACTTGAGATTACCTATGATTGTCTCTGACCATATTGTGACCTCCAGAAATCTGACCGAACCTCGTGGTCAGATTTCTTGGAGGTCACAACCATAAAACAATAAAAACGATTAGCAGTCCCCTGTTTATTAGGCTTTTTTGTCAGTGCAATCTATTATAAACAGATAGTAAACTCGACCTTACTGAATTTGCAATGTAATGATAATACCGATAAAATTCAATTCACAAACTTGATCACAGTGATCGGCACTTACTACATATCATATAGTGAATGTTACTTTACTATGGCGAGTCTATCATAACATGATTTGATCATACAGAAAATCAATCGTAAAGCAGGGGTCCATTGTATTTTTAACTATTTACATGAAACTTCACATAATTGGGCAGCTGCTTAATCGGGCCAAAATGCACTAGTCCCGATGTGTCCCAAATAACCTGAATCGACTGTATTTAAGATTTTTGAAAAGCTCAAGTTAACTTTATATTTGCTTATTTAAATACAAGTTAATGAAAAATAAGAAATAAAATCTCAGTTACATACTTGCAAACTTATAATTGCTCATTTTTCAGGTGTATGTTGTGATGTATGTATATGTTGAGGTAGACCTACAAAACAAAATTTGTGACTGAAACACTTATGACTTCCATAAAAGTGTAGTGGGTTTGGCACTTGTACCTTACTTAGAGAAGTCCATGGCTAATCCCATCAGAGACTGGAAGGAATATTAGATTTCCTTTAAGGAATATTAAATCCTCCCTCCTACCCATGAGTTATTCCAGGTTTTCATTCCCCACAGCATAAACAGCCTGTGAACACTTGTTTTTACAGACATTGTACACAATAAACAATGTGAATTGGCACACCTGAATAAGTATTGCAAATTTATCGATATAAGCTGCAAATCTCCCAGCATAGGATGCTCTTTTAGTATTAGTAATGGCCATATGGTACAAGGAATCCTAAGCCAAAGAAAAAAAAGAGTAAAATAATAATAAAAAAAAATGAAATAAATAATTATTAAATAATAAAAGAAAAGGAGATAGACAAACTATGCATTCCCTTCTCCCGTAGGTAGCTATCCAGCTGACCTTTTAATTTCCCCGAACTGTCAGGATCTACTACCCACCTAGGTAATTTATTCCAGTAATTAATAAATAACTGGATAAAACAAAACTTCCTGCAATCCAGTCTAAATGTCTTCCCCCAGTAACTTGAATTTATGGCCCCTAGTTCTAGAATCATTTATAACAGTGGAAATTGTTCTCATTCATTTTATTTTACTTTTGTCTCTCAAAGCCTTTAAACACCTTAATCAAATCTCCTCTAAGGTGCCTAGTTTCCAAGCAATGCACTACACATATTCAGTCTTTCCTCATACGGGTGCCCTTTTGCCAATCTTGCCAGGCTAGTTACCCATCTTTGGTAAGAATAACCATTTATCACAACCCTCTGTCTTCTTTCAAGAAGCTCAATGTCTTTTTTTAGGTGCAGTCTCCATACTTAAACACAATATTCCATGTATGGTCTAACAATAGCCTTATATAATTGGATTATGACATCCTTATCTCTATTAGCAAATGTTTGATGTCATCGATAGTACACTATGGGTACTATCGATGACATCCTTGCAACCTGTCTACAATGTTCTGAGAACTTCATATCTGACTATATTGTAACTCCTAATTCCCTTTCTTCCACTACTGACTTTAGTTCAACTCCATCAGATTTATAAGTTATTTTGTAGTTGCTGCTCCCCAGGTGTAAGACCTTACATTTTGCTGAATTAAAGCATAGTTGTCACTTTCTGACCATCCCTGAAGTCTATCTAGGGCATTCTGAAAAAGCTTTGCTTGGCAGTGATCATGAACTATGCTACCAATCTTTACATCATCTGCAAATTTGAGCATCACTCCCTCTATCTCTTCATCGATGCCATTTAAGAAAATTAAAAACAACAGTGGTCCTAATACTGATCCTTGGGGAACTCCACTTTTTACATTAACCCAATCTGAAGAATAACCATTTATCACAACCCTCTGTCTTCTGCTCTGAAGCCATCTCGTTATCCATCTAAGGATTTTTTTTTGTTCAATTAGATATGTAGATAAATATTCTCCTAAATTTGATTATTTGTTGTTGTTTGTTTGTTGTTTTGTTGTTTTTTTTTTTTTTAGGAGCATTAGCAACTAAGGCCATATTGCTCTGGGAAATGCAGTGGTCATTCCCTGATCTTTCCGCATCTTCCGTATTTGGTGGTGACGGGCTCGGACCCCAGTCTAATCAAGAAGTGTGTGCTACGCACTGCTGCTCCTTCCCACCTGGCTACGGAGGTGCCTTGATTATTTGTATGTCATTTAAATTGTGTGAGCTTTCTTTAAATTGTTGCTTTGTCTTTAAAGCAATGGTTAAACAATCATTGAATTATTATAAAAGCAATAATTGGACAGGTGGGATTGACAGCTTGTTTAATAAGTCACTCCCCCCCCCCCCCCCCCGATGCAAATGAGAATGAATGGGGGGGAGTAAAAAGTTGTAAAATGTAAAAACTATAAATGTTGCCTTGAAATGTGTGTGGTGGGGGGAACTATAAAATGTTGGAAAAAAAATGGTGTGTGAGTGAATGATATAAATTTCATGTTCTATTCCAGCGTCTCTATCAGATGGACAGATGGCCATGAGAACTTTATGGACCCTAAGGTCATCCATTCTGTTGGCTATTCCTAGCCGGCATGCTGTGGAATGCTCTCCCAGGTGGGACACAACCACCAGCACAGCTGAACTGCTGCTTAGGCCTTCCTAGCCACGATGCCTTGGTCCTTTACCTTCATTCCCCAGGCAGGAGGGGGAGGTTACCCCTGGTCTTCCCCCCTTGCCACCTCTCTTTCCCCTCTGGTGGGGATGTGTGCCTGCTCCATTGATGGAGCAGGCACATACTGGCAACCCCCAGAAAACCCGAGGGGAAGAGATTGGGAAGTACACAGACAAAACAGGAGATCAAAGAGACATGGCATACGCAACAAGTAATGACCATCATGTTAACATCTGGTATGGAGCTAAAGACTACGCAAGATCCTAGCAGCAGTAGATCTCCCAGAGAACACCAAGAAACTCCAGAAATCTGCAATCCTGAACACCTGTAGGATAGTCAAAGAGTTTCATGATCAGCAGCAACACCAGACATAATAGCCACCCTGTGCACTTGGTACCAGTACCCATCATGAGGTGGATCCCCTATGGGAGAAGTAATATAATAATATCCAAATACAGATAACCCTCATATAACACGGTAGTTAGGTTCCTATAAAATTTCATATAGTGCAAAACCATGTTATACGGGACTAAGAACCAATACAAAACTGGGGATTACGTTCCAGAAGCTAACAAAAATACATCATTTTTTTTATAACTATCGGAAACTTAATTTTTATTAAAAATATTAATAACTGAACGAATGTCTTACAAACTGTGATACATAATATGTCAGTTAATGTATGTTCATTTAATTTTCTTCCTCTTCATTGCTGCTAAGCACAATCAAACGAGAATGCTTTCTCTGTTGCAGATCTTCACCTTCTGAACTTTCTTCTGCAGCATCTAGATTTTGTGTGTCTTCTGCTCTCTTTAAATGGGCGCCTCCGTAGCCAGGTGGGAAGGAGCAGCAGTGCATAGCACACGCTTCTTGATTAGACCGGGGTTCGAGCCCGTCACCACCAAATACGGAGGATGCGGAAAGGTCAGGGAATGACCACCGCATATCCCGGAGCAATGTGGCCTTAGTTGCTAATGCTCCTAAAAATCAAATAACAAACAATAACAAGCTCTCTTTAAAATATCAGTATTCTGGAATTGTTTGCTTTTGCTTGATAGATCTTTGCAAATTGCATGGTATGGAGCTAAGCATTTTTGCATCTCCCTTTTGAACTTTGTGTTCCTTCCAGTTGATGGATCTGCATTCAAAAAAAAAATGTTCTAATTGCTCGGCTAAGTTTATTTATGCCTTGCTGTATGCTTTTTAGTGTAAAATTTGGAACTTCAGAATTTTCATCTGCTCTGAATTGATTTGGTTTACTTCCTATGCCATTTCCACCAAATCCACTTTCTACCAGTAATTTGTGAATGTCTTCAGTAGTCATATCATCAAAACCTTTCCTTCCTACTGACAGCAAGTTCTACTATCGCACTGATTGTGTTTTCTGTAGAATGTTGAACTAACTCTGGCCATACATTTTTCCAACATGCACATGTTGACGGTTTTACTTCTTTGAGCGATAAAGCTATGATTCCGATATAGTCCACAATTGAAAAATGTTTCCATGGTAACAATTTTCTGATGTAATGAGCTTTAAAGATAGATATAATGCCTTGATCTAATGGCTGAATTAAAGAAGTTGTATTAGGCGGTAGGAGTATTTTTAGAAGGCTACGACCCACCCTGGGTTATAACACCAGAAGAAGAAGAAGGTAGGAATATTACTTCAACATTTTGGATGGCCTGACACATTATCCAGTAGTAATAAAACTTTGAAATCTAGATTTTTAGATCTTTAAATAGTTTATGAAATCTAGATCTTTAAATAGTTTTCCACAGCTGGAACAGAAAAATTTATAATCCATTCTTTAAATAAATCGGCAGTTACCCAAATTATGCCTAATTTCCTTAGCCATAACTTAGGGCTGGAATTTAATTCACAACAAAAATTATTCCAGTACACTTCTTAAGAACAAAGTTTAGTAATACGTACCCAGAAAAATTTATAAAAGATAAAATAAAAACCAAAATAACCTTACAAAAACCTTAAAAGTTATGAACTGCACGCTTCAAAGTCACAAATTGTTATGGGCTCAAACAAGCACAAGTTCAATAGCACAGAATGTAACACGGGGATTTCCCAATAATTTTTTTTTTTTTTTTTTTTCATTACGACTAGAGAGTTAACAGTGGGATTCACAAAAAGAATACAAATGTCGAAAAATTACATATCCAACATAATAGCAGGTTTTCCCCCACACGAAAGCTCAAAAATACTGTTATGCACAGTTTACCACAATTCTCTAACCACGTTAGAGTGAAACCGTGTTATATAAGTACCGTATTGTGCAAGGATTTCTGCACTTTATCAATTGTGTTAGAATGAAACCGTGTTGTAGAAGTACTGTGTTATACGGGGGTTGTCTGTACAGTACTTTGCATTTATAAATGTTAAACCTGAATTGCCATTTTTCAACCGATCTGTATCATTAGTAAACCTGTTCGTTAAACTTATGATTACATCAGAAACATGGATCAATATAAGAAACAAGTTAGCTAATGTACTTGGTGTATTACATTGGAATATTTTTAATTAAATTATAATTTGGAATATTTTTAATTAAATTAGTTGATTTTTTTCTTTTTTTCTGATTAACAGAAGTTAAAGTGAATATAGTTAAAAACACGAAGTGTGCATGGATTGTCTAAAGCTAACAAAATTGCATTTAAATTACATTTAACATTAGTTTCTTTTTTCTGTAAAACTGTATAGAAAAAAAGAAATAATTGCTGGATTTCTATTGTTTCTGTTTTAATGAAATATGGGATGGCTCAACAGATCATTTTCTAAATGAACTAAATATACAATTTCACAAAAAAACTCTTCCACTGGGAGTCAAGATGTTAGGTATGAATGGATGGGCAGATTTGGTGAAGACAATAGGCTTATATATATGTATATGTGCCTAATAAAGGGCTCAATGCTAAGCTTTAAATAGTTTATATAAGTACCATATTGTGCGAGGATTTCCGCAATTTATCAACATGTCTTATTAGTCACACAGTATACTGGAAAGAGGAGGTGGGTACAATTATAAAAACATATGAAACGGAATTTTTTATTGGAGATTTTTATAAATAAAATTCTTACAAAAAACAAACTGATATTGAGATGAATTGTCTTTTAATTTTATGTCTTTGGCACTGCCACACATACACTATTAGAGCACAGCAAATAATGCACTTGTTATAAACAAAAGAAAACTTTTTACCCCATTTAATTTTATAAGTACAATTGTAAGTTTTTAACTTCTTTGTTGCTGACATTTTAAGTAATTATGCTTTATCAGAAATAAAATAAAAGAAATATATTTTACATAAATTAATGTAATGTCACAAATGCAGTAAAGAACTTATCATGTTAGTTAAACTCCTCTAACTCCTATTGGCCATCCTGTACTTTGTAGCCAAGTGATCAGGAGCGGGAGTGTAGTAGCACATGCTCTTTGAATAGACCGGGGTTCAAGCCTCTAGACTGCTAAATACGGTCGATCTGCCAACCTGCACTGGACCAGCGTGGCAGATTATGGTCCATTTCCCTCAGCATGAATTGTTGAGGAGGCTTCCATCCTGCAGTGGGTTGATAATGGCTGCAGTTTACCTTTACTATAAACAAAAATTTTATTTTTTATTTAATAATTAATGAATAGAGAGGTTACACCAAATAGGAGGTTTCACGTTATGTACAAATTACTTAGGCCAGTATTACAAGGAAATGATGAAAAGAATGCTAAGAGAAGAAAAAGATTTTTGTCTCTGTTGATGAGAAACAGCTGACATGGAGGACCAGTTTGAATCTGACAATCTTGACTGTATGCTTCTTTTGGGTACAGAGGTTTTGGAGAAAGTCAGTCACTTGGTGAGTTTGCTTTTCAAAGTTAAAAAGAAAAATGTTATATCCATCTAAATTGTACCTGACATGTTCATCGAGCAGAGGGAAGTTTAGCATGCATATCAAATTTTAGCATTTTATTAAAATCCATAGAAAAAAGAACCAGACATTGAATCATTGCCCCAATATAAAAGGTGCTGGCCATTCTCAGTGAAACTAAAGATAAGGTCACACATTATATTTGTTGAGTTAAATAAAGTACTGAATAAGAAAATGGGATTTAAAACTGTAAAATTTCCTTTATCTGAATTGGAGAAAGTTGGAGTCTGGATTGCACTGATCAAGTACTAATAGTAAGCATTGAAGTTTACTATTGGTACTTCATCAGTAGTAGCAAAAAAAATTTGAATCCAATATTTTTCTCAGTGCAATAATGAAAACAAAATAAGAATGTGTGTGTGTGCGCGCGCACACACGCACAGTACCAAGTAAAAATATGAGGCACTCACTACCCCCAACATTATTTTAAAAATATATTAATTAAAAATAAACAAGTCAGAAGGTCGCTTCGCTCCCTTTTGCCTTGTGTCGCATGAACCTGAATTACACATTTTTATATTTAAAATTATTTTTAGTGGGGAGAAACCCCCCACACAGCATTTTTGATTCCTTTACTGTTAATACAAAGATTTTTAGCTGCCTTCAATTGTTCATGAGAAAACTATAGTGATGTTAAGTCAACACCAACCTTAAATAATGTTTGACCTTGACTTGTTTATTGTATACTAAAAGCCAATTTCACAGAAAACTGTGTTCATTGAAAAAGGAAGTTATATTCCCCTTCGTTTGAATACACACGACTCCATGGAATATGTGCTTTTAGTCTAGCTCTGTGACGTGTTCACAAACCAAACATTTCTTCCTTATTTCTACTACATAGTCTTGTGATATAAAAGTAGTCTTTTGTTTTTACATATCTTTCCTTTCTTAATTGTGAAGCCTTTAGCTTATTATTTTCATATTTTTCAATAATCGCTTTTTCTTTGATATCAGGATTTTTAAGTGCTGCTTCATACTCAAGATCTTTTCTTTACTTCATAGCCTTTCTGATACAATCTTTCTCTTTTCTATTACTGCCATTATTAACAAATATTGCTAATAGCTGAAGAAACTTTTGAAAAAATTGAATCGTTGCTTTGAGACATGTAGAATTCTAAAAATTAGAAGCACTAAACTAAAAATTAAAAGCACTATAAATATTCTTTTATATATAGAAAGATTTATAGACTGTAAAAAAATTAAGAGTTTGTAAAAGCATCTTTCAAAGAGACCTGTCAATCACTTTGTAGTAAGATGCAATAGTAGTTAGCCCCACCTCGAGACAGACTTGTCAATCACTTTGTTGTAGTATGACATAATAGCAATTAGCCCCGCTTTGCGGAAAGCAAAAAGTGTGCACGTGAAAAAGCAAAATATTATTTTATATATAGATTGATCAAATGATTATCAACATTCTCATTTAAGTAGTTATGGAAAAAATTAGCAGAAGTTTTTAAAATAGCATTCTACTCTGAAGTAAATTTAATAAAATGCGTAATTCATTTTTTTGAAATATTTAATTTGTTTATCAATATGAAACTAGTTGTTACAGTTGATACCCTCATTATTCCCAATAACTAAATAAATTGGTTACTTTTTGAATCCATATTGAAATATGAATTTGGACCTGAAATTTGGGTTCTACAAAATTATTTTTGAACAAAAATTAACATAGAGCAAGTATATCATATGTATCCAAATTTTAGCTAAATTGAAATAAAGCGTAATTGTTACTTTACAAACATTACCTATCTTATTTGACAGGATGCACAGATTTAGCATTATTAGTTGAGGCATATGATGCAAGAAAGCAAGCTTATACAGCATCAGCCAAAAAAAAAAGAAGAAAAAAAAGCCCTTTCCCAGTTCACCTATCCAGTCATTCCAAATGTTTGTCTAGTAGAGCCTTAAATTTATTTAAGCTATCAGCTTCCACCACAGATGGAAGTCTGTTCCAGCAATCAGCTACCTGCTGGCTAAAGGCAAATATCCGCACATCTATTCTACGACTGTCTTTCCTCAATTTGAATCTATGCCCCTTCAGGTTTGTAATCTGAGCAAGCAGAAGAATCCTTCACATCAGAATTGAGCCTGCTGAAACCATTTAAGGCCTTATACACCCCAATCAGATCACCTCACAGGTACCTAGTCTCGAGTTGTTGCAGCATGCAGAACTTAAGCCTTTCTTGGTAAAAGCACCACTTTGTTCCTCTCACCAATCTTGTTGCCCTCCTTTGTACTTATTCTAGCAACTCTACATCCTTCCTAAAATGAGCCCTCCAGACCTGTATGCAGTACCCAAGGTGTGGCATGACCATTGCCTTATACAAAGGGATAATTACCTCCATGTCTCTGCTAGCAAAATTCCTATATATCATTGACCTGCTCTGGCAACCCATCTGCACTGCTCAGAGAACTTCATATCTGACTGCACAATTACCCCCAGGTTCTTTTTTATTCTATACTTCTCTCAGTGTAGTACCACACAGTTGGTATGTTTCTCTTGGGTTACTGTTATCACCTATATGCAGTACTTTGCATTTTTCAATGTTAAACTTCAGTTGCCACTTCTCAGCCCATCTGCCTAACTTTTCTAGATCCTATTGCAGTGGCATACTGTCTTTACTGTTATTAATGACCTTGCCAACCTTTGTATCACCTACAAACTTGGGCATTAATCCTGATAAACCTTCATCGATATAATTGGTAAATACACAAAGGAACAATGGGCCCAGCACCAAACCCTGAGGGACTGCGCTAATAACATTAGTCCATGAGGAACAGTGTCCATTGATTACCACTCTCTGGTCTCGCACTTGACCATCCCTTTATCCATTGCAACATGCTCTTAATGCCATACTGCTCCAGTGTGTACAGCAGTCTTCCATGTGCAACAGTATCAAAAGCTTTGAAAAAATCCAAGTATATGATATCAAAATTATTTTTTGCATCCAGTTCCTTTGTGACCACATCATTATCCAATCAAATTGTTAGACAATACCTCACTTTAACCATGCTGTGTGCAAAGTATTACTGCAGTCTTGTCTAGATGATCCTGCAATGCTTCTTTAACCACTGACTCCATTATTTTTTCCAGTACTGAAGTTAAACTAACAAGTCTAATTATTTGTGTCACCCGTTGAACCCTCTTTGTGAATTGGGGATACATTTGCACATCTCCTGTCTCATAATTGTAGCCAAGGGTTTGCGTACTTCCCTCACTGCCTCCTTAAATATAATTGGATAGATTCCATCCACCCCAGGTGTCTTTTTTATGTTTAACTTCAAAAATTTCTCCTCCACTTTACTCTCCATTATTACAAAATCACTTAGGTCCTTGTTACAGTTTAGCAAACCTCTGTCCTCCCCTTTCTTACAGAATTCCTGATGTGTGCATGTAGATGCAAAATACTCACTCAGTTTGTCCGCTTCCCAACTCTTCCATCATGAAGTAGTGTTCACAGGCCGGCCGCTAGTTAGTACACCGGACCGAAATTATTGGTAACTGTTTAGGAGGCTTCCAGATCAGCTAGTGTATAATCTTGCTACCTCTACTCTGCCAGATAATGACTGGAGGGAGTCCGAGTAGTGTGTATGTGGGGGGGGGGGGCATTATCGAGGCCACATTATGTCAAGAATCTGGGTATATTCTTACCATGTGTACGCCATATCCAAAAATTTCATTACTTCACACAACATGTCCCCCCCCACTTTTTCTCACTATTGAATACACCATGAATTGTCAAACTAATAGAGTAAGCATATCTGCGAAAATATCTAAACCTCCCAAACACTTCCTAGTTCATTTCACAAATATATGTGGTCTCAATTCTAATCTCAATGATGTTCATTTCCACTTGCAGTCTGCCAAACCCCATGTACTTTTTCTGACAGAATCTCATTTATCGGTTGATTCAACTACTGCTCATCTCAGATGCCCAAATTATTCGCTGTATGATTCCTTTCGCCTCGAAGGTGGTACTTGTGCATATGTCCGTTCTGATATTCCCTGTCAGAGACTTGGCAATTTGGAATCTCCTCTCTTTGATCTTCTCTGGCTTAAAATCTCTCTACCTCATTGTGTCAAATTCATCTGTTGTCTATACCGTTCTCCCAACTCCACTAATCACCTGGAGCTCTTTGACTTCCTCTCTTTGCAACTTGACTTTCTCAAGTCCAACTTTCCTAACAGTGAGGTAATTTTCCTTGGTGATTTTAATGTTCACAACTCCAGCTGGCTTCCATTTTCTAGTCACACCGACCCAGCAGGTCGAGATGCTGAGGCTTTTGCAATTACTAATGACCTAGCACAGATTGTTCATTTACCTACAAGAATACCGGACAATCCTAATCATACAGCCAATACGCTTGATCTTTTTCTCACAAACAACCCTTCTAAGTACACGGTTGAAGTGAGAGGTCCTTTAGGCACTTCAGATCACAACTTGGCGATTGTCTCTTCTCCAATGGAACCTTTATCTCATGGCTATTCCCAACCTCGTGTTGTTTGGCATTACAAGAATGCAAAATGGGATGACCTGCGAGACTTCTTTTTTTCTTTTCCTTGGTCGGATTACTGTTTCAAAACTTCTGATGTCAACGTTTGCTCAGATCGTGTCAGTGAAATTATTCTTGCAGGAATGGAATCCTTTATCCCACACTATACTTTAAAATCTCGTCCTTTATCTAAACCTTGATTTTCCAATAAATGTGCTAAGGCTGTTCAAGAGAAGAATCTTGCATATCGTAATTGGCTTGTTTCTAATTCTTCAGTTTCATTTTCTGCTAAACCAAACCTCGCAACAATTGTAAAGCAGTTATTAATCAGTCCAAACAAGAGTTTGAACAGGCTAAGAGTAGAAAACTTGCTTCTTGCCCTAATGGTAGCCGAGCATTCTGGTCTCTTGCCAAAGCTATTGGCTGCAACTTTTGCCCATCTCTGCTCCCACCTCTGTCCAAACCAGATGGTTCTGTTGTCACTTCAGCCAAGGATAAAGCTGACCTGCTAGCATCCCATTTTTCTTCCAGCTCATGTATTAATGATCTTGGTAAAACACCTCCCACCATTCCCAACACGCTCCATTCAATGCCTCCTGTGGTCTTCCGTCAAAAGGATATCAGAAGGATTTTGATGAATATTGATGCTAAGAAAGCTCCAGGTCCTGATGGTATTTCTCCACTTGTTCTCAAAACCTGTGCTCCTGAACTTACTCCTATTCTTTGCCGCCTTTTTTCACTTTCTTATTCCAAAGGTGTTTTTCCTTCTGCTTGGAAATTTGCTCATATCCAGCCAGTTCCTAAAAAGGGTGATAAATCCCTCCCACCCAATTATTGTCCCATTTCAATTACTTCTACTCTTTCTAAAGTAATGTAGAAATCAATTAACCACCAACTCCTAAACTACATAGAAACCTTCCGTCTGATCAACGATCGCCAGTATGGATTCTGTCAGTGTCGATCCACTGGTGATATTCTGGCTTATATTACCCATTTATGGACTAATTCAATGGAAAGGTCCGGTGAAACAGAAGTAGTTGCTCTTGACATCTCAAAGGCTTTTGATCGTGTTTGGCATAAAGGTCTTCTAAACAAGCTTCCATCTTATGGTTTGCCGACTGTTTTTAGTAATTGGTTATCCAGTTTTCTCTCTGATCGCTCACTGAGGGTGATGGTAGATGGCTCTCTGTCTTCTAACTTCTCCACTAATGCCGGTGTCCCCCAAGGTTCAATTCTTTCCCCCACTCTTTTCCTCTTGTATATTAATGACCTTCTTCCATTGACTGGAAATCCTATCCCTAGTTTTGCTGATGATAGCACATTGCATTCCACTTTCCATTTTGAGAAACCTTGCCCTGCTCAATCAGCTTCAACTTCTCAAAAATCTGCTACCAATTCCTTAAATGCCGATCTTCAGGTAATTCCCCAGTGGGGCAAAGACAACTTAGTTGATTTCAACCCTTTTTAAACTCAGTCTTATCTATATCTCGCAAAAAGGATTCTTCTGCTTCTATGCTTATCTTTAGTGACGCTCCGATTTCTAGGCAAAATGATATATCTCTTTTGGGGATTACCCTGACTTCTAATCTCTCTTGGCACAAGCACATTACAAATATTGCTTCCCCTGCATCTAAAAAACTTCATTTTCTATTTCGCTCTCAGCGTTACTTTTCTTCCAAACAGCTGTTCACTCTGTATAAATCGCAAATCCGCCCTGCCATGGAATATTGTACCCACATCTGGGGTGGTGCCCCTTAAACCTCTCTCAGGCTTCTTTATTCAATTCAGAAGAGGGCAGTTAGGTTAATTAATGATTCATCTCTAACAGAGTCTCTCCACTTGCTTTCTCATAGACGTACTGTTTCTGCTGCATGCCTCTTCTACAGATACTTCCATGGGCACTGTTCTTCTGAATTGGCTTCTATAATTCCTGCTGTCTCTTTCAAAACAGTCCGAACACGTGCCGCCACCAGCCAACATTCATTTACTGTCCAACTTCAAACCCACAGAACCAACTTTTCATCTTCCTCATTTATTCATTCAACTGCCGTTTTCTGGAACAACCTTCCTTCATATGTATTTCCTGAAAATTAAACTCAGTACTATAGTACTTAGTACTAAGTACTATAGGTTCTAATACCTCTCGTGTTTGGGGTTCACATAAAAAAAAAAAAAAAAAACCTCCACTAATCACCTGGAGCTCTTTGACTTCCTACAAAAATACCGGACAATTCTAACCATAGAGCCAACACTATCTTTTTCTCACAAACAACCCTTCTAAGTACATAGTCGGAGTGAGAGGTCGTTTAGGCACCTCAGATCACAACTTGGTGATTGTCTCTTCTCCAATGGAGCCTTTATCTCATGGCTATTCCCAACCTCGTGTTGTTTGGCATTACAAGAATGCAAAATGGGATGACCTGCGAGACTTCTTTTCTTCTTTTCCTTGGTCGGATTACTGTTTCAAAAGTTCTGATGTCAATGTTTGCTCAGATCATTCAGTGAAATTATTCTTGTAGGAATGGAATCCTTTATCCCACACTGCACTTTAAAATCTCGTCCATCATCTAAACCTTGATTTTCCAATAAATGTGCTAAGGCTGTTCAAGAGAAGAGCCATATCATAATTGGATATCATAATTGGCGTGTTTCCAATTCTTCTGTTTCATTTTCTGCCCACACCAAAGCTCGCAACAATTGTAAAGTAGTTATTAATCAGTCCAAACTAGAGTTTGAACAAGCTAAGAGTAGAAAACTTGCTTCTTGCCCTAATGGTAGCCGAGCATTCAGGTCTCTTGCCAAAGGTATTGGCCGCAACTTTTGCCCATCTCTGCTCCCACCTTTGTCAAAACCAGATTGTTCTGTTGTCACTTCAGCCAGGGAAAAAGCTGACCTGCTAGCATCCCATATTTCTTCCAACTCATGTATTAATGATCTTGGTAAAATACCTCCCACCATTCCCAACACACTCCATTCAATGCCTTCTGTGGTCTTCCGTCAAAAGGATGCCAGAAGGATTTTGATGAATCTTAATGCTAAGAAAGCTGCAGGTCCCGATGGTATTTCTCCAATTGTTTTCAAAACCTGTGCTCCTGAACTTACTCCTGTTCTTTGCCACCTTTTTTCACTTTCTTATTCCAAAGGTATTTTTCCTTTTGCTTGGAAATTTTCTCATATCCATCCAGTTCCTAAAAAGGGTGAAAAATCCCTCTCATCCAATTATGGTTTTATTGCAATTACGTCTACTCTTTCTAAAGTAATGGAGAAATCGATTAACTGCCAACTCTTATGCAACCTAGAAACTTTCCATCTGATCAACGATCGCCAGTATGGATTCCGTCAGTGTCGATCCACTGGTGATATTCTGGCTTATGATACCCATTTATGGAGTAATTTAATGGAAAAGTTCAGTGAAGCACAAGCAGTTGTTCTTGACATCTCAAAGGCTTTCGATCGTGTTTTGCATAAAGGTCTTCTAAACAAGCTTCCATCTTATGGTTTGCCAACTGTTTTTTGTAATTGGTTATCCAGTTTTCTCTCTGATCGCTCACTGAGGGTGATGGTATATGCCTCTCTGTCTTCTAACTTCTCCACTAATGCTGGTGTCCCCCAAGGTTCAGTTCTTTCCCCAACTCGTTTCCTCTTGTATATTAATGACCTTCTTCCATTGACTGGAAATCCTATCCATAGTTTTGCTGATGATAGCACATTGCTTTCCACTTTCCATTTTGAGAAACCTTGGCCTGCTCAATCAGCTTCAATGAATATCTGCTACCAGTTCCTTAAGTGCCGATTTCCAGGTAATTCTCCAGTGGGGCAAAGACAACTTAGTTGATTTCAAACCTTCTAAAACTCAGTCTTGTCTTATATTTTGCAAAAAAAAGGATTCTTTTGCTCTTAAGTTTATCTTTGGTGACACTCCGATTTCCAGGCAAGTTGATATATCCCTTTTGGGGATTACTTTGACTTCTAATTCCTCTTGGCACTAGCACATCACAAATATTGCTTCCTCTGCATCTAAAAAACTCGATTTTCTCTTTTGCTCTCGTTTTACTTTTCTTCCAAACAGCTGTTCACTCTGTACAAATCGCAAATCCGCCCTAACATGGAATATTGTTCCCACATCTTGGTCATTGCCCCCAAAACCTCTCTCAGGCTTCTAGATTCCATTCAGAAGAAGGCAATTAGGTTAATTAATGACTCATCTCTAACTGTCTCATAGACATACTGTTTCTGCTGCATGCCTTTTCTACAAGTACTTCCATAGGCACTGTTCTTCTGAATTTGTTTTTATTCCTGCTCTCTCTTTCAAAACAGTCCGAACACGTTCCGCCACCAGCCAACATCCATTTACTGTCCAACTTCAAACTCACAGAACCAACTTTTCATCTTCCTCGTTTATTCATTCAACTGCTGTTTTTTGGAACAACCTTCCTTCATATGCACTTCCTGAGAATTACTGTTTACAGAAGTTCAAGTCTAATGCCAACAAATATCTTCTTTTGTCTTAACCTCCAATTCAAGCATGGTACCAAGCACTATAGGTTCTAATACCTCTCGTTTGGGGTTTTCATAAAAAAAAAAAAAAAAAAAAAAGCTATCTGAGCAGGATCATCAAGAGTCAAACCATCAATACCATGTGGGCCAATCTGATTCATCCCCTTCCTTCATAAGTAAAGAAGCCTTTGTTGGTTCTTTTTTTTTTTTTTTTTTTGCATTCTTTGCATATGATTTCTCGTAATCAGCCTTCGCTTGCCTAATCACTTTTTTTTTTTTTTTTTTTTAATGAAAACCCCAAACACTAGAAGTATTAGAACCTATAGTACTTAGTACCGTGCATGGGTTGGAGGTTGAGAAGACAAAAGAAGATATTTGTGATTATTGATTCATTGATTGATGATTGTTCTGAGCACGAGGAAGAATCTCATCAGCATTGAGCATGCTCAAATTATTCAAGGCTTTATACACTTGAATCAGATCACGTCGCAGGTGTGTAGTTTCCAGACACTGTAATTTGCAAAACTTAAGCCTTTCTTCGTAAAAGCAACCCATTGTTCCATTCGCTAACCTTGTTGCCCTTCTCTGTATTCGTTCCAACAGCTCTACATCCTTCTGAAAATGAGGCGTCCAGACCTGGATACAGCTCAAGGTGTGGCCTGACCATCGCCTTATACAAGGGGATAATCACCTCTTTATCCCTGCTAGAAAAATTCCTGTATATCATTGATAAGACACTATGAGCTACTTTTGCAGATTGTCCGCACTGATCAGAAAACTTCATATCTGCCTGCACAATTACCCCCAGGTCCTTTTTGTTTTCTACCACTGTCAGTGTAGTACCACACAGTTGATACTTTATTCTAGGGTAACTGCTTCCCATATGTAGTACTTTACATTTGTCAATGTTAAACTTCATTTGCCACCTCCCAGCCCATCTGCTCAACTTTTCTAGACCCTGTTTCAGCAGCGTACTGTCATTAGTGTCATTACCAACCCTGCCAACTTTCGTATCGTCTGCAAACTTGGACATTAAGCCTGATATTCCATCATCAATATCATTTATAAATACAGAAAACAACAATGGACTCAATGCTCAACACTGAACCCTGAAAGACTCCACTAATGACATTAGTCCACGAAGAGCAGTTTCCATTGATTACCACTATCTGTCTTCTCACACTGAACCATCCTGTTATCCATAGCAGCAATTTGTCTCAAATGCCACACTGCTCCAATTTGAAAAGCAGTCTTCCATGTGTAACAGTATCAAAAGTCTTTCTAAGATCCAAATATATGATATCAAAGTTATTCCCTTCATCCAGTCGCTTTTTGATCACATCATAGTATCCAATCAAATTTGTCCGACAAGGCTTCCCCTTAACAAACCCATGCTGTGTACGACCTATAACTGAAGTCCTGTTTAGATGATCCTGCAATACGTCTTTAACCAGTGCCTCCATTAATTTCCCTGGAACAGAAGTTAAACTAACGGGTCTGTAATTACCTGTGTCTCCCTTTGATACTCCTTTGTACATTGGGGTCACATTTGCACATCTCCAGTCCATGGGTACCTCCCCTGAGTCCAAGGAAGCTCTCATAATTATGGCTTAAGGGTTTGCGTACTTCCTTTGCTTCCTCCTTTAATATAACTTGTTAGATTCCATTCACCCCACATGCCTTTCTTATGTTTATCTTGAACAATTTCTCCTCCACTTTACTCTCAGTTATTACCAAATCATCTAGCTCATTGCCACAGTTTAGTTCACCTCTGGCATCCCCCTTCCTGAATAACTCCTCATGTGTGAATGTAGATGCAAAATATTCATTTAGTTTGTTAACTACATGAGCAGGATTATCAACAGTTGAACCATCGATATCAAGTGGACCAATCTGATTTATCACCTTCCTTCTAGAGTTTACATAAGTAAAGAACTCTTTGCTGTTTTTCTTTGCATCCTTTGCCAAAGATTTTTCATAATCTGCCTTTTCCAGCCTAACCTCCTTTGTGACTTGGTTACAGACCAGCTTATATCTATCATAGGCTTCTGTGTCACCTGCTAATATATATGTATCCAATGCATTTTTCTTCTCTCCCACATGTCTAATTAGATCATCTGACATCCATTTAGGCCTAAACCTTGAACAATATTTCTTTATTAGTGTGAAAAGCCTAGTAGCTTCCAAGATTAATTCTTTGAATGCTTCCCATTTTGAATTTGCTGTCGCCAACTTCATCAGTAATCTGAGCAAGAGGAAGAATCCCATCAATATTTGAGCCTGCTCAACCCATTTAAAGCTTTGTACACCTCAACCAAATAACCTTGCAGGAGCCTAGTCTCCAGAAGCTGCAATTTGCAGGACCTAAGCTCTTTTTTGATGAAAGCAGCTTTGTTTCCCTCATTTGCATAATTTTTAATGAAACTGCTATTTGAAAAAGTATCTGTAAAATTGTTTTTAAAAATATTGTAACACTTCAAATTGAGTAACATTGTCTTTAATATAAATTTGAAGTACTCTAAGTTCTTCAAATAATGCTAAACCATCAATATCACAGTCGTTATTGCCAAACCCATACTCACCAAATGTGAGCCCCAGGGGCTCACATCTGGTGAGTATGTGTTTGGCACACCCAGGGTCCTGAGCTGGATATCATCCTCCTTCTCTTTCTTGGTGATTCCCTTCTACTTCTCTCTCTCTCTCTCTCTCTCTCTCTCTCTCTCTCTCTCTCTCAGGGTAACTGGGGATTTTTTTTTGGCTGGTGCAGCATAAGCCTCTGGCTTCCTTGTACCATAATAATAATAATTACTTTAATCTATGCAAAGATTTAAGAAATCGTTATACCATTTTTTTTAAAATTCGGAAATATTATCAAATATTTGAAATATTTCTACATGTTTCATATTTCTAAACCTTTCAGTTAACGAGAAAATTGTGTCGTCCATAATTTGAAAAAAAAAATTAATTTTGAAATTTTGTTGCGGATCCTCTCTACGAAAATGACGTCTTTTCCTTACAGTGGTTACTTGTGGAAATGAAGCGGTAATGCGAGTTATAGTAGCCATATTATTAATTTTTTGAATGTTTCCTCCGTTCTATTTACTTGAAAATATTTCGTGATTTCCCATTGGTAGATGTGTAAGGCAAGGATGTTTCCTGTTCCCCGTACTATTTTTTTTTTTTTATGTGAACCCCAAACACGAGAGGTATTAGAACCTATAGTACTTAGTACCGTGCTTGGGTTGGAGGTTGAGAAGACGAAAGAAGATATTTGTTGACATTGGACTTCAACTTCTGTAGATTGTAATTTTCAGGAAATATGCATGAAGGAAGGTTGTTCCAGAAAACAGCAGTTGAATGAATAAATGAGGAAGATGAAAAGTTGGTTCTGTGGGTTTGAAGTTGGACAGTAAATGGATGTTGGCTGGTGGCGGCACATGTTCGGACTGTTTTGAAAGAGAGAGTGGGAATTATAGAAGCCAATTGAGAAGAATAGTGCCCATGGAAGTATCTGTAGAAGAGGCATGCAGCAGAAACAGTACATCTATGAGAAAGCGAGTGGAAAGACTCTGTTAGAGAAGAATCATTAATTAACCTAACTGCCCTCTTCTGAATGGAATCAAGAAGCCTGAGAGAGGTTTAAGGGGCACCACCCCAGATGTGGGTACAATATTCCATGGCAGGGCGGATTTGCAATTTATACAGAGTGAGCAGCTGTTTGGAAGAAAAGTAACGCCGAGAGTGATAGAGAAAACCAAGTTTTTTACATGCAGAGGAAGCAATATTTGTAATGTGCTTGTGCCAAGAGTGACTTCTAATCCCCAAAAGAGATATATCATTTTGCCTAGAAATCGGAGTGTCACTAAAGATAAGCATAGGAGCAGAAGAATCCTTTTTGCGAGATATAAGACAAGACTGAGTTTTAGAAGGGTTGAAATCAACTAAGTTGTCTTTGCCACACTGGAGAATTACCTGAAGATCGACATTTAAGGAATTGGTAGCAGATTTTCGAGAAGTTGAAGCTGATTGAGCAGGACAAGGTTTCTCAAAATGGAAAGTGGAATGCAATGTGCAATCATCGGAAAAACTATGGATAGGATTTCCAGTCAATGGAAGAAGGTCATTAATATACAAGAGGAACAGAGTGGGGGAAAAAACTGAACCTTGGGGGGATGACTGGCATTAGTGGAGAAGTTAGAAGACAGAGAGCCATCTACCATCACCCTCAGTGAGCGATCAGAGAGAAAACTGGATAACCAATTACTAAAAACAGTTGGCAAACCATAGGATGGAAGCTTGTTTAGAAGACCTTTATGCCAAACACGATCAAAAGCCTTTGAGATGTCAAGAGCAACTACTTCTGTTTCACCAAACCTTTCCATTGAATTAGTCCATAAATGGGTAATATAAGCCAGAATATCACCAGTGGATCGACACTGACAGAATCCATACTGGCGATCATTGATCAGACGGAAGGTTTCTAGGTAGTTTAGGAGTTGGCGGTTAATTGATTTCTACATTACTTTAGAAAGAGTAGAAGTAATTGCAATGGGACGATAATTGGATGGGAGGGATTTGTCACCCTTTTTAGGAACTGGATGGATATGAGCAAATTTCCAAGCAGAAGGAAAAGCACCTTTGGAATAAGAAAGTGAAAAAAGGCGGCAAAGAATAGGAGTAAGTTCAGGAGCACAGGTTTTGAGAACAAGTGGAGAAATACCATGGGGACCTGGAGTTTTCTTAGCATCAAGATTCATCAAAATCCTTCTGATATCCTTTTGACAGAAGACCACAGGAGGCATTGAATGGAGTGTGTTGGGAGGTGTTTTACCAAGATCATTAATACATGAGCTGGAAGAAAAATGGGATGCTAGCAGGTCAGCTTTATCCTTGGCTGAAGTGACAACAGAACCATCTGGTTTGGACAGAGGTGGGAGCAGAGATGGGCAAAAGTTGCGGCCAATAGCCTTGGCAAGAGACCAGAATGCTCGGCTACCATTAGGGCAAGAATCAAATTTTCTATTCTTAGCCTGTTCAAATTCTAGTTTGGACTGATTAATAACTGTTTACAATTGTTGCGAGCTTTGGTGTAGGCAGAAAATGAAACTGAAGAATTAGAAACAAGCCAATTACGATATGCAACATTCTTCTCTTGAACAGCCTTATCACATTTATTGGAAAACTAAGGTTTAGATAAAGGAGGTTTAGATAAGTGGAGTGTGGGATAAAGGATTCCATTCCTGCAAGAATAATTTCACTCACACAATCTGAGCAAACGTTGGCCTCAGTTTTGAAACAGTAATCCGACCAAGGAATAGAAGAAACGAAGTCTCGCAGGTCATCCCATTTTGCATTCTTGTAATGCCAAACAACACGAGGTTGGGAATAGCCATGAGATGAAGGTTCCATTGGAGAAGAGACAATCACCAAGTTGTGATCTGAAGTGCCTAAAGGACCTCTCACTTCGACCGTGTACTTAGAAGGGTTGTTTGTGAGAAAAAGATCAAGGGTATTGGCTGTATGATTAGGATTGTCCGGTATTCTTGTAGGTAAATGAAAAATCTGTGGTAGTAAATTAGTAATTGCAAAACCCTCAGCATCTCGACCTGCTGCGTCAGTGTGACTAGAAAATGGAAGTTAGCTGGAGTTGTGAACATTAAAATCACCAAGGAAAATTACCTCACTGTTAGGAAAGTTGGATATAGAAAGTCAAGTTGCAAAGAGAGGAAGTCAAAGAGCTCCAAGTGATTAGTGGAGTTGGGAGAATG